>NW_027639567.1:0-471000 GCF_949606895.1 Notothenia rossii
CCAGTGTTAACGCAGTGAGCCACTGGACCTGAGTACGCAAATATGCCTACTTGTGCATCTTAGACACTATGAATTCACTAAATGTACAACCTTTTCTCCATCAAAATGAACAAATGAGACATTAAATAACATCTACAGATCAAGACGAAGCGAATGGAAAGGGTCCCAGCCCCGTAGCTGTGAACAGCTGTGATCGCAGGAAAATGCTGTTACAAAGATTTCTCAGTATATCTCCGGGACATTTCCCTGGCTTTCCCACCGTCACAATTGACAAACGAGACATGAAATAACATCAACAGATCAAGACGAAGCGAATGGAAGTACCCCCGGAGTCATAGCATGTGTAAATCGAGACGAAACATCTCTCTCTCCCCCGCCTGCTTGCGAAGGGGAGGGGCAGTTTACACACACACACGCAGTTGCTGCATGCAGCAACGCACACACAGGGAGGAGATGGCAGAGAGAATGCACTCCCCTGAAAACTCCCCTTGAATTCCTCCAGACTCAGAAAATGTAAAAGTTCACTTTTTGGAGATCCATAGAAAAAGGGTGAAAATGGAAAAAAGTATTCGAAAATAGTGCATCATAAGGCGGGTAGAGTCCCTTGAAAACTCCCCTTGAATTCCTCCAGACTCAGAAAAAGTCAAAGTTGACTTTTTGGAGATCCATAGAAAAAGGGTGAAAATGAAAAAAAGTATGCCACAGCATGGACTCGAACACGCGACCAACCACATCCAGGGGCGAGCGTTAACGCAGTGAGCCACTGGACCTGAGTACTCAAACATGCCTACTTGTGCATCTTAGAAACTCTGAATTCACTAAATGTACAACTTTTTCTCCATCAAAATGAACAAATGAGACATGAAATAACATCTCCAGATCAAGACGAAGCGAATGGAAGCGGTCCAAGCCTCGTAGCTGTGAACAGCTGTGATCGCAGGAAAATGCTGTTACAAAGATTTCTCAGTATATCTCCGGGACATTTCCCTAGCTTTCCCACCGTCACAATGGACAAACGAGACAGGAAATAACATCAACAGATCAAGACGAAGCGAATGGAAGTACCCCCGGAGTCATAGCATGTGTAAATCGAGACGAAACATCTCTCTCTCCCCCGCCTGCTTGTGAAGGGGAGGGGCAGTTTACACACACACACGCAGCTGCTGCATGCAGCAACGCACACACAGGGAGGAGATGGCAGAGAGAATGCACTCCCCTGAAAACTCCCCTTGAATTCCTCCAGACTCAGAAAATGTAAAAGTTCACTTTTTGGAGATCCATAGAAAAAGGGTGAAAATGGAAAAAAGTATTCGAAAATAGTGCCTCATAAGGCGGGTAGAGTCCTTTGAAAACTCCCCTTGAATTCCTCCAGACTCAGAAAAAGTCAAAGTTGACTTTTTGGAGATCCATAGAAAAAGGGTGAAAATGAAAAAAAGTATGCCACAGCATGGATTCGAACACGCGACCAACCGCATCCAGGGGCGAGCGTTAACGCAGTGAGCCACTGGACCTGAGTACTCAAATATGTCTACTTGTGCATCTTAGACACTCTGAATTCACTAAATGTACAACTTTTTATCCATCAAAATGAACAAATGAGACATGAAATAACATCTACAGATCAAGACGAAGCGAATGGAAGCGGTCCCAGCCTCGTGGCTGTGAACAGCTGTGATCGCAGGAAAATGCTGTTACAAAGATTTCTCAGTATATCTCCGGGACATTTCCCTAGCTTTCCCACCGTCACAATGGACAAACGAGACATGAAATAACATCAACAGATCAAGACGAAGCGAATAGAAGTACCCCCGGAGTCATAGCATGTGTAAATCGAGACGAAAAATCTCTCTCTCCCCCGCCTGCTTGCGAAGGGGAGGGGCAGTTTACACACACACACGCAGCTGCTGCATGCAGCAACGCACACACAGGGAGGAGATGGCAGAGAGAACGCACTCCCCTGAAAACTCCCCTTGAATTCCTCCAGACTCAGAAAATGTAAAAGTTCACTTTTTGGAGATCCATAGAAAAAGGGTGAAAATGGAAAAAAGTATTCGAAAATAGTGCCTCATAAGGCGGGTAGAGTCCTTTGAAAACTCCCCTTGAATTCCTCCAGACTCAGAAAAAGTAAAAGTTGACTTTTTGGAGATCCATAGAAAAAGGGTGAAAATGAAAAAAAGTATGCCACAGCATGGATTCGAACACGCGACCAACCGCATCCAGGGGCGAGCGTTAACGCAGTGAGCCACTGGACCTGAGTACTCAAACATGCCTACTTGTGCATCTTAGACACTCTGAATTCACTAAATGTACAACTTTTTCTCCATCAAAATGAACAAATGAGACATGAAATAACATCTACAGATCAAGACGAAGCGAATGGAAGCGGTCCCAGCCTCGTAGCTGTGAACAGCTGTGATCGCAGGAAAATGCTGTTACAAAGATTTCTCAGTATATCTCCGGGACATTTCCCTAGCTTTCCCACCGTCACAATGGACAAACGAGACATGAAATAACATCAACAGATCAAGACGAAGCGAATAGAAGTACCCCCGGAGTCATAGCATGTGTAAATCGAGACGAAAAATCTCTCTCTCCCCCGCCTGCTTGCGAAGGGGAGGGGCAGTTTATACACACACACGCAGCTGCTGCATGCAGCAACGCACACACAGGGAGGAGATGGCAGAGAGAACGCACTCCCCTGAAAACTCCCCTTGAATTCCTCCAGACTCAGAAAATGTAAAAGTTCACTTTTTGGAGATCCATAGAAAAAGGGTGAAAATGGAAAAAAGTATTCGAAAATAGTGCCTCATAAGGCGGGTAGAGTCCTTTGAAAACTCCCCTTGAATTCCTCCAGACTCAGAAAAAGTCAAAGTTGACTTTTTGGAGATCCATAGAAAAAGGGTGAAAATGAAAAAAAGTATGCCACAGCATGGATTCGAACACGCGACCAACCGCATCCAGGGATGAGCGTTAACGCAGTGAGCCACTGGACCTGAGTACTCAAACATGCCTACTTGTGCATCTTAGACACTCTGAATTCACTAAATGTACAACCTTTTCTCCATCAAAATGAACAAATGAGACATGAAATAACATCTCCAGATCAAGACGAAGCGAATGGAAGCGGTCCAAGCCTCGTAGCTGTGAACAGCTGTGATCGCAGGAAAATGCTGTTACAAAGATTTATCAGTATATCTCCGGGACATTTCCCTGGCTTTCCCACCGTCACAATGGACAAACGAGACATGAAATAACATCAACAGATCAAGACGAAGCGAATGGAGGTACCCCCGGAGTCATAGCATGTGTAAATCGAGACGAAACATCTCTCTCTCCCCCGCCTGCTTGCGAGAGGGAGGGGCAGTTTACACACACACACAGCCGCTGCATGCAGCAACGCACACACAGGGAGGAGATGGCAGAGAGAATGCACTCCCCTGAAAACTCCCCTTGAATTCCTCCAGACTCAGAAAATGTAAAAGTTCACTTTTTGGAGATCCATAGAAAAAGGGTGAAAATGGAAAAAAGTATTCGAAAATAGTGCATCATAAGGCGGGTAGAGTCCCTTGAAAACTCCCCTTGAATTCCTCCAGACTCAGAAAAAGTCAAAGTTGACTTTTTGGAGATCCATAGAAAAAGGGTGAAAATGAAAAAAAGTATGCCACAGCATGGACTCGAACACGCGACCAACCACATCCAGGGGCGAGCGTTAACGCAGTGAGCCACTGGACCTGAGTACTCAAACATGCCTACTTGTGCATCTTAGAAACTCTGAATTCACTAAATGTACAACTTTTTCTCCATCAAAATGAACAAATGAGACATGAAATAACATCTCCAGATCAAGACGAAGCGAATGGAAGCGGTCCAAGCCTCGTAGCTGTGAACAGCTGTGATCGCAGGAAAATGCTGTTACAAAGATTTCTCAGTATATCTCCGGGACATTTCCCTAGCTTTCCCACCGTCACAATGGACAAACGAGACAGGAAATAACATCAACAGATCAAGACGAAGCGAATGGAAGTACCCCCGGAGTCATAGCATGTGTAAATCGAGACGAAACATCTCTCTCTCCCCCGCCTGCTTGTGAAGGGGAGGGGCAGTTTACACACACACACGCAGCTGCTGCATGCAGCAACGCACACACAGGGAGGAGATGGCAGAGAGAATGCACTCCCCTGAAAACTCCCCTTGAATTCCTCCAGACTCAGAAAATGTAAAAGTTCACTTTTTGGAGATCCATAGAAAAAGGGTGAAAATGGAAAAAAGTATTCGAAAATAGTGCCTCATAAGGCGGGTAGAGTCCTTTGAAAACTCCCCTTGAATTCCTCCAGACTCAGAAAAAGTCAAAGTTGACTTTTTGGAGATCCATAGAAAAAGGGTGAAAATGAAAAAAAGTATGCCACAGCATGGATTCGAACACGCGACCAACCGCATCCAGGGGCGAGCGTTAACGCAGTGAGCCACTGGACCTGAGTACTCAAATATGTCTACTTGTGCATCTTAGACACTCTGAATTCACTAAATGTACAACTTTTTATCCATCAAAATGAACAAATGAGACATGAAATAACATCTACAGATCAAGACGAAGCGAATGGAAGCGGTCCCAGCCTCGTGGCTGTGAACAGCTGTGATCGCAGGAAAATGCTGTTACAAAGATTTCTCAGTATATCTCCGGGACATTTCCCTAGCTTTCCCACCGTCACAATGGACAAACGAGACATGAAATAACATCAACAGATCAAGACGAAGCGAATAGAAGTACCCCCGGAGTCATAGCATGTGTAAATCGAGACGAAAAATCTCTCTCTCCCCCGCCTGCTTGCGAAGGGGAGGGGCAGTTTACACACACACACGCAGCTGCTGCATGCAGCAACGCACACACAGGGAGGAGATGGCAGAGAGAACGCACTCCCCTGAAAACTCCCCTTGAATTCCTCCAGACTCAGAAAATGTAAAAGTTCACTTTTTGGAGATCCATAGAAAAAGGGTGAAAATGGAAAAAAGTATTCGAAAATAGTGCCTCATAAGGCGGGTAGAGTCCTTTGAAAACTCCCCTTGAATTCCTCCAGACTCAGAAAAAGTAAAAGTTGACTTTTTGGAGATCCATAGAAAAAGGGTGAAAATGAAAAAAAGTATGCCACAGCATGGATTCGAACACGCGACCAACCGCATCCAGGGGCGAGCGTTAACGCAGTGAGCCACTGGACCTGAGTACTCAAACATGCCTACTTGTGCATCTTAGACACTCTGAATTCACTAAATGTACAACTTTTTCTCCATCAAAATGAACAAATGAGACATGAAATAACATCTACAGATCAAGACGAAGCGAATGGAAGCGGTCCCAGCCTCGTAGCTGTGAACAGCTGTGATCGCAGGAAAATGCTGTTACAAAGATTTCTCAGTATATCTCCGGGACATTTCCCTAGCTTTCCCACCGTCACAATGGACAAACGAGACATGAAATAACATCAACAGATCAAGACGAAGCGAATAGAAGTACCCCCGGAGTCATAGCATGTGTAAATCGAGACGAAAAATCTCTCTCTCCCCCGCCTGCTTGCGAAGGGGAGGGGCAGTTTACACACACACACGCAGCTGCTGCATGCAGCAACGCACACACAGGGAGGAGATGGCAGAGAGAACGCACTCCCCTGAAAACTCCCCTTGAATTCCTCCAGACTCAGAAAATGTAAAAGTTCACTTTTTGGAGATCCATAGAAAAAGGGTGAAAATGGAAAAAAGTATTCGAAAATAGTGCCTCATAAGGCGGGTAGAGTCCTTTGAAAACTCCCCTTGAATTCCTCCAGACTCAGAAAAAGTCAAAGTTGACTTTTTGGAGATCCATAGAAAAAGGGTGAAAATGAAAAAAAGTATGCCACAGCATGGATTCGAACACGCGACCAACCGCATCCAGGGATGAGCGTTAACGCAGTGAGCCACTGGACCTGAGTACTCAAACATGCCTACTTGTGCATCTTAGACACTCTGAATTCACTAAATGTACAACCTTTTCTCCATCAAAATGAACAAATGAGACATGAAATAACATCTCCAGATCAAGACGAAGCGAATGGAAGCGGTCCAAGCCTCGTAGCTGTGAACAGCTGTGATCGCAGGAAAATGCTGTTACAAAGATTTATCAGTATATCTCCGGGACATTTCCCTGGCTTTCCCACCGTCACAATGGACAAACGAGACATGAAATAACATCAACAGATCAAGACGAAGCGAATGGAGGTACCCCCGGAGTCATAGCATGTGTAAATCGAGACGAAACATCTCTCTCTCCCCCGCCTGCTTGCGAGAGGGAGGGGCAGTTTACACACACACACAGCCGCTGCATGCAGCAACGCACACACAGGGAGGAGATGGCAGAGAGAATGCACTCCCCTGAAAACTCCCCTTGAATTCCTCCAGACTCAGAAAATGTAAAAGTTCACTTTTTGGAGATCCATAGAAAAAAGGGTGAAAATGGAAAAAATTATTCGAAAATAGTGCCTCATAAGGCGGGTAGAGTCCCTTGAAAACGCCCCTTGAATTCCTCCAGGCTCAGAAAAAGTCAAAGTTGACTTTTTGGAGATCCATAGAAAAAGGGTGAAAATGAAAAAAAGTATGCCACAGCATGGATTCGAACACGCGACCAACCGCATCCAGGGGCGAGCGTTAACGCAGTGAGCCACTGGACCTGAGTACTCAAACATGCCTACTTGTGCATCTTAGACACTCTGAATTCACTAAATGTACAACTTTTTCTCCATCAAAATGAACAAATGAGACATGAAATAACATCTACAGATCAAGACGAAGCGAATGGAAGCGGTCCCAGCCTCGTAGCTTTGAACATCTGTGATCGCAGGAAAATGCTGTTACAAAGATTTCTCAGTATATCTCCGGGACATTTCCCTGGCTTTCCCACCGTCACAATGGACAAACGAGACAGGAAATAACATCAACAGATCAAGACGAAGCGAATGGAAGTACCCCCGGAGTCATAGCATGTGTAAATCGAGACGAAACATCTCTCTCTCCCCCGCCTGCTTGCGAAGGGGAGGGGCAGTTTACACACACACACGCAGCTGCTGCATGCAGCAACGCACACAGAGGGAGGAGATGGCAGAGAGAATGCACTCCCCTGAAAACTCCCCATGAATTCCTCCAGACTCAGAAAATGTAAAAGTTCACTTTTTGGAGATCCATAGAAAAAGGGTGAAAATGGAAAAAAGTATTCGAAAATAGTGCCTCATAAGGCGGGTAGAGTCCCTTGAAAACTCCCCTTGAATTCCTCCAGACTCAGAAAAAGTCAAAGTTGACTTTTTGGAGATCCATAGAAAAAGGGTGAAAATGAAAAAAAGTATGCCACAGCATGGATTCGAACACGCGACCAACCGCATCCAGGGGCGAGCGTTAACGCAGTGAGCCACTGGACCTGAGTACTCAAATATGCCTACTTGTGCATCTTAGACACTCTGAATTCACTAAATGTACAACTTTTTATCCATCAAAATGAACAAATGAGACATGAAATAACATCTACAGATCAAGACGAAGCGAATGGAAGCGGTCCCAGCCTCGTAGCTGTGAACAGCTGTGATCGCAGGAAAATGCTGTTACAAAGATTTATCAGTATATCTCCGGGACATTTCCCTGGCTTTCCCACCGTCACAATGGACAAACGAGACATGAAATAACATCAACAGATCAAGACGAAGCGAATGGAGGTACCCCCGGAGTCATAGCATGTGTAAATCGAGACGAAACATCTCTCTCTCCCCCGCCTGCTTGCGAGAGGGAGGGGCAGTTTACACACACACACAGCCGCTGCATGCAGCAACGCACACACAGGGAGGAGATGGCAGAGAGAATGCACTCCCCTGAAAACTCCCCTTGAATTCCTCCAGACTCAGAAAATGTAAAAGTTCACTTTTTGGAGATCCATAGAAAAAGGGTGAAAATGGAAAAAATTATTCGAAAATAGTGCCTCATAAGGCGGGTAGAGTCCCTTGAAAACGCCCCTTGAATTCCTCCAGGCTCAGAAAAAGTCAAAGTTGACTTTTTGGAGATCCATAGAAAAAGGGTGAAAATGAAAAAAAGTATGCCACAGCATGGATTCGAACACGCGACCAACCGCATCCAGGGACGAGCGTTAACGCAGTGAGCCACTGGACCTGAGTACTCAAACATGCCTACTTTTGCATCTTAGACACTCTGAATTCACTAAATGTACAACTTTTTCTCAATCAAAATGAACAAATGAGACATGAAATAACATCTACAGATCAAGACGAAGCGAATGGAAGCGGTCCCAGCCTCGTAGCTTTGAACAGCTGTGATCGCAGGAAAATGCTGTTACAAAGATTTCTCAGTATATCTCCGGGACATTTCCCTGGCTTTCCCATCGTCACAATGGACAAACGAGACATGAAATAACATCAACAGATCAAGACGAAGCGAATGGAAGTACCCCCGGAGTCATAGCATGTGTAAATCGAGACGAAACATCTCTCTCTCCCCCGCCTGCTTGCGAAGGGGAGGGGCAGTTTACACACACACACGCAGCTGCTGCATCCAGCAACGCACACAGAGGGAGGAGATGGCAGAGAGAATGCACTCCCCTGAAAACTCCCCATGAATTCCTCCAGACTCAGAAAATGTAAAAGTTCACTTTTTGGAGATCCATAGAAAAAGGGTGAAAATGGAAAAAAGTATTCGAAAATAGTGCCTCATAAGGCGGGTAGAGTCCCTTGAAAACTCCCCTTGAATTCCTCCAGACTCAGAAAAAGTCAAAGTTGACTTTTTGGAGATCCATAGAAAAAGGGTGAAAATGAAAAAAAGTATGCCACAGCATGGATTCGAACACGTGACCAACCGCATCCAGGGGCGAGCGTTAACGCAGTGAGCCACTGGACCTGAGTACTCAAACATGCCTAATTTTGCAACTTAGACACTCTGAATTCACTAAATGTACAACTTTTTCTCCATCAAAATGAACAAATGAGACATGAAATAACATCTACATATCAAGACGAAGCGAATGGAAGCGGTCCCAGCCTCGTAGCTTTGAACAGCTGTGATCGCAGGAAAATGCTGTTACAAAGATTTCTCAGTATATCTCCGGGACATTTCCCTGGCTTTCCCATCGTCACAATGGACAAACGAGACATGAAATAACATCAACAGATCAAGACGAAGCGAATGGAAGTACCCCCGGAGTCATAGCATGTGTAAATCGAGACGAAACATCTCTCTCTCCCGCGCCTGCTTGCGAGAGGGAGGGGCAGTTTACACACACACACAGCCGCTGCATGCAGCAACGCACACAGAGGGAGGAGATGGCAGAGAGAACGCACTCCCCTGAAAACTCCCCTTGAATTCCTCCAGACTCAGAAAATGTAAAAGTTCACTTTTTGGAGATCCATAGAAAAAGGGTGAAAATGGAAAAAAGTATTCGAAAATAGTGCCTCATAAGGCGGGTAGAGTCCCTTGAAAACTCCCCTTGAATTCCTCCAGACTCAGAAAAAGTCAAAGTTGACTTTTTGGAGATCCATAGAAAAAGGGTGAAAATGAAAAAAAGTATGCCACAGCATGGATTCGAACACGCGACCAACCGCATCCAGGGGCGAGCGTTAACGCAGTGAGCCACTGGACCTGAGTACTCAAATATGCCTACTTGTGCATCTTAGACACTCTGAATTCACTAAATGTACAACTTTTTATCCATCAAAATGAACAAATGAGACATGAAATAACATCTACAGATCAAGACGAAGCGAATGGAAGCGGTCCCAGCCTCGTAGCTGTGAACAGCTGTGATCGCAGGAAAATGCTGTTACAAAGATTTATCAGTATATCTCCGGGACATTTCCCTAGCTTTCCCACCGTCACAATGGACAAACGAGACAGGAAATAACATCAACAGATCAAGACGAAGCGAATGGAAGTACCCCCGGAGTCATAGCATGTGTAAATCGAGACGAAACATCTCTCTCTCCCCCGCCTGCTTGTGAAGGGGAGGGGCAGTTTACACACACACACGCAGCTGCTGCATGCAGCAACGCACACAGAGGGAGGAGATGGCAGAGAGAATGCACTCCCCTGAAAACTCCCCAAGAATTCCTCCAGACTCAGAAAATGTAAAAGTTCACTTTTTGGAGATCCATAGAAAAAGGGTGAAAATGGAAAAAAGTATTCGAAAATAGTGCCTCATAAGGCGGGTAAAGTCCCTTGAAAACTCCCCTTGAATTCCTCCAGACTCAGAAAAAGTCAAAGTTGACTTTTTGGAGATCCATAGAAAAAGGGTGAAAATGAAAAAAAGTATGCCACAGCATGGATTCGAACACGCGACCAACCGCATCCAGGGGGGAGCGTTAACGCAGTGAGCCACTGGACCTGAGTACTCAAATATGCCTACTTGTGCATCTTAGACACTCTGAATTCACTAAATGTACAACTTTTTATCCATCAAAATGAACAAATGAGACATGAAATAACATCTACAGATCAAGACGAAGCGAATGGAAGCGGTCCCAGCCTCGTAGCTGTGAACAGCTGTGATCGCAGGAAAATGCTGTTACAAAGATTTCTCAGTATATCTCCGGGACATTTCCCTAGCTTTCCCACCGTTACAATGGACACACGAGACATGAAATAACATCAACAGATCAAGACGAAGCGAATGGAAGTACCCCCGGAGTCATAGCATGTGTAAATCGAGACGAAACATCTCTCTCTCCCCCGCCTGATTGCGAAGGGGAGGGGCAGTTTACACAAACACACGCAGCTGCTGCATCCAGCAACGCACACAGAGGGAGGAGATGGCAGAGAGAATGCACTCCCCTGAAAACTCCCCATGAATTCCTCCAGACTCAGAAAATGTAAAAGTTCACTTTTTGGAGATCCATAGAAAAAGGGTGAAAATGGAAAAAAGTATTCGAAAATAGTGCCTCATAAGGCGGGTAGAGTCCCTTGAAAACTCCCCTTGAATTCCTCCAGACTCAGAAAAAGTCAAAGTTGACTTTTTGGAGATCCATAGAAAAAGGGTGAAAATGAAAAAAAGTATGCCACAGCATGGATTCGAACACGCGACCAACCGCATCCAGGGGCGAGCGTTAACGCAGTGAGCCACTGGACCTGAGTACTCAAATATGCTTACTTGTGCATCTTAGACACTCTGAATTCACTAAATGTACAACTTTTTATCCATCAAAATGAACAAATGAGACATGAAATAACATCTACAGATCAAGACGAAGCGAATGGAAGCGGTCCCAGCCTCGTAGCTGTGAACAGCTGTGATCGCAGGAAAATGCTGTTACAAAGATTTCTCAGTATATCTCCGGGACATTTCCCTAGCTTTCCCACCGTCACAATGGACAAACGAGACATGAAATAACATCAACAGATCAAGACGAAGCGAATGGAAGTACCCCCGGAGTCATAGCATGTGTAAATCGAGACGAAAAATCTCTCTCTCCCCCGCCTGCTTGCGAAGGGGAGGGGCAGTTTACACACACACACGCAGCTGCTGCATGCAGCAACGCACACACAGGGAGGAGATGGCAGAGAGAACGCACTCCCCTGAAAACTCCCCTTGAATTCCTCCAGACTCAGAAAATGTAAAAGTTCACTTTTTGGAGATCCATAGAAAAAGGGTGAAAATGGAAAAAAGTATTCGAAAATAGTGCCTCATAAGGCGGGTAGAGTCCCTTGAAAACTCCCCTTGAATTCCTCCAGACTCAGAAAAAGTCAAAGTTGACTTTTTGGAGATCCATAGAAAAAGGGTGAAAATGAAAAAAAGTATGCCACAGCATGGATTCGAACACGCGACCAACCGCATCCAGGGGCGAGCGTTAACGCAGTGAGCCACTGGACCTGAGTACTCAAATATGCCTACTTGTGCATCTTAGACACTCTGAATTCACTAAATGTACAACTTTTTATCCATCAAAATGAACAAATGAGACATGAAATAACATCTACAGATCAAGACGAAGCGAATGGAAGCGGTCCCAGCCTCGTAGCTGTGAACAGCTGTGATCGCAGGAAAATGCTGTTACAAAGATTTATCAGTATATCTCCGGGACATTTCCCTAGCTTTCCCACCGTCACAATGGACAAACGAGACAGGAAATAACATCAACAGATCAAGACGAAGCGAATGGAAGTACCCCCGGAGTCATAGCATGTGTAAATCGAGACGAAACATCTCTCTCTCCCCCGCCTGCTTGTGAAGGGGAGGGGCAGTTTACACACACACACGCAGCTGCTGCATGCAGCAACGCACACAGAGGGAGGAGATGGCAGAGAGAATGCACTCCCCTGAAAACTCCCCAAGAATTCCTCCAGACTCAGAAAATGTAAAAGTTCACTTTTTGGAGATCCATAGAAAAAGGGTGAAAATGGAAAAAAGTATTCGAAAATAGTGCCTCATAAGGCGGGTAGAGTCCCTTGAAAACTCCCCTTGAATTCCTCCAGACTCAGAAAAAGTCAAAGTTGACTTTTTGGAGATCCATAGAAAAAGGGTGAAAATTAAAAAAAGTATGCCACAGCATGGATTCGAACACGCGACCAACCGCATCCAGGGGCGAGCGTTAACGCAGTGAGCCACTGGACCTGAGTACTCAAATATGCCTACTTGTGCATCTTAGACACTCTGAATTCACTAAATGTACAACTTTTTATCCATCAAAATGAACAAATGAGACATGAAATAACATCTACAGATCAAGACGAAGCGAATGGAAGCGGTCCCAGCCTCGTAGCTGTGAACAGCTGTGATCGCAGGAAAATGCTGTTACAAAGATTTCTCAGTATATCTCCGGGACATTTCCCTAGCTTTCCCACCGTTACAATGGACACACGAGACATGAAATAACATCAACAGATCAAGACGAAGCGAATGGAAGTACCCCCGGAGTCATAGCATGTGTAAATCGAGACGAAACATCTCTCTCTCCCCCGCCTGCTTGCGAAGGGGAGGGGCAGTTTACACAAACACACGCAGCTGCTGCATGCAGCAACGCACACACAGGGAGGAGATGGCAGAGAGAATGCACTCCCCTGAAAACTCCCCTTGAATTCCTCCAGACTCAGAAAATGTAAAAGTTCACTTTTTGGAGATCCATAGAAAAAGGGTGAAAATGGAAAAAAGTATTCGAAAATAGTGCCTCATAAGGCGGGTAGAGTCCTTTGAAAACTCCCCTTGAATTCCTCCAGACTCAGAAAAAGTCAAAGTTGACTTTTTGGAGATCCATAGAAAAAGGGTGAAAATGAAAAAAAGTATGCCACAGCATGGATTCGAACACACGACCAACCGCATCCAGGGGTGAGCGTTAACGCAGTGAGCCACTGGACCTGAGTACTCAAACATGCCTACTTGTGCATCTTAGACACTCTGAATTCACTAAATGTACAACCTTTTCTCCATCAAAATGAACAAATGAGACATGAAATAACATCTCCAGATCAAGACGAAGCGAATGGAAGCGGTCCAAGCCTCGTAGCTGTGAACAGCTGTGATCGCAGGAAAATGCTGTTACAAAGATTTCTCAGTATATCTCCGGGACATTTCCCTGGCTTTCCCACCGTCACAATGGACAAACTAGACATGAAATAACATCAACAGATCAAGACGAAGCGAATGGAGGTACCCCCGGAGTCATAGCATGTGTAAATCGAGACGAAAAATCTCCCTCTCCCCCGCCTGCTTGCGAGAGGGAGGGGCAGTTTACACACACACACAGCCGCTGCATGCAGCAACGCACACACAGGGAGGAGATGGCAGAGAGAATGCACTCCCCTGAAAACTCCCCTTGAATTCCTCCAGACTCAGAAAATGTAAAAGTTCACTTTTTGGAGATCCATAGAAAAAGGGTGAAAATGGAAAAAAGTATTCGAAAATAGTGCCTCATAAGGCGGGTAGAGTCCCTTGAAAACGCCCCTTGAATTCCTCCAGACTCAGAAAAAGTCAAAGTTGACTTTTTGGAGATCCATAGAAAAAGGGTGAAAATGAAAAAAAGTATGCCACAGCATGGATTCGAACACGTGACCAAGCGCATCCAGGGGCGAGCGTTAACGCAGTGAGCCACTGGACCTGAGTACTCAAACATGCCTACTTTTGCATCTTAGACACTCTGAATTCACTAAATGTACAACTTTTTCTCCATCAAAATGAACAAATGAGACATGAAATAACATCTACAGATCAAGACGAAGCGAATGGAAGCGGTCCCAGCCTCGTAGCTGTGAACAGCTGTGATCGCAGGAAAATGCTGTTACAAAGATTTCTCAGTATATCTCCGGGACATTTCCCTGGCTTTCCCACCGTCACAATGGACAAACGAGACATGAAATAACATCAACAGATCAAGACGAAGCGAATGGAAGTACCCCCGGAGTCATAGCATGTGTAAATCGAGACGAAACATCTCTCTCTCCCCCGCCTGCTTGCGAAGGGGAGGGGCAGTTTACACACACACACGCAGCTGCTGCATGCAGCAACGCACACAGAGGGAGGAGATCGCAGAGAGAATGCACTCCCCTGAAAACTCCCCATGAATTCCTCCAGACTCAGAAAATGTAAAAGTTCACTTTTTGGAGATCCATAGAAAAAGGGTGAAAATGGAAAAAAGTATTCGAAAATAGTGCCTCATAAGGCAGGTAGAGTCCCTTGAAAACTCCCCTTGAATTCCTCCAGACTCAGAAAAAGTCAAAGTTGACTTTTTGGAGATCCATAGAAAAAGGGTGAAAATGAAAAAAAGTATGCCACAGCATGGATTCGAACACGCGACCAACCGCATCCAGGGGCGAGCGTTAACGCAGTGAGCCACTGGACCTGAGTACTCAAACATGCCTACTTTTGCATCTTAGACACTCTGAATTCACTAAATGTACAACTTTTTCTCCATCAAAATGAACAAATGAGACATGAAATAACATCTACAGATCAAGACGAAGCGAATGGAAGCGGTCCCAGCCTCGTAGCTTTGAACAGCTGTGATCGCAGGAAAATGCTGTTACAAAGATTTCTCAGTATATCTCCGGGACATTTCCCTGGCTTTCCCACCGTCACAATGGACAAACGAGACATGAAATAACATCAACAGATCAAGACGAAGCGAATGGAAGTACCCCCGGAGTCATAGCATGTGTAAATCGAGATGAAACATCTCTCTCTCCCCCGCCTGCTTGCGAAGGGGAGGGGCAGTTTACACACACACACGCAGCTGCTGCATCCAGCAACGCACACAGAGGGAGGAGATGGCAGAGAGAATGCACTCCCCTGAAAACTCCCCATGAATTCCTCCAGACTCAGAAAATGTAAAAGTTCACTTTTTGGAGATCCATAGAAAAAGGGTGAAAATGGAAAAAAGTATTCGAAAATAGTGCCTCATAAGGCGGGTAGAGTCCCTTGAAAACTCCCCTTGAATTCCTCCAGACTCAGAAAAAGTCAAAGTTGACTTTTTGGAGATCCATAGAAAAAGGGTGAAAATGAAAAAACGTATGCCACAGCATGGATTCGAACACGCGACCAACCGCATCCAGGGGCGAGCGTTAACACAGTGAGCCACTGGACCTGAGTACTCAAATATGCCTACTTGTGCATCTTAGACACTCTGAATTCACTAAATGTACAACTTTTTATCCATCAAAATGAACAAATGAGACATGAAATAACATCTACAGATCAAGACGAAGCGAATGGAAGCGGTCCAAGCCTCGTAGCTGTGAACAGCTGTGATCGCAGGAAAATGCTGTTACAAAGATTTCTCAGTATATCTCCGGGACATTTCCCTGGCTTTCCCACCGTCAAAATGGACAAACGAGACATGAAATAACATCAACAGATCAAGACGAAGCGAATGGAGGTACCCCCGGAGTCATAGCATGTGTAAATCGAGACGAAAAATCTCTCTCTCCCCCGCCTGCTTGCGAAGGGGAGGGGCAGTTTACACACACACACGCAGCTGCTGCATGCAGCAACGCACACACAGGGAGGAGATGGCAGAGAGAACGCACTCCCCTGAAAACTCCCCTTGAATTCCTCCAGACTCAGAAAATGTAAAAGTTCACTTTTTGGAGATCCATAGAAAAAGGGTGAAAATGGAAAAAAGTATTCGAAAATAGTGCCTCATAAGGCGGGTAGAGTCCTTTGAAAACTCCCCTTGAATTCCTCCAGACTCAGAAAAAGTCAAAGTTGACTTTTTGGAGATCCATAGAAAAAGGGTGAAAATGAAAAAAAGTATGCCACAGCATGGATTCGAACACGCGACCAACCGCATCCAGGGGCGAGCGTTAACGCAGTGAGCCACTGGACCTGAGTACTCAAACATGCCTACTTGTGCATCTTACACACTCTGAATTCACTAAATGTACAACCTTTTCTCCATCAAAATGAACAAATGAGACATGAAACAACATCTCCAGATCAAGACGAAGCGAATGGAAGCGGTCCAAGCCTCGTAGCTGTGAACAGCTGTGATCGCAGGAAAATGCTGTTACAAAGATTTATCAGTATATCTCCGGGACATTTCCCTGGCTTTCCCACCGTCACAATGGACAAACGAGACATGAAATAACATCAACAGATCAAGACGAAGCGAATGGAGGTACCCCCGGAGTCATAGCATGTGTAAATCGAGACGAAACATCTCTTTCTCCCCCGCCTGCTTGTGAGAGGGAGGGGCAGTTTACACACACACACACAGCCGCTGCATGCAGCAACGCACACACAGGGAGGAGATGGCAGAGAGAATGCACTCCCCTGAAAACTCCCCTTGAATTCCTCCAGACTCAGAAAATGTAAAAGTTCACTTTTTGGAGATCCATAGAAAAAGGGTGAAAATGGAAAAAAGTATTTGAAAATAGTGCCTCATAAGGCGGGTAGAGTCCCTTGAAAACGCCCCTTGAATTCCTCCAGGCTCAGAAAAAGTCAAAGTTGACTTTTTGGAGATCCATAGAAAAAGGGTGAAAATGAAAAAAAGTATGCCACAGCATGGATTCGAACACGTGACCAACCGCATCCAGGGGCGAGCGTTAACGCAGTGAGCCACTGGACCTGAGTAGTCAAACATGCCTACTTTTGCATCTTAGACACTCTGAATTCACTAAATGTACAACTTTTTCTCCATCAAAATGAACAAATGAGACATGAAATAACATCTACATATCAAGAAGAAGCGAATGGAAGCGGTCCCAGCCTCGTAGCTTTGAACAGCTGTGATCGCAGGAAAATGCTGTTACAAAGATTTCTCAGTATATCTCCGGGACATTTCCCTGGCTTTCCCACCGTCACAATGGACAAACGAGACATGAAATAACATCAACATATCAAGACGAAGCGAATGGAAGTACCCCCGGAGTCATAGCATGTGTAAATCGAGACGAAACATCTCTCTCTCCCCCGCCTGCTTGCGAAGGGGAGGGGCAGTTTACACACACACACGCAACTGCTGCATCCAGCAACGCAAACAGAGGGAGGAGATGGCAGAGAGAATGCACTCCCCTGAAAACTCCCCATGAATTCCTCCAGACTCAGAAAATGTAAAAGTTCACTTTTTGGAGATCCATAGAAAAAGGGTGAAAATGGAAAAAAGTATTCGAAAATAGTGCCTCATAAGGCGGGTAGAGTCCCTTGAAAACTCCCCTTGAATTCCTCCAGACTCAGAAAAAGTCAAAGTTGACTTTTTGGAGATCCATAGAAAAAGGGTGAAAATGAAAAAAAGTATGCCACAGCATGGATTCGAACACGTGACCAACCGCATCCAGGGGCGAGCGTTAACGCAGTGAGCCACTGGACCTGAGTACTCAAACATGCCTACTTTTGCATCTTAGACACTCTGAATTCACTAAATGTACAATTTTTCTCCATCAAAATGAACAAATGAGACATGAAATAACATCTACATATCAAGACGAAGCGAATGGAAGCGGTCCAAGCCTCGTAGCTTTGAACAGCTGTGATCGCAGGAAAATGCTGTTACAAAGATTTCTCAGTATATCTCCGGGACATTTCCCTGGCTTTCCCACCGTCACAATGGACAAACGAGACATGAAATAACATCAACAGATCAAGACGAAGCGAATGGAAGTACCCCCGGAGTCATAGCATGTGTAAATCGAGACGAAACATCTCTCTCTCCCCCGCCTGCTTGCGAAGGGGAGGGGCGGTTTACACACACACGCAGCTGCTGCATGCAGCAACGCACACAGAGGGAGGAGATGGCAGAGAGAATGCACTCCCCTGAAAACTCCCCATGAATTCCTCCAGACTCAGAAAATGTAAAAGTTCACTTTTTGGAGATCCATAGAAAAAGGGTGAAAATGGAAAAAAGTATTCGAAAATAGTGCCTCATAAGGCGGGTAGAGTCCCTTGAAAACGCCCCTTGAATTCCTCCAGACTCAGAAAAAGTCAAAGTTGACTTTTTGGAGATCCATAGAAAAAGGGTGAAAATGAAAAAAAGTATGCCACAGCATGGATTCGAACACGCGACCAACCGCATCCAGGGGCGAGCGTTAACGCAGTGAGCCACTGGACCTGAGTACTCAAACATGCCTACTTTTGCATCTTAGACACTCTGAATTCACTAAATGTACAACTTTTTCTCCATCAAAATGAACAAATGAGACATGAAATAACATCTACAGATCAAGACGAATCGAATGGAAGCGGTCCCAGCCTCGTAGCTTTGAACAGCTGTGATCGCAGGAAAATGCTGTTACAAAGATTTCTCAGTATATCTCCGGGACATTTCCCTGGCTTTCCCACCGTCACAATGGACAAACGAGACATGAAATAACATCAACAGATCAAGACGAAGCGAATGGAAGTACCCCCGGAGTCATAGCATGTGTAAATCGAGACGAAACATCTCTCTCTCCCCCGCCTGCTTGCGAAGGGGAGGGGCAGTTTACACACACACACGCAGCTGCTGCATCCAGCAACGCACACAGAGGGAGGAGATGGCAGAGAGAATGCACTCCCCTGAAAACTCCCCATGAATTCCTCCAGACTCAGAAAATGTAAAAGTTCACTTTTTGGAGATCCATAGAAAAAGGGTGAAAATGGAAAAAAGTATTCGAAAATAGTGCCTCATAAGGCGGGTAGAGTCCCTTGAAAACTCCCCTTGAATTCCTCCAGACTCAGAAAAAGTCAAAGTTGACTTTTTGGAGATCCATAGAAAAAGGGTGAAAATGAAAAAAAGTATGCCACAGCATGGATTCGAACACGCGACCAACCGCATCCAGGAGCAAACGTTAACGCAGTGAGCCACTGGACCTGAGTACTCAAATATGCCTACTTGTGCATCTTAGACACTCTGAATTCACTAAATGTACAACTTTTTATCCATCAAAATGAACAAATGAGACATGAAATAACATCTACAGATCAAGACGAAGCGAATGGAAGCGGTCCCAGCCTCGTAGCTGTGAACAGCTGTGATCGCAGGAAAATGCTGTTACAAAGATTTCTCAGTATATCTCCGGGACATTTCCCTAGCTTTCCCACCGTCACAATGGACAAACGAGACATGAAATAACATCAACAGATCAAGACGAAGCGAATGGAAGTACCCCCGGAGTCATAGCATGTGTAAATCGAGACGAAACATCTCTCTCTCCCCCGCCTGCTTGCGAGACGGAGGGGCAGTTTACACACACACACAGCCGCTGCATGCAGCAACGCACACACAGGGAGGAGATGGCAGAGAGAATGCACTCCCCTGAAAACTCCCCTTGAATTCCTCCAGACTCAGAAAATGTAAAAGTTCACTTTTTGGAGATCCATAGAAAAAGGGTGAAAATGGAAAAAAGTATTCGAAAATAGTGCCTCATAAGGCGGGTAGAGTCCCTTGAAAACGCCCCTTGAATTCCTCCAGACTCAGAAAAAGTCAAAGTTGACTTTTTGGAGATCCATAGAAAAAGGGTGAAAATGAAAAAAAGTATGCCACAGCATGGATTCGAACACGTGACCAAGCGCATCCAGGGGCGAGCGTTAACGCAGTGAGCCACTGGACCTGAGTACTCAAACATGCCTACTTTTGCATCTTAGACACTCTGAATTCACTAAATGTACAACTTTTTCTCCATCAAAATGAACAAATGAGACATGAAATAACATCTACAGATCAAGACGAAGCGAATGGAAGCGGTCCCAGCCTCGTAGCTGTGAACAGCTGTGATCGCAGGAAAATGCTGTTACAAAGATTTCTCAGTATATCTCCGGGACATTTCCCTGGCTTTCCTACCGTCACAATGGACAAACGAGACATGAAATAACATCAACAGATCAAGACGAAGCGAATGGAAGTACCCCCGGAGTCATAGCATGTGTAAATCGAGACGAAACATCTCTCTCTCCCCCGCCTGCTTGCGAAGGGGAGGGGCAGTTTACACACACACACGCAGCTGCTGCATGCAGCAACGCACACAGAGGGAGGAGATCGCAGAGAGAATGCACTCCCCTGAAAACTCCCCATGAATTCCTCCAGACTCAGAAAATGTAAAAGTTCACTTTTTGGAGATCCATAGAAAAAGGGTGAAAATGGAAAAAAGTATTCGAAAATAGTGCCTCATAAGGCGGGTAGAGTCCCTTGAAAACTCCCCTTGAATTCCTCCAGACTCAGAAAAAGTCAAAGTTGACTTTTTGGAGATCCATAGAAAAAGGGTGAAAATGAAAAAAAGTATGCCACAGCATGGATTCGAACACGCGACCAACCGCATCCAGGGGCGAGCGTTAACGCAGTGAGCCACTGGACCTGAGTACTCAAACATGCCTACTTTTGCATCTTAGACACTCTGAATTCACTAAATGTACAACTTTTTCTCCATCAAAATGAACAAATGAGACATGAAATAACATCTACAGATCAAGACGAAGCGAATGGAAGCGGTCCCAGCCTCGTAGCTTTGAACAGCTGTGATCGCAGGAAAATGCTGTTACAAAGATTTCTCAGTATATCTCCGGGACATTTCCCTGGCTTTCCCACCGTCAAAATGGACAAACGAGACATGAAATAACATCAACAGATCAAGACGAAGCGAATGGAGGTACCCCCGGAGTCATAGCATGTGTAAATCGAGACGAAACATCTCTCTCTCCCGCGCCTGCTTGCGAGAGGGAGGGGCAGTTTACACACACACACAGCCGCTGCATGCAGCAACGCACACAGAGGGAGGAGATGGCAGAGAGAATGCACTCCCCTGAAAACTCCCCATGAATTCCTCCAGACTCAGAAAATGTAAAAGTTCACTTTTTGGAGATCCATAGAAAAAGGGTGAAAATGGAAAAAAGTATTCGAAAATAGTGCCTCATAAGGCGGGTAGAGTCCCTTGAAAACTCCCCTTGAATTCCTCCAGACTCAGAAAAAGTCAAAGTTGACTTTTTGGAGATCCATAGAAAAAGGGTGAAAATGAAAAAAAGTATGCCACAGCATGGATTCGAACACGCGACCAACCGCATCCAGGGGCGAGCGTTAACGCAGTGAGCCACTGGACCTGAGTACTCAAATATGCCTACTTGTGCATCTTAGACACTCTGAATTCACTAAATGTACAACTTTTTATCCATCAAAATGAACAAATGAGACATGAAATAACATCTACAGATCAAGACGAAGCGAATGGAAGCGGTCCCAGCCTCGTAGCTGTGAACAGCTGTGATCGCAGGAAAATGCTGTTACAAAGATTTCTCAGTATATCTCCGGGACATTTCCCTAGCTTTCCCACCGTCACAATGGACAAACGAGACATGAAATAACATCAACAGATCAAGACGAAGCGAATGGAAGTACCCCCGGAGTCATAGCATGTGTAAATCGAGACGAAACATCTCTCTCTCCCCCGCCTGCTTGCGAAGGGGAGGGGCAGTTTACACACACACACGCAACTGCTGCATCCAGCAACGCAAACAGAGGGAGGAGATGGCAGAGAGAATGCACTCCCCTGAAAACTCCCCATGAATTCCTCCAGACTCAGAAAATGTAAAAGTTCACTTTTTGGAGATCCATAGAAAAAGGGTGAAAATGGAAAAAAGTATTCGAAAATAGTGCCTCATAAGGCGGGTAGAGTCCCTTGAAAACTCCCCTTGAATTCCTCCAGACTCAGAAAAAGTCAAAGTTCACTTTTTGGAGATCCATAGAAAAAGGGTGAAAATGAAAAAAAGTATGCCACAGCATGGATTCGAACACGCGAACAACCGCATCCAGGGGCGAACGTTAACGCAGTGAGCCACTGGACCTGAGTACTCAAATATGCCTACTTGTGCATCTTAGACACTCTGAATTCACTAAATGTACAACTTTTTCTCCATCAAAATGAACAAATGAGACATGAAATAACATCTACAGATCAAGACGAAGCGAATGGAAGCGGTCCCAGCCTCGTAGCTGTGAACAGCTGTGATCGCAGGAAAATGCTGTTACAAAGATTTATCAGTATATCTCCGGGACATTTCCCTAGCTTTCCCACCGTCACAATGGACAAACGAGACAGTAAATAACATCAACAGATCAAGACGAAGCAAATGGAAGTACCCCCGGAGTCATAGCATGTGTAAATCGAGACGAAACATCTCTCTCTCCCCCGCCTGCTTGTGAAGGGGAGGGGCAGTTTACACACACACACGCAGCTGCTGCATGCAGCAACGCACACAGAGGGAGGAGATGGCAGAGAGAATGCACTCCCCTGAAAACTCCCCAAGAATTCCTCCAGACTCAGAAAATGTAAAAGTTCACTTTTTGGAGATCCATAGAAAAAGGGTGAAAATGGAAAAAAGTATTCGAAAATAGTGCCTCATAAGGCGGGTAGAGTCCCTTGAAAACGCCCCTTGAATTCCTCCAGACTCAGAAAAAGTCAAAGTTGACTTTTTGGAGATCCATAGAAAAAGGGTGAAAATGAAAAAAAGTATGCCACAGCATGGATTCGAACACGTGACCAACCGCATCCAGGGGCGAGCGTTAACGCAGTGAGCCACTGGACCTGAGTACTCAAACATGCCTACTTTTGCATCTTAGACACTCTGAATTCACTAAATGTACAACTTTTTCTCCATCAAAATGAACAAATGAGACATGAAATAACATCTACAGATCAAGACGAAGCGAATGGAAGCGGTCCCAGCCTCGTAGCTTTGAACAGCAGTGATCGCAGGAAAATGCTGTTACAAAGATTTCTCAGTATATCTCCGGGACATTTCCCTGGCTTTCCCACCGTCACAATGGACAAACGAGACATGAAATAACATCAACAGATCAAGACGAAGCGAATGGAAGTACCCCCGGAGTCATATCATGTGTAAATCGAGACGAAACATCTCTCTCTCTCCCCCGCCTGCTTGCGAAGGGGAGGGGCAGTTTACACACACACACGCAGCTGCTGCATGCAGCAACGCACACAGAGGGAGGAGATGGCAGAGAGAATGCACTCCCCTGAAAACTCCCAATGAATTCCTCCAGACTCAGAAAATGTAAAAGTTCACTTTTTGGAGATCCATAGAAAAAGGGTGAAAATGGAAAAAAGTATTCGAAAATAGTGCCTCATAAGGCGGGTAGAGTCCCTTGAAAACTCCCCTTGAATTCCTCCAGACTCAGAAATAGTCAAAGTTGACTTTTTGGAGATCCATAGAAAAAGGGTGAAAATTAAAAAAAGTATGCCACAGCATGGATTCGAACACGCGACCAACCGCATCCAGGGGCGAGCGTTAACGCAGTGAGCCACTGGACCTGAGTACTCAAATATGCCTACTTGTGCATCTTAGACACTCTGAATTCACTAAATGTACAACTTGTTATCCATCAAAATGAACAAATGAGACATGAAATAACATCTACAGATCAAGACGAAGCGAATGGAAGCGGTCCCAGCCTCGTAGCTGTGAACAGCTGTGATCGCAGGAAAATGCTGTTAAAAAGATTTCTCAGTATATCCCCGGGACATTTCCCTAGCTTTCCCACCGTCACAATGGACAAACGAGACAGGAAATAACATCAACAGATCAAGACGAAGCGAATGGAAGTACCCCCGGAGTCATAGCATGTGTAAATCGAGACGAAACATCTCTCTCTCCCCCGCCTGCTTGTGAAGGGGAGGGGCAGTTTACACACACACACGCAGCTGCTGCATGCAGCAACGCACACAGAGGGAGGAGATGGCAGAGAGAATGCACTCCCCTGAAAACTCCCCATGAATTCCTCCAGACTCAGAAAATGTAAAAGTTCACTTTTTGGAGATCCATAGAAAAAGGGTGAAAATGGAAAAAAGTATTCGAAAATAGTGCCTCATAAGGCGGGTAGAGTCCCTTGAAAACTCCACTTGAATTCCTCCAGACTCAGAAAAAGTCAAAGTTGACTTTTTGGAGATCCATAGAAAAAGGGTGAAAATGAAAAAAAGTATGCCACAGCATGGATTCGAACACGTGACCAACCGCATCCAGGGGCGAGCATTAACGCAGTGAGCCACTGGACCTGAGTACTCAAACATGCCTACTTTTGCATCTTAGACACTCTGAATTCACTAAATGTACAACTTTTTCTCCATCAAAATGAACAAATGAGACATGAAATAACATCTACAGATCAAGACGAAGCGAATGGAAGCGGTCCCAGCCTCGTAGCTTTGAACAGCTGTGATCGCAGGAAAATGCTGTTACAAAGATTTCTCAGTATATCTCCGGGACATTTCCCTGGCTTTCCCACCGTCACAATGGACAAACGAGACATGAAATAACATCAACAGATCAAGACGAAGCGAATGGAAGTACCCCCGGAGTCATAGCATGTGTAAATCGAGACGAAACATCTCTCTCTCCCCCGCCTGCTTGCGAAGGGGAGGGGCAGTTTACACAAACACACGCAGCTGCTGCATGCAGCAACGCACACACAGGGAGGAGATGGCAGAGAGAATGCACTCCCCTGAAAACTCCCCTTGAATTCCTCCAGACTCAGAAAATGTAAAAGTTCACTTTTTGGAGATCCATAGAAAAAGGGTGAAAATGGAAAAAAGTATTCGAAAATAGTGCCTCATAAGGCGGGTAGAGTCCCTTGAAAACTCCCCTTGAATTCCTCCAGACTCAGAAAAAGTCAAAGTTGACTTTTTGGAGATCCATAGAAAAAGGGTGAAAATTTAAAAAAGTATGCCACAGCATGGATTCGAACACGCGACCAACCGCATCCAGGGGCGAGCGTTAACGCAGTGAGCCACTGGACCTGAGTACTCAAACATGCCTACTTTTGCATCTTAGACACTCTGAATTCACTAAATGTACAACTTTTTCTCCATCAAAATGAACAAATGAGACATGAAATAACATCTACAGATCAAGACGAAGCGAATGGAAGCGGTCCCAGCCTCGTAGCTTTGAACAGCTGTGATCGCAGGAAAATGCTGTTACAAAGATTTCTCAGTATATCTCCGGGACATTTCCCTGGCTTTCCCACCGTCACAATGGACAAACGAGACATGAAATAACATCAACAGATCAAGACGAAGCGAATGGAAGTACCCCCGGAGTCATAGCATGTGTAAATCGAGACGAAACATCTCTCTCTCCCCCGCCTGCTTGCGAAGGGGAGGGGCAGTTTACACAAACACACGCAGCTGCTGCATGCAGCAACGCACACACAGGGAGGAGATGGCAGAGAGAATGCACTCCCCTGAAAACTCCCCTTGAATTCCTCCAGACTCAGAAAATGTAAAAGTTCACTTTTTGGAGATCCATAGAAAAAGGGTGAAAATGGAAAAAAGTATTCGAAAATAGTGCCTCATAAGGCGGGTAGAGTCCCTTGAAAACTCCCCTTGAATTCCTCCAGACTCAGAAAAAGTCAAAGTTGACTTTTTGGAGATCCATAGAAAAAGGGTGAAAATTTAAAAAAGTATGCCACAGCATGGATTCGAACACGCGACCAACCGCATCCAGGGGCGAGCGTTAACGCAGTGAGCCACTGGACCTGAGTACTCAAACATGCCTACTTGTGCATCTTAGACACTCTGAATTCACTAAATGTACAACTTTTTCTCCATCAAAATCAACAAATGAGACATGAAATAACATCTACATCTACATACGAAGCGAATGGAAGCGGTCCCAGCCTCGTAGCTGTGAACAGCTGTGATCGCAGGAAAATGCTGTTACAAAGATTTCTCAGTATATCTCCGGGACATTTACCTAGCTTTCCCACCGTCACAATGGACAAACGAGACATGAAATAACATCAACAGATCAAGACGAAGCGAATGGAAGTACCCCCGGAGTCATAGCATGTGTAAATCGAGACGAAACATCTCTCTCTCCCCCGCCTGCTTGCGAAGGGGAGGGGCAGTTTACACACACACATGCAGCTGCTGCATGCAGCAATGCACACACAGGGAGGAGATGGCAGAGAGAATGCACTCCCCTGAAAACTCCCCTTGAATTCCTCCAGACTCAGAAAATGTAAAAGTTCACTTTTTGGAGATCCATAGAAAAAGGGTGAAAATGGAAAAAAGTATTCGAAAATAGTGCCTCATAAGGCGGGTAGAGTCCTTTGAAAACTCCCCTTGAATTCCTCCAGACTCAGAAAAAGTCAAAGTTGACTTTTTGGAGATCCATAGAAAAAGGGTGAAAATTAAAAAAAGTATGCCACAGCATGGATTCGAACACGCGACCAACCGCATCCAGGGGTGAGCGTTAACGCAGTGAGCCACTGGACCTGAGTACTCAAACATGCCTACTTGTGCATCTTAGACACTCTGAATTCACTAAATGTACAACCTTTTCTCCATCAAAATGAACAAATGAGACATGAAATAACATCTCCAGATCAAGACGAAGCGAATGGAAGCGGTCCAAGCCTCGTAGCTGTGAACAGCTGTGATCGCAGGAAAATGCTGTTACAAAGATTTCTCAGTATATCTCCGGGACATTTCCCTGCCTTTCCCACCGTCACAATGGACAAACGAGACATGAAATAGCATCAACAGATCAAGACGAAGCGAATGGAGGTACCCCCTGAGTCATAGCATGTGTAAATCGAGACGAAACATCTCTCTCTCCCCCGCCTGCTTGCGAGAGGGAGGGGCAGTTTACACACACACACAGCCGCTGCATGCAGCAACGCACACACAGGGAGGAGATGGCAGAGAGAATGCACTCCCCTGAAAACTCCCCTTGAATTCCTCCAGACTCAGAAAATGTAAAAGTTCACTTTTTGGAGATCCATAGAAAAAGGGTGAAAATGGAAAAAAGTATTCGAAAATAGTGCCTCATAAGGCGGGTAGAGTCCCTTGAAAACGCCCCTTGAATTCCTCCAGACTCAGAAAAAGTCAAAGTTGACTTTTTGGAGATCCATAGAAAAAGGGTGAAAATGAAAAAAAGTATGCCACAGCATGGATTCGTACACGTGACCAACCGCATCCAGGGGCGAGCGTTAACGCAGTGAGCCACTGGACCTGAGTACTCAAACATGCCTACTTTTGCATCTTAGACACTCTGAATTCACTAAATGTACAACTTTTTCTCCATCAAAATGAACAAATGAGACATGAAATAACATCTACAGATCAAGACGAAGCGAATGGAAGCGGTCCCAGCCTCGTAGCTTTGAACAGCTGTGATCGCAGGAAAATGCTGTTACAAAGATTTCTCAGTATATCTCCGGGATATTTCCCTGGCTTTCCCACCGTCAAAATGGACAAACGAGACATGAAATAACATCAACAGATCAAGACGAAGCGAATGGAAGTACCCCCGGAGTCATGGCATGTGTAAATCGAGACGAAACATCTCTCTCTCCCCCGCCTGCTTGCGAAGGGGAGGGGCAGTTTACACACACACACGCAGCTGCTGCATGCAGCAACGCACACAGAGGGAGGAGATGGCAGAGAGAATGCACTCCCCTGAAAACTCCCCATGAATTCCTCCAGACTCAGAAAATGTAAAAGTTCACTTTTTGGAGATCCATAGAAAAAGGGTGAAAATGGAAAAAAGTATTCGAAAATAGTGCCTCATAAGGCGGGTAGAGTCCCTTGAAAACTCCCCTTGAATTCCTCCAGACTCAGAAAAAGTCAAAGTTGACTTTTTGGAGATCCATAGAAAAAGGGTGAAAATGAAAAAAAGTATGCCACAGCATGGATTCGAACACGCGACCAACCGCATCCAGGGGCGAGCGTTAACGCAGTGAGCCACTGGACCTGAGTACTCAAATATGCCTACTTGTGCATCTTAGACACTCTGAATTCACTAAATGTACAACTTTTTATCCATCAAAATGAACAAATGAGACATGAAATAACATCTACAGATCAAGACGAAGCGAATGGAAGCGGTCCCAGCCTCGTAGCTGTGAACAGCTGTGATCGCAGGAAAATGCTGTTACAAAGATTTCTCAGTATATCTCCTGGACATTTCCCTAGCTTTCCCACCGTCACAATGAACAAACGAGACATGAAATAACATCAACAGATCAAGACGAAGCGAATGGAAGTACCCCCGGAGTCATAGCATGTGTAAATCGAGACGAAACATCTCTCTCCCCCCCGCCTGCATGCGAAGGGGAGGGGCAGTTTACACACACACACGCAGCTGCTGCATGCAGCAACGCACACACAGGGAGGAGATGGCAGAGAGAATGCACTCCCCTGAAAACTCCCCTTGAATTCCTCCAGACTCAGAAAAAGTCAAAGTTGACTTTTTGGAGATCCATAGAAAAAGGGTGAAAATGAAAAAAAGTATGCCACAGCATGGATTCGAACACGCGACCAACCGCATCCAGGGGCGAGCGTTAACGCAGTGAGCCACTGGACCTGAGTACTCAAACATGCCTACTTTTGCATCTTAGACACTCTGAATTCACTAAATGTACAACTTTTTATCCATCAAAATGAACAAATGAGACATGAAATAACATCTACAGATCAAGACGAAGCGAATGGAAGCGGTCCCAGCCTCGTAGCTGTGAACAGCTGTGATCGCAGGAAAATGCTGTTACAAAGATTTCTCAGTATATCTCCTGGACATTTCCCTAGCTTTCCCACCGTCACAATGAACAAACGAGACATGAAATAACATCAACAGATCAAGACGAAGCGAATGGAAGTACCCCCGGAGTCATAGCATGTGTAAATCGAGACGAAACATCTCTCTCCCCCCCGCCTGCATGCGAAGGGGAGGGGCAGTTTACACACACACACGCAGCTGCTGCATGCAGCAACGCACACACAGGGAGGAGATGGCAGAGAGAATGCACTCCCCTGAAAACTCCCCTTGAATTCCTCCAGACTCAGAAAAAGTCAAAGTTGACTTTTTGGAGATCCATAGAAAAAGGGTGAAAATGAAAAAAAGTATGCCACAGCATGGATTCGAACACGCGACCAACCGCATCCAGGGGCGAGCGTTAACGCAGTGAGCCACTGGACCTGAGTACTCAAACATGCCTACTTTTGCATCTTAGACACTCTGAATTCACTAAATGTACAACTTTTTCTCCATCAAAATGAACAAATGAGACATGAAATAACATCTACAGATCAAGACGAAGCGAATGGAAGCGGTCCCAGCCTCTTAGCTTTGAACAGCTGTGATCGCAGGAAAATGCTGTTACAAAGATTTCTCAGTATATCTCCGGGACATTTCCCTGGCTTTCCCACCGTCACAATGGACAAACGAGACATGAAATAACATCAACAGATCAAGACGAAGCGAATGGAAGTACCCCCGGAGTCATAGCATGTTTAAATCGAGACGAAACATCTCTCTCTCCTCCGCCTGCTTGCGAATGGGAGGGGCAGTTTACACACACACACGCAGCTGCTGCATGCAGCAACGCACACAGAGGGAGGAGATGGCAGAGAGAATGCACTCCCCTGAAAACTCCCCATGAATTCCTCCAGACTCAGAAAATGTAAAAGTTCACTTTTTGGAGATCCATAGAAAAAGGGTGAAAATGGAAAAAAGTATTCGAAAATAGTGCCTCATAAGGCGGGTAGAGTCCCTTGAAAACTCCCCTTGAATTCCTTCAGACTCAGAAAAAGTCAAAGTTGACTTTTTGGAGATCCATAGAAAAAGGGTGAAAATTTAAAAAAGTATGCCACAGCATGGATTCGAACACGCGACCAACCGCATCCAGGGGCGAGCGTTAACGCAGTGAGCCACTGGACCTGAGTACTCAAACATGCCTACTTTTGCATCTTAGACACTCTGAATTCACTAAATGTACAACTTTTTCTCCATCAAAATGAACAAATGAGACATGAAATAACATCTACAGATCAAGACGAAGCGAATGGAAGCGGTCCCAGCCTCGTAGCTTTGAACAGCTGTGATCGCAGGAAAATGCTGTTACAAAGATTTCTCAGTATATCTCCGGGACATTTCCCTGGCTTTCCCACCGTCACAATGGACAAACGAGACATGAAATAACATCAACAGATCAAAACGAAGCGAATGGAAGTACCCCCGGAGTCATAACATGTGTAAATCGAGACGAAACATCTCTCTCTCCCCCGCCTGCTTGCGAAGGGGAGGGGCAGTTTACACACACACACGCAGCTGCTGCATGCAGCAACGCACACACAGGGAGGAGATGGCAGAGAGAACACACTGCCCTGAAAACTCCCCTTGAATTCCTCGAGACTCAGAAAATGTAAAAGTTCACTTTTTGGAGATCCATAGAAAAAGGGTGAAAATGAAAAAAAGTATGCCACAGCATGGATTCGAACATGCGACCAACCACATCCAGGGGCGAGCGTTAACGCAGTGACCCACTGGACCTGAGTACTCAAACATGCCTACTTGTGCATCTTAGACACTCTGACTTCACTAAATGTACAACTTAGTTTTTCTCCATCAAAATGAACAAATGAGACATTAAATAACATCTACAGATCAAGACGAAGCGAATGGAAGCGGTCCCAGCCTCCTAGCTGTGAACAGCTGTGATCGCAGGAAAATGCTGTTACAAAGATTTCTCAGTATATCTCCGGGACATTTCCCTGGCTTTCCCACCGTCACAATGGACAAACGAGACATGAAATAACATCAACAGATCAAGACGAAGCGAATGGAAGTACCCCCGGAGTCATAGCATGTGTAAATCGAGACGAAACATCTCTCTCTCCCCCGCCTGCTTGCGAAGGGGAGGGGCAGTTTACACACACACACGCAGCTGCTGCATGCAGCAACGCACACACAGGGAGGAGATGGCAGAGAGAATGCACTCCCCTGAAAACTCCCCTTGAATTCCTCCAGACTCAGAAAATGTAAAAGTTCACTTTTTGGAGATCCATAGAAAAAGGGTGAAAATGGAAAAAAGTATTCGAAAATAGTGCCTCATAAGGCGGGTAGAGTCCCTTGAAAACTCCCCTTGAATTCCTCCAGACTCAGAAAAAGTCAAAGTTCACTTTTTGGAGATCCATAGAAAAAGGGTGAAAATGAAAAAAAGTATGCCACAGCATGGATTCGAACATGCGACCAACCACATCCAGGGGCGAGCGTTAACGCAGTGAGCCACTGGACCTGAGTACTCAAACATGCCTACTTGTGCATCTTAGACACTCTGACTTCACTAAATGTACAACTTAGTTTTTCTCCATCAAAATGAACAAATGAGACATTAAATAACATCTACAGATCAAGACGAAGCGAATGGAAGCGGTCCCAGCCTCGTAGCTGTGAACAGCTGTGATCGCAGGAAAATGCTGTTACAAAGATTTCTCAGTATACCTCCGGGACATTTCCCTGGCTTTCCCACCGTCACAATGGACAAACGAGACATGAAATAACATCAACAGATCAAGACGAAGCGAATGGAGGTACCCCCGGAGTCATAGCATGTGTAAATCGAGACGAAACATCTCTCCCTCCCCCTGCCTGCTTGCGAGAGGGAGGGGCAGTTTACACACACACACAGCCGCTGCATGCAGCAACGCACACACAGGGAGGAGATGGCAGAGAGAATGCACTCCCCTGAAAACTCCCCATGAATTCCTCCAGACTCAGAAAATGTAAAAGTTCACTTTTTGGAGATCCATAGAAAAAGGGTGAAAATGGAAAAAAGTATTCGAAAATAGTGCCTCATAAGGCAGGTAGAGTCCCTTGAAAACTCCCCTTGAATTCCTCCAGACTCAGAAAAAGTCAAAGTTGACTTTTTGGAGATCCATAGAAAAAGGGTGAAAATGAAAAAAAGTATGCCACAGTATGGATTTGAACAGGCGACCAACCGCATCCAGGGGCGAGCATTAACGCAGTGAGCCACTGGACCTGAGTACTCAAACATGCCTTTTTGCATCTTAGAAACTCTGAATTCAATAAATGTACAACTTTTTCTCCATCAAAATGAACAAATGAGACATTAAATAACATCTACAGATCAAGACGAAGCGAATGGAAGCGGTCCCAGCCTCGTAGCTGTGAACAGCTGTGATCGCAGGAAAATGCTGTTACAAAGATTTCTCAGTATATCTCCGGGACATTTCCCTGGCTTTGCCACCGTCACAATGGACAAACGAGACATGAAATAACATCAACAGATCAAGACGAAGCGGATGGAAGTACCCCCGGAGTCATAGCATGTGTAAATCGAGACGAAACATCTCTCTCTCCCCCGCCTGCTTGCGAAGGGGAGGGGCAGTTTACACACACACACACGCAGCTGCTGCATGCAGCAACGCACACAGAGGGAGGAGATGGCAGAGAGTATGCACTCCCCTGAAAACTCCCCTTGAATTCCTCCAGACTCAGAAAATGTAAAAGTTCACTTTTTGGAGATCCATAGAAAAAGGGTGAAAATGGAAAAAAGTATTCGAAAATAGTGCCTCATAAGGCGGGGTAGAGTCCCTTGAAAACTCCCCTTGAATTCCTCCAGACTCAGAAAAAGTCAAAGTTGACTTTTTGGAGATCCATAGAAAAAGGGTGAAAATGAAAAAAAGTATGCCACAGCATGGACTCGAACACGCGACCAACCGCATCCAGGGGCGAGCGTTAACGCAGTGAGCCACTGGACCTGAGTACTCAAACACGCCTACTTGTGCATCTTAGACACTCTGAATTTACTAAATGTACAACTTTTTCTCCATCAAAATGAACAAATGAGACATTAAATAACATCTACAGATCAAGACGAAGCGAATGGAAGCGGTCCCAGCCTCGTAGCTGCGAACAGCTGTGATCGCAGGAAAATGCTGTTACAAAGATTTCTCAGTATATCTCCGGGACATTTCCCTGGCTTTCCCACCGTCACAATGGACAAACGATACATGAAATAACATCAACAGATCAAGACGAAGCGAATGGAAGTACCCCCGGAGTCATAGCATGTGTAAATCGAGACGAAACATCTCTCTCTCCCCCGCCTGCTTGCGAAGGGGAGGGGCAGTTTACACACACACACGCAGCTGCTGCATGCAGCAACGCACACACAGGGAGGAGATGGCAGAGAGAATGCACTCCCCTGAAAACTCCCCATGAATTCCTCCAGACTCAGAAAATGTAAAAGTTCACTTTTTGGAGATCCATAGAAAAAGGGTGAAAATGGAAAAAAGTATTCGAAAATAGTGCCTCATAAGGCGGGTAGAGTCCCTTGAAAACTCCCCTTGAATTCCTCCAGACTCAGAAAAAGTCAAAGTTGACTTTTTGGAGATCCACAGAAAAAGGGTGAAAATGAAAAAAAAGTATGCCACAGCATGGACTCGAACACGCGACCAACCGCATCCAGGGGCGAGCGTTAACGCAGTGAGCCACTGGACCTGAGTACTCAATCACGCCTACTTGTGCATCTTAGACACTCTGAATTTACTAAATGTACAACTTTTTTCTCCATCAAAATGAACAAATGAGACATTAAATAACATCTACAGATCAATACGAAGCGAATGGAAGCGGTCCCAGCCTCGTAGCTGCGAACAGCTGTGATCGCAGGAAAATGCTGTTACAAAGATTTCTCAGTATATCTCCGGGACATTTCCCTGGCTTTCCCACCGTCACAATGGACAAACGATACATGAAATAACATCAACAGATCAAGACGAAGCGAATGGAAGTACCCCCGGAGTCATAGCATGTGTAAATCGAGACGAAACATCTCTCTCTCCCCCGCCTGCTTGCGAAGGGGAGGGGCAGTTTACACACACACACGCAGCTGCTGCATGCAGCAACACACACACAGGGAGGAGATGGCAGAGAGAATGCACTCCCTGAAAACTCCCCTTGAATTCCTCCAGACTCAGAAAATGTAAAAGTTCACTTTTTGGAGATCCATAGAAAAAGGGTGAAAATGGAAAAAAGTATTCGAAAATAGTGCCTCATAAGGCGGGTAGAGTCCTTTAAAACTCCCCTTGAATTCCTCCAGACTCAGAAAAAGTCAAAGTTGACTTTTTGGAGATCCATAGAAAAAGGGTGAAAATGAAAAAAAGTACACCACAGCATGGATTCGAACACGCGACCAACCGCATCCAGGGGCGAGCATTAACGCAGTGAGCCAATGGACCTGAGTACTCAAACATGCCTACTTGTGCATCTTAGAAACTCTGAATTCACTAAATGTACAACTTTTTCTCCATCAAAATGAACAAATGAGACATTAAATAACATCTACAGATCAAGACGAAGCGAATGGAAGCGGTCCCAGCCTCGTAGCTGTGAACAGCTGTGATCGCAGGAAAATGCTGTTACAAAGATTCTCAGTATATCTCCGGGACATTTCCCTGGCTTTCCCACCGTCACAATGGACAAACGAGACATGAAATATCATCAACAGATCAAGACGAAGCGAATGGAAGTATCCCCGGAGTCATAGCATGTGTAAATCGAGACGAAACATCTCTCTCTCCCCCGCCTGCTTGCGAGGGGGAGGGGCAGTTTACACACACACACAGCTGCTGCATGCAGCAACGCACACACAGGGAGGAGATGGCAGAGAGAACGCACTCCCCTGAAAACTCCCCTTGAATTCCTCCAGACTCAGAAAATGTAAAAGTTCACTTTTTGGAGATCCATAGAAAAAGGGTGAAAATGGAAAAAAGTATTCGAAAATAGTGCCTCATAAGGCGGGTAGAGTCCCTTGAAAACTCCCCTTGAATTCCTCCAGACTCAGAAAAAGTCAAAGTTGACTTTTTGGAGATCCATAGAAAAAGGGTGAAAATGAACAAAAGTACACCACAGCATGGATTCGAACACGCGACCAACCGCATCCAGGGGCGAGCGTTAACGCAGTGAGCCACTGGACATGAGTACTCAAACATGCCTACTTTTGCATCTTAGACACTCTGAATTCACTAAATGTACAACTTTTTCTCCATCAAAATGAACAAATGAGACATGAAATAACATCTACAGATCAAGACGAAGCGAATGGAAGCGGTCCCAGCCTCGTAGCTGTGAACAGCTGTGATCGCGGGAAAATGCTGTTCCAAAGATTTCTCAGTATATCTCCGGGACATTTCCCTGGCTTTGCCACCGTCACAATGGACAAATGAGACATGAAATAACATCAACAGATCAAGACGAAGCGAATGGAAGTACCCCCGGAGTCATAGCATGTGTAAATCGAGACGAAACATCTCTCTCTCCCCCGCCTGCTTGCGAAGGGGAGGGGCAGTTTACACACACACGCAGCTGCTGCATGCAGCAACGCACACACAGGGAGGAGATGGCAGAGAGAACGCACTCCCCTGAAAACTCCCCTTGAATTCCTCCAGACTCAGAAAATGTAAAAGTTCACTTTTTGGAGATCCATAGAAAAAGGGTGAAAATGGAAAAAAGTATTCGAAAATAGTGCCTCATAAGGCGGGTAGAGTCCCTTGAAAACTCCCCTTGAATTCCTCCAGACTCAGAAAAAGTCAAAGTTGACTTTTTGGAGATCCACAGAAAAAGGTTGAAAATGAAAAAAAGTATGCCACAGCATGGACTCGAACACGCGACCAACCGCATCCAGGGGCGAGCGTTAACGCAGTGAGCCACTGGACCTGAGTACTCAATCACGCCTACTTGTGCATCTTAGACACTCTGAATTTACTAAATGTACAACTTTTTCTCCATCAAAATGAACAAATGAGACATTAAATAACATCTACAGATCAATACGAAGCGAATGGAAGCGGTCCCAGCCTCGTAGCTGCGAACAGCTGTGATCGCAGGAAAATGCTGTTACAAAGATTTCTCAGTATATCTCCGGGACATTTCCCTGGCTTTCCCACCGTCACAATGGACAAACGATACATGAAATAACATCAACAGATCAAGACGAAGCGAATGGAAGTACCCCCGGAGTCATAGCATGTGTAAATCGAGACGAAACATCTCTCTCTCCCCCGCCTGCTTGCGAAGGGGAGGGGCAGTTTACACACACACACGCAGCTGCTGCATGCAGCAACGCACACACAGGGAGGAGATGGCAGAGAGAATGCACTCCCCTGAAAACTCCCCTTGAATTCCTCCAGACTCAGAAAATGTAAAAGTTCACTTTTTGGAGATCCATAGAAAAAGGGTGAAAATGGAAAAAAGTATTCGAAAATAGTGCCTCATAAGGCGGGTAGAGTCCCTTTAAAACTCCCCTTGAATTCCTCCAGACTCAGAAAAAGTCAAAGTTGACTTTTTGGAGATCCATAGAAAAAGGGTGAAAATGAAAAAAAGTACACCACAGCATGGATTCGAACACGCTACCAACCGCATCCAGGGGCGAGCATTAACGCAGTGAGCCACTGGACCTGAGTACTCAAACATGCCTACTTTTGCATCTTAGAAACTCTAAATTCACTAAATGTACAACTTTTTCTCCATCAAAATGAACAAATGAGACATTAAATAACATCTACAGATCAAGACGAAGCGAATGGAAGCGGTCCCAGCCTCGTAGCTGTGAACAGCTGTGATCGCACGAAAATGCTGTTACAAAGATTTCTCAGTATATCTCCGGGACATTTCCCTGGCTTTCCCACCGTCACAATGGACAAACGAGACATGAAATAACATCAACAGATCAAGACGAAGCGAATGGAGGTACCCCCGGAGTCATAGCATGTGTAAATCGAGACGAAACATCTCTCTCTCCCCCGCCTGCTTGCGAAAGGGAGGGGCAGTTTACACACACACACGCAGCTGCTGCATGCAGCAACGCACACACAGGGAGGAGATGGCAGAGAGAATGCACTCCCCTGAAAACTCCCCATGAATTCCTCCAGACTCAGAAAATGTAAAAGTTCACTTTTTGGAGATCCATAGAAAAAGGGTGAAAATGGAAAAAAGTATTCGAAAATAGTGCCTCATAAGGCGGGTAGAGTCCCTTGAAAACTCCCCTTGAATTCCTCCAGACTCAGAAAAAGTCAAAGTTGACTTCTTGGAGATCCACAGAAAAAGGGTGAAAATGAAAAAAAGTATGCCACAGCATGGACTCGAACACGCGACCAACCGCATCCAGGGGCGAGCGTTAACGCAGTGAGCCACTGGACCTGAGTACTCAATCACGCCTACTTGTGCATCTTAGACACTCTGAATTTACTAAATGTACAACTTTTTCTCCATCAAAATGAACAAATGAGACATTAAATAACATCTACAGATCAATACGAAGCGAATGGAAGCGGTCCCAGCCTCGTAGCTGCGAACAGCTGTGATCGCAGGAAAATGCTGTTACAAAGATTTCTCAGTATATCTCCGGGACATTTCCCTGGCTTTCCCACCGTCACAATGGACAAACGATACATGAAATAACATCAACAGATCAAGACGAAGCGAATGGAAGTACCCCCGGAGTCATAGCATGTGTAAATCGAGACGAAACATCTCTCTCTCCCCCGCCTGCTTGCGAAGGGGAGGGGCAGTTTACACACACACACGCAGCTGCTGCATGCAGCAACGCACACACAGGGAGGAGATGGCAGAGAGAATGCACTCCCCTGAAAACTCCCCTTGAATTCCTCCAGACTCAGAAAATGTAAAAGTTCACTTTTTGGAGATCCATAGAAAAAGGGTGAAAATGGAAAAAAGTATTCGAAAATAGTGCCTCATAAGGCGGGTAGAGTCCCTTTAAAACTCCCCTTGAATTCCTCCAGACTCAGAAAAAGTCAAAGTTGACTTTTTGGAGATCCATAGAAAAAGGGTGAAAATGAAAAAAAGTACACCACAGCATGGATTCGAACACGCGACCAACCGCATCCAGGGGCGAGCGTTAACGCAGTGAGCCAATGGACCTGAGTACTCAAACATGCCTACTTGTGCATCTTAGAAACTCTGAATTCACTAAATGTACAACTTTTTCTCCATCAAAATGAACAAATGAGACATTAAATAACATCTACAGATCAAGACGAAGCGAATGGAAGCGGTCCCAGCCTCGTAGCTGTGAACAGCTGTGATCGCAGGAAAATGCTGTTTCAAAGATTTCTCAGTATATCTCCGGGACATTTCCCTGGCTTTCCCACCGTCACAATGGACAAATGAGACATGAAATAACATCAACAGATCAAGACGAAGCGAATGGAAGTACCCCCGGAGTCATAGCATGTGTAAATCGAGACGAAACATCTCTCTCTCCCCCGCCTGCTTGCGAAGGGGAGGGGCAGTTTACACACACACGCAGCTGCTGCATGCAGCAACGCACACACAGGGAGGAGATGGCAGAGAGAACGCACTCCCCTGAAAACTCCCCTTGAATTCCTCCAGACTCAGAAAATGTAAAAGTTCACTTTTTGGAGATCCATAGAAAAAGGGTGAAAATGGAAAAAAGTATTCGAAAATAGTGCCTCATAAGGCGGGTAGAGTCCCTTGAAAACTCCCCTTGAATTCCTCCAGACTCAGAAAAAGTCAAAGTTGACTTTTTGGAGATCCATAGAAAAAGGGTGAAAATGAAAAAAAGTATGCTACAGCATGGATTCGAACACGCGACCAACCCCATCCAGGGGCGAGCGTTAACACAGTGAGCCACTGGACCTGAGTACTCAAACATGCCTACTTGTGCATCTTAGAAACTCTGAATTCACTAAATGTACAATTTTTTCTCCATCAAAATGAACAAATGAGACATTAAATAACATCTACAGATCAAGACGAAGCGAATGGAAGCGGTCCCAGCCTCGTAGCTGCGAACAGCTGTGATCGCAGGAAAATGCTGTTACAAAGATTTCTCAGTATATCTCCGGGACATTTCCCTGGCTTTCCCACCGTCACAATGGACAAACGAGACATGAAATAACATCAACAGATCAAGACGAAGTGAATGGAGGTACCCCCGGAGTCATAGCATGTGTAAATCGAGACGAAACATCTCTCTCTCCCCCGCCTGCTTGCGAGGGGGAGGGGCAGTTTACACACACACGCAGCTGCTGCATGCAGCAACACACACACAGGGAGGAGATGGCAGAGAGAACGCACTCCCCTGAAAACTCCCCTTGAATTCCTCCAGACTCAGAAAATGTAAAAGATCACTTTTTGGAGATCCATAGAAAAAGGGTGAACATGGAAAAAAGTATTCGAAAATAGTGCCTCATAAGGCGGGTAGAGTCCCTTGAAAACTCCCCTTGAATTCCTCCAGACTCAGAAAAAGTCAAAGTTGACTTTTTGGAGATCCATAGAAAAAGGGTGAAAATGAAAAAAAGAATGCCACAGCATGGATTCGTCACGCGACCAACCGCATCCAGGGGCGAGCGTTAACACAGTGAGCCACTGGACCTGAGTACTCAAACATGCCTACTTGTGCATCTTAGACACTCTGAATTTACTAAATGTACAACTTGTTCTCCATCAAAATGAACAAATGAGACATTAAATAACATCTACAGATCAAGACGAAGCGAATGGAAGCGGTCACAGCCTCGTAGCTGTGAACAGCTGTGATCGCAGGAAAATGCTGTTACAAAGATTTCTCAGTATATCTCCGGGACATTTCCCTGGCTTTCCCACCGTCAAAATGGACAAACGAGACATGAAATAACATCAACAGATCTAGACGAAGCGAATGGAGGTACCCCCGGAGTCATAGCATGTGTAAATCGAGACGAAACATCTCTCTCTCCCCCGCCTGCTTGCGAAGGGGAGGGGCAGTTTACACACACACGCAACTGCTGCATGCAGCAACGCACACACAGGGAGGAGATGGCAGAGAGAACGCACTCCCCTGAAAACTCCCCTTGAATTCCTCCAGACTCAGAAAATGTAAAAGTTCACTTTTTGGAGATCCATAGAAAAAGGGTGAAAATGGAAAAAAGTATTCGAAAATAGTGCCTCATAAGGCGGGTAGAGTCCCTTGAAAACTCCCCTTGAATTCCTCCAGACTCAGAAAAAGTCAAAGTTGACTTTTTGGAGATCCATAGAAAAAGGGTGAAAATGAAAAAAAGAATGCCACAGCATGGATTCGAACACGCGACCAACCGCATCCAGGGGCGAGCGTTAACACAGTGAGCCACTGGACCTGAGTACTCAAACATGCCTACTTGTGCATCTTATACACTCTGAATTTACTAAATGTACAACTTTTTCTCCATCAAAATGAACAAATGAGACATTAAATAACATCTACAGATCAAGACGAAGCGAATGGAAGCGGTCCCAGCCTCGTAGCTGCGAACAGCTGTGATCGCAGGAAAATGCTGTTACAAAGATTTCTCAGTATATCTCCGGGACATTTCCCTGGCTTTCCCACCGTCACAATGGACAAACGAGACATGAAATAACATCAACAGATCAAGACGAAGCGAATGGAGGTACCCCCGGAGTCATAGCATGTGTAAATCGAGACGAAACATCTCTCTCTCCCCCGCCTGCTTGCGAGGGGGAGGGGCAGTTTACACACACACACGCAGCTGCTGCATGCAGCAACACACACACAGGGAGGAGATGGCAGAGAGAACGCACTCCCCTGAAAACTCCCCTTGAATTCCTCCAGACTCAGAACATGTAAAAGATCACTTTTTGGAGATCCATAGAAAAAGGGTGAAAATGAAAAAAAGAATGCCACAGCATGGATTCGAACACGCGACCAACCGCATCCAGGGGCGAGCGTTAACGCAGTGAGCCACTGGACATGAGTACTCAAACATGCCTACTTGTGCATCTTAGACACTCTGAATTTACTAAATGTACAACTTGTTCTCCATCAAAATGAACAAATGAGACATTAAATAACATCTACAGATCAAGACGAAGCGAATGGAAGCGGTCACAGCCTCGTAGCTGTGAACAGCTGTGATCGCAGGAAAATGCTGTTACAAAGATTTCTCAGTATATCTCCGGGACATTTCCCTGGCTTTCCCACCGTCAAAATGGACAAACGAGACATGAAATAACATCAACAGATCTAGACGAAGCGAATGGAGGTACCCCCGGAGTCATAGCATGTGTAAATCGAGACGAAACATCTCTCTCTCCCCCGCCTGCTTGCGAAGGGGAGGGGCAGTTTACACACACACGCAACTGCTGCATGCAGCAACGCACACACAGGGAGGAGATGGCAGAGAGAACGCACTCCCCTGAAAACTCCCCTTGAATTCCTCCAGACTCAGAAAATGTAAAAGTTCACTTTTTGGAGATCCATAGAAAAAGGGTGAAAATGGAAAAAAGTATTCGAAAATAGTGCCTCATAAGGCGGGTAGAGTCCCTTGAAAACTCCCCTTGAATTCCTCCAGACTCAAAAAAAGTCAAAGTTGACTTTTTGGAGATCCATAGAAAAAGGGTGAAAATGAAAAAAAGAATGCCACAGCATGGATTCGAACACGCGACCAACCGCATCCAGGGGCGAGCGTTAACACAGTGAGCCACTGGACCTGAGTACTCAAACATGCCTACTTGTGCATCTTAGACACTCTGAATTTACTAAATGTACAACTTGTTCTCCATCAAAATGAACAAATGAGACATTAAATAACATCTACAGATCAAGACGAAGCGAATGGAAGCGGTCCCAGCCTCGTAGCTGTGAACAGCTGTGATCGCAGGAAAATGCTGTTACAAAGATTTCTCAGTATATCTCCGGGACATTTCCCTGGCTTTCCCACCGTCAAAATGGACAAACGAGACATGAAATAACATCAACAGATCTAGACGAAGCGAATGGAGGTACCCCCGGAGTCATAGCATGTGTAAATCGAGACGAAACCTCTCTCTCTCCCCCGCCTGCTTGCGAAGGGGAGGGGCAGTTTACACACACACGCAACTGCTGCATGCAGCAACGCACACACAGGGAGGAGATGGCAGAGAGAACGCACTCCCCTGAAAACTCCCCTTGAATTCCTCCAGACTCAGAAAATGTAAAAGTTCACTTTTTGGAGATCCATAGAAAAAGGGTGAAAATGGAAAAAAGTATTCGAAAATAGTGCCTCATAAGGCGGGTAGAGTCCCTTGAAAACTCCCCTTGAATTCCTCCAGACTCAGAAAAAGTCAAAGTTGACTTTTTGGAGATCCATAGAAAAAGGGTGAAAATGAAAAAAAGTATGCCACAGCATGGACTCGAACACGCGACCAACCGCATCCAGGGGCGAGCGTTAACGCAGTGAGCCACTGGACCTGAGTACTCAAACATGCCTACTTGTGCATCTTAGAAACTCTGAATTCACTAAATGTACAACTTTTTCTCCATCAAAATGAACAAATGAGACATTAAATAACATCTACAGATCAAGACGAAGCGAATGGAAGCGGTCCCAGCCTCGTAGCTGTGAACAGCTGTGATCGCAGGAAAATGCTGTTACAAAGATTTCTCAGTATATCTCCGGGACATTTCCCTGGCTTTCCCACCGTCACAATGGACAAACGAGACATGAAATAACATCAACAGATCAAGACGAAGCGAATTGAGGTACCCCCGGAGTCATAGCATGTGTAAATCGAGACGAAACATCTCTCTCTCCCCCGCCTGCTTGCGAAGGGGAGGGGCAGTTTACACACACACGCAGCTGCTGCATGCAGCAACGTACACACAGGGAGGAGATGGCAGAGAGAACGCACTCCCCTGAAAACTCCCCTTGAATTCCTCCAGACTCAGAAAATGTAAAAGTTCACTTTTTGGAGATCCATAGAAAAAGGGTGAAAATGGAAAAAAGTATTCGAAAATAGTGCCTCATAAGGCGGGTAGAGTCCCTTGAAAACTCCCCTTGAATTCCTCCAGACTCAGAAAAAGTCAAAGTTGACTTTTTGGAGATCCATAGAAAAAGGGTGAAAATGAAAAAAAGTATGCTACAGCATGGATTCGAACACGCGACCAACCGCATCCAGGGGCGAGCGTTAACGCAGTGAGCCACTGGACCTGAGTACTCAAACATGCCTACTTGTGCATCTTAGAAACTCTGAATTCACTAAATGTACAACTTTTTCTCCATCAAAATGAACAAATGAGACATTAAATAACATCTACAGATCAAGACGAAGCGAATGGAAGCGGTCCCAGCCTCGTAACTGCGAACAGCTGTGATCGCAGGAAAATGCTGTTCCAAAGATTTATCAGTATATCTCCGGGACATTTCCCTGGCTTTGCCACCGTCACAATGGACAAATGAGACATGAAATAACATCAACAGATCAAGACGAAGCGAATGGAAGTACCCCCGGAGTCATCGCATGTGTAAATCGAGACGAAACATCTCTCTCTCCCCCGCCTGCTTGCGAAGGGGAGGGGCAGTTTACACACACACACGCTGCTGCTGCATGCAGCAACGCACACAGAGGGAGGAGATGGCAGAGAGAATGCAATCCCCTGAAAACTCCCCTTGAATTCCTCCAGACTCAGAAAATGTAAAAGTCCACTTTTTGGAGATCCATAGAAAAAGGGTGAAAATGGAAAAAAGTATTCGAAAATAGTGCCTCATAAGGCGGGTAGAATCTCTTGAAAACTCCCCTTGAATTCCTCCAGACTCAGAAAAAGTCAAAGTTGACTTTTTGGAGATCCATAGAAAAAGGGTGAAAATGAAAAAAAGTATGCCACAGTATGGATTTGAACACGCGACCAACCGCATCCAGGGGCGAGTATTAACGCAGTGAGCCACTGGACCTGAGTACTCAAACATGCCTACTTTTGCATCTTAGAAACTCTAAATTCACTAAATGTACAACTTTTTCTCCATCAAAATGAACAAATGAGACATTAAATAACATCTACAGATCAAGACGAAGCGAATGGAAGCGGTCCCAGCCTCGTAGCTGTGAACAGCTGTGATCGCACGAAAATGCTGTTACAAAGATTTCTCAGTATGTCTCCGGGACATTTCCCTGGCTTTCCTACCGTCACAATGGACAAACGAGACATGAAATAACATCAACAGATCAAGACGAAGCGAATGGAGGTACCCCCGGAGTCATAGCATGTGTAAATCGAGACGAAACATCTCTCTCTCCCCCGCCTGCTTGCGAAGGGGAGGGGCAGTTTACACACACACGCAGCTGCTGCATGCAGCAACGTACACACAGGGAGGAGATGGCAGAGAGAACGCACTCCCCTGAAAACTCCCCTTGAATTCCTCCAGACTCAGAAAATGTAAAAGTTCACTTTTTGGAGATCCATAGAAAAAGGGTGAAAATGGAAAAAAGTATTCGAAAATAGTGCCTCATAAGGCGGCTAGAGTCCCTTGAAAACTCCCCTTGAATTCCTCCAGACTCAGAAAAAGTCAAAGTTGACTTTTTGGAGATCCATAGAAAAAGGGTGAAAATGAAAAAAAGTATGCTACAGCATGGATTCGAACACGCGACCAACCGCATCCAGGGGCGAGCGTTAACGCAGTGAGCCACTGGACATGAGTACTCAAACATGCCTACTTTTGCATCTTAGACACTCTGAATTCACTAAATGTACAACTTTTTCTCCATCAAAATGAACAAATGAGACATGAAATAACATCTACAGATCAAGACGAAGCGAATGGAAGCGGTCCCAGCCTCGTAGCTGTGAACAGCTGTGATCGCGGGAAAATGCTGTTCCAAAGATTTCTCAGTATATCTCCGGGACATTTCCCTGGCTTTGCCACCGTCACAATGGACAAATGAGACATGAAATAACATCAACAGATCAAGACGAAGCGAATGGAAGTACCCCCGGAGTCATAGCATGTGTAAATCGAGACGAAACATCTCTCTCTCCCCCGCCTGCTTGCGAAGGGGAGGGGCAGTTTACACACACACGCAGCTGCTGCATGCAGCAACGCACACACAGGGAGGAGATGGCAGAGAGAACGCACTCCCCTGAAAACTCCCCTTGAATTCCTCCAGACTCAGAAAATGTAAAAGTTCACTTTTTGGAGATCCATAGAAAAAGGGTGAAAATGGAAAAAAGTATTCGAAAATAGTGCCTCATAAGGCGGGTAGAGTCCCTTGAAAACTCCCCTTGAATTCCTCCAGACTCAGAAAAAGTCAAAGTTGACTTTTTGGAGATCCACAGAAAAAGGGTGAAAATGAAAAAAAGTATGCCACAGCATGGACTCGAACACGCGACCAACCGCATCCAGGGGCGAGCGTTAACGCAGTGAGCCACTGGACCTGAGTACTCAATCACGCCTACTTGTGCATCTTAGACACTCTGAATTTACTAAATGTACAACTTTTTCTCCATCAAAATGAACAAATGAGACATTAAATAACATCTACAGATCAATACGAAGCGAATGGAAGCGGTCCCAGCCTCGTAGCTGCGAACAGCTGTGATCGCAGGAAAATGCTGTTACAAAGATTTCTCAGTATATCTCCGGGACATTTCCCTGGCTTTCCCACCGTCACAATGGACAAACGATACATGAAATAACATCAACAGATCAAGACGAAGCGAATGGAAGTACCCCCGGAGTCATAGCATGTGTAAATCGAGACGAAACATCTCTCTCTCCCCCGCCTGCTTGCGAAGGGGAGGGGCAGTTTACACACACACACGCTGCTGCTGCATGCAGCAACGCACACAGAGGGAGGAGATGGCAGAGAGAATGCAATCCCCTGAAAACTCCCCTTGAATTCCTCCAGACTCAGAAAATGTAAAAGTTCACTTTTTGGAGATCCATAGAAAAAGGGTGAAAATGGAAAAAAGTATTCGAAAATAGTGCCTCATAAGGCGGGTAGAATCTCTTGAAAACTCCCCTTGAATTCCTCCAGACTCAGAAAAAGTCAAAGTTGACTTTTTGGAGATCCATAGAAAAAGGGTGAAAATGAAAAAAAGTATGCCACAGTATGGATTTGAACACGCGACCAACCGCATCCAGGGGCGAGCATTAACGCAGTGAGCCACTGGACCTGAGTACTCAAACATGCCTACTTTTGCATCTTAGAAACTCTAAATTCACTAAATGTACAACTTTTTCTCCATCAAAATGAACAAATGAGACATTAAATAACATCTACAGATCAAGACGAAGCGAATGGAAGCGGTCCCAGCCTCGTAGCTGTGAACAGCTGTGATCGCACGAAAATGCTGTTACAAAGATTTCTCAGTATATCTCCGGGACATTTCCCTGGCTTTCCCACCGTCACAATGGACAAACGAGACATGAAATAACATCAACAGATCAAGACGAAGCGAATGGAGGTACCCCCGGAGTCATAGCATGTGTAAATCGAGACGAAACATCTCTCTCTCCCCCGCCTGCTTGCGAAGGGGAGGGGCAGTTTACACACACACGCAGCTGCTGCATGCAGCAACGCACACACAGGGAGGAGATGGCAGAGATAACGCACTCCCCTGAAAACTCCCCTTGAATTCCTCCAGACTCAGAAAATGTAAAAGTTCACTTTTTGGAGATCCATAGAAAAAGGGTGAAAATGGAAAAAAGTATTCGAAAATAGTGCCTCATAAGGCGGGTAGAGTCCCTTGAAAACTCCCCTTGAATTCCTCCAGACTCAGAAAAAGTCAAAGTTGACTTTTTGGAGATCCATAGAAAAGGGTGAAAATGAAAAAAAGTATGCTACAGCATGGATTCGAACACGCGACCAACCGCATCCAGGGGCGAGCGTTAACGCAGTGAGCCACTGGACCTGAGTACTCAAACATGCCTACTTGTGCATCTTAGAAACTCTGAATTCACTAAATGTACAACTTTTTCTCCATCAAAATGAACAAATGAGACATTAAATAACATCTACAGATCAAGACGAAGCGAATGGAAGCGGTCCCAGCCTCGTAGCTGCGAACAGCTGTGATCGCAGGAAAATGCTGTTCCAAAGATTTATCAGTATATCTCCGGGACATTTCCCTGGCTTTGCCACCGTCACAATGGACAAATGAGACATGAAATAACATCAACAGATCAAGACGAAGCGAATGGAAGTACCCCCGGAGTCATCGCATGTGTAAATCGAGACGAAACATCTCTCTCTCCCCCGCCTGCTTGCGAAGGGGAGGGGCAGTTTACACACACACACGCTGCTGCTGCATGCAGCAACGCACACAGAGGGAGGAGATGGCAGAGAGAATGCAATCCCCTGAAAACTCCCCTTGAATTCCTCCAGACTCAGAAAATGTAAAAGTTCACTTTTTGGAGATCCATAGAAAAAGGGTGAAAATGGAAAAAAGTATTCGAAAATAGTGCCTCATAAGGCGGGTAGAATCTCTTGAAAACTCCCCTTGAATTCCTCCAGACTCAGAAAAAGTCAAAGTTGACTTTTTGGAGATCCATAGAAAAAGGGTGAAAATGAAAAAAAGTATGCCACAGTATGGATTTGAACACGCGACCAACCGCATCCAGGGGCGAGCATTAACGCAGTGAGCCACTGGACCTGAGTACTCAAACATGCCTACTTTTGCATCTTAGAAACTCTAAATTCATTAAATGTACAACTTTTTCTCCATCAAAATGAACAAATGAGACATTAAATAACATCTACAGATCAAGACGAAGCGAATTGAAGCGGTCCCAGCCTCGTAGCTGTGAACAGCTGTGATCGCAGGAAAATGCTGTTACAAAGATTTCTCAGTATATCTCCGGGACATTTCCCTGGCTTTCCCACCGTCACAATGGACAAACGAGACATGAAATAACATCAACAGATCAAGACGAAGCGAATGGAGGTACCCCCGGAGTCATAGCATGTGTAAATCGAGACGAAACATCTCTCTCTCCCCCGCCTGCTTGCGAGGGGGAGTGGCAGTTTACACACACACGCAGCTGCTGCATGCAGCAACACACACACAGGGAGGAGATGGCAGAGAGAACGCACTCCCCTGAAAACTCCCCTTGAATTCCTCCAGACTCAGAAAATGTAAAAGTTCACTTTTTGGAGATCCATAGAAAAAGGGTGAAAATGGAAAAAAGTATTCGAAAATAGTGCCTCATAAGGCGGGTAGAGTCTCTTGAAAACTCCCCTTGAATTCCTCCAGACTCAGAAAAAGTCAAAGTTGACTTTTTGGAGATCCATAGAAAAAGGGTGAAAATGAAAAAAAGTATGCCACAGTATGGATTCGAACATGCGACCAACCGCATCCAGGGGCGAGCATTAACGCAGTGAGCCACTGGACCTGAGTACTCAAACATGCCTACTTTTGCATCTTAGAAACTCTGAATTCACTAAATGTACAACTTTTTCTCCATCAAAATGAACAAATGAGACATGAAATAACATCTACAGATCAAGACGAAGCGAATGGAAGTGGTCCCAGCCTCGTAGCTGTGAACAGCTGTGATCGCAGGAAAATGCTGTTACAAAGATTTCTCAGTATATCTCCGGGACATTTCCCTGGCTTTCCCACCGTCACAATGGACAAACGAGACATGAAATAACATCAACAGATCAAGACGAAGCGAATGGAAGTACCCCCGGAGTCATCGCATGTGTAAATTGAGACGAAACATCTCTCTCTCCCCCGCCTGCTTGCGAAGGGGAGGGGCAGTTTACACACACACGCAGCTGCTGCATGCAGCAACACACACACAGGGAGGAGATGGCAGAGAGAACGCACTCCCCTGAAAACTCCCCTTGAATTCCTCCAGACTCAGAAAATGTAAAAGATCACTTTTTGGAGATCCATAGAAAAAGGGTGAAAATGAAAAAAAGAATGCCACAGCATGGATTCGAACACGCGACCAACCGCATCCAGGGGCGAGCGTTAACACAGTGAGCCACTGGACCTGAGTACTCAAACATGCCTACTTGTGCATCTTAGACACTCTGAATTTACTAAGTGTACAACTTGTTCTCCATCAAAATGAACAAATGAGACATTAAATAACATTTACAGATCAAGACGAAGCGAATTGAAGCGGTCCCAGCCTCGTAGCTGTGAACAGCTGTGATCGCAGGAAAATGCTGTTACAAAGATTTCTCAGTATATCTCCGGGACATTTCCCTGGCTTTCCCACCGTCAAAATGGACAAACGAGACATGAAATAACATCAACAGATCAAGACGAAGCGAATGGAGGTACCCCCGGAGTCATAGCATGTGTAAATCGAGACGAAACATCTCTCTCTCCCCCGCCTGCTTGCGAAGGGGAGGGGCAGTTTACACACACACGCAGCTGCTGCATGCAGCAACGCACACACAGGGAGGAGATGGCAGAGAGAACGCACTCCCCTGAAAACTCCCCTTGAATTCCTCCAGACTCAGAAAATGTAAAAGTTCACTTTTTGGAGATCCATAGAAAAAGGGTGAAAATGGAAAAAAGTATTCGAAAATAGTGCCTCATAAGGCGGGTAGAGTCTCTTGAAAACTCCCCTTGAATTCCTACACACTCAGAAAAAGTCAAAGTTGACTTTTTGGAGATCCATAGAAAAAGGGTGAAAATGAAAAAAAGTACACCACAGCATGGATTTGAACACGCGACCAACCGCATCCAGGGGCGAGCGTTAACACAGTGAGCCACTGGACCTGAGTACTCAAACATGCCTACTTGTGCATCTTAGACACTCTGAATTTACTAAATGTACAACTTTTTCTCCATCAACATGAACAAATGAGACATTAAATAACATCTACAGATCAAGACGAAGCGAATGGAAGCGGTCCCAGCCTCGTAGCTGCGAACAGCTGTGATCGCAGGAAAATGCTGTTACAAAGATTTCTCAGTATATCTCCGGGACATTTCCCTGGCTTTCCCACCGTCACAATGGACAAACGAGACATGAAATAACATCAACAGATCAAGACGAAGCGAATGGAGGTACCCCCGGAGTCATAGCATGTGTAAATCGAGACGAAACATCTCTCTCTCCCCCGCCTGCTTGCGAGGGGGAGGGGCAGTTTACACACACACGCAGCTGCTGCATGCAGCAACACACACACACAGGGAGGAGATGGCAGAGAGAACGCACTCCCCTGAAAACTCCCCTTGAATTCCTCCAGACTCAGAAAATGTAAAAGATCACTTTTTGGAGATCCATAGAAAAATGGTGAAAATGAAAAAAAGTATGCCACAGCATGGATTCGAACACGCTACCAACCGCATCCAGGGGCGAGCATTAACGCAGTGAGCCACTGGACCTGAGTACTCAAACATGCCTACTTTTGCATCTTAGAAACTCTGAATTCACTAAATGTACAACTTTTTCTCCATCAAAATGAACAACTGAGACATTAAATAACATCTACAGATCAAGACGAAGCGAATGGAAGCGGTCCCAGCCTCGTAGCTGTGAACAGCTGTGATCGCAGGAAAATACTGTTACAAAGATTTCTCAGTATATCTCCGGGACATTTCCCTGGCTTTCCCACCGTCGCAATGGACAAACGAGACATGAAATAACATCAACAGATCAAGACGAAGCGAATGGAGGTACCCCCGGAGTCATAGCATGTGTAAATCGAGACGAAACATCTCTCTCTCCCCCGCCTGCTTGCGAAGGGGAGGGGCAGTTTACACACACACACGCAGCTGCTGCATGCAGCAACGCACACACAGGGAGGAGATGGCAGAGAGAATGCACTCCCCTGAAAACTCCCCTTGAATTCCTCCAGACTCAGAAAATGTAAAAGTTCACTTTTTGGAGATCCATAGAAAAAGGGTGAAAATGGAAAAAAAGTATTCGAAAATAGTGCCTCATAAGGCGGGTAGAGTCCCTTGAAAACTCCCCTTGAATTCCTCCAGACTCAGAAAAAGTCAAAGTTGACTTTTTGGAGATCCATAGAAAAAGGGTGAAAATGAAAAAAAGTATGCCACAGCATGGACTCGAACACGCGACCAACCGCATCCAGGGGCGAGCGTTAACGCAGTGAGCCACTGGACCTGAGTACTCAAACATGCCTACTTGTGCATCTTAGAAACTCTGAATTAACTAAATGTACAACTTTTTCTCCATCAAAATGAACAAATGAGACATTAAATAACATCTACAGATCAAGACGAAGCGAATGGAAGCGGTCCCAGCCTCGTAGCTGCGAACAGCTGTGATCGCAGGAAAATGCTGTTCCAAAGATTTCTCAGTATATCTCCGGGACATTTCCCTGGCTTTGCCACCGTCACAATGGACAAATGAGACATGAAATAACATCAACAGATCAAGACGAAGCGAATGGAAGTACCCCCGGAGTCATCGCATGTGTAAATCGAGACGAAACATCTCTCTCTCCCCCGCATGCTTGCGAAGGGGAGGGGCAGTTTACACACACACACGCTGCTGCTGCATGCAGCAACGCACACAGAGGGAGGAGATGGCAGAGAGAATGCAATCCCCTGAAAACTCCCCTTGAATTCCTCCAGACTCAGAAAATGTAAAAGTCCACTTTTTGGAGATCCATAGAAAAAGGGTGAAAATGGAAAAAAGTATTCGAAAATAGTGCCTCATAAGGCGGGTAGAATCTCTTGAAAACTCCCCTTGAATTCCTCCAGACTCAGAAAAAGTCAAAGTTGACTTTTTGGAGATCCATAGGAAAAGGGTGAAAATGAAAAAAAGTATGCCACAGTATGGATTTGAACACGCGACCAACCGCATCCAGGGGCGAGTATTAACGCAGTGAGCCACTGGACCTGAGTACTCAAACATGCCTACTTTTGCATCTTAGAAACTCTAAATTCACTAAATGTACAACTTTTTCTCCATCAAAATGAACAAATGAGACATTAAATAACATCTACAGATCAAGACGAAGCGAATGGAAGCGGTCCCAGCCTCGTAGCTGTGAACAGCTGTGATCGCACGAAAATGCTGTTACAAAGATTTCTCAGTATGTCTCCGGGACATTTCCCTGGCTTTCCCACCGTCACAATGGACAAACGAGACATGAAATAACATCAACAGATCAAGACGAAGCGAATGGAGGTACCCCCGGAGTCATAGCATGTGTAAATCGAGACGAAACATCTCTCTCTCCCCCGCCTGCTTGCGAGGGGGAGTGGCAGTTTACACACACACGCAGCTGCTGCATGCAGCAACACACACACACAGGGAGGAGATGGCAGAGAGAAGGCACTCCCCTGAAAACTCCCCTTGAATTCCTCCAGACTCAGAAAATGTAAAAGATCACTTTTTGGAGATCCATAGAAAAAGGGTGAAAATAAAAAAAAAAGAATGCCACAGCATGGATTCGAACACGCGACCAACCGCATCCAGGGGCGATCGTTAACACAGTGAGCCACTGGACCTGAGTACTCAAACATGCCTACTTGTGCATCTTAGACACTCTGAATTTACTAAATGTACAACTTGTTCTCCATCAAAATGAACAAATGAGACATTAAATAACATCTACAGATCAAGACGAAGCGAATTGAAGCGGTCCCAGCCTCGTAGCTGTGAACAGCTGTGATCGCAGGAAAATGCTGTTACAAAGATTTCTCAGTATATCTCCGGGACATTTCCCTGGCTTTCCCACCGTCAAAATGGACAAACGAGACATGAAATAACATCAACAGATCAAGACGAAGCGAATGGAGGTACCCCCGGAGTCATAGCATGTGTAAATCGAGACGAAACATCTCTCTCTCCCCCGCCTGCTTGCGAAGGGGAGGGGCAGTTTACACACACACACGCTGCTGCTGCATGCAGCAACGCACACAGAGGGAGGAGATGGCAGAGAGAATGCAATCCCCTTAAAACTCCCCTTGAATTCCTCCAGACTCAGAAAATGTAAAAGTCCACTTTTTGGAGATCCATAGAAAAAGGGTGAAAATGGAAAAAAGTATTCGAAAATAGTGCCTCATAAGGCGGGTAGAATCTCTTGAAAACTCCCCTTGAATTCCTCCAGACTCAGAAAAAGTCAAAGTTGACTTTTTGGAGATCCATAGAAAAAGGGTGAAAATGAAAAAAAGTATGCCACAGTATGGATTTGAACACGCGACCAACCGCATCCAGGGGCGAGTATTAACGCAGTGAGCCACTGGCCCTGAGTACTCAAACATGCCTACTTTTGCATCTTAGAAACTCTAAATTCACTAAATGTACAACTTTTTCTCCATCAAAATGAACAAATGAGACATTAAATAACATCTACAGATCAAGACGAAGCGAATGGAAGCGGTCCCAGCCTCGTAGCTGTGAACAGCTGTGATCGCACGAAAATGCTGTTACAAAGATTTCTCAGTATGTCTCCGGGACATTTCCCTGGCTTTCCTACCGTCACAATGGACAAACGAGACATGAAATAACATCAACAGATCAAGACAAAGCGAATGGAGGTACCCCCGGAGTCATAGCATGTGTAAATCGAGACGAAACATCTCTCTCTCCCCCGCCTGCTTGCGAAGGGGAGGGGCAGTTTACACACACACGCAGCTGCTGCATGCAGCAACGTACACACAGGGAGGAGATGGCAGAGAGAACGCACTCCCCTGAAAACTCCCCTTGAATTCCTCCAGACTCAGAAAATGTAAAAGTTCACTTTTTGGAGATCCATAGAAAAAGGGTGAAAATGAAAAAAAGTATGCTACAGCATGGATTCGAACACGCGACCAACCGCATCCAGGGGCGAGCGTTAACGCAGTGAGCCACTGGACCTGAGTACTCAAACATGCCTACTTGTGCATCTTAGACACTCTGAATTTACTAAATGTATAACTTTTTCTCCATCAAAATGAACAAATGAGACATTAAATAACATCTACAAATCAAGACGAAGCGAATGGAAGCGGTCCCAGCCTCGTAGCTGCGAACAGCTGTGATCGCAGGAAAATGCTGTTACAAAGATTTCTCAGTATATCTCCGGGACATTTCCCTGGCTTTCCCACCGTCACAATGGACAAACGAGACATGAAATAACATCAACAGATCAAGACGAAGCGAATGGAGGTACCCCCGGAGTCATAGCATGTGTAAATCGAGACGAAACATCTCTCTCTCCCCCGCCTGCTTGCGAGGGGGAGTGGCAGTTTACACACACACGCAGCTGCTGCATGCAGCAACACACACACACAGGGAGGAGATGGCAGAGAGAAGGCACTCCCCTGAAAACTCCCCTTGAATTCCTCCAGACTCAGAAAATGTAAAAGTTCACTTTTTGGAGATCCATAGAAAAAGGGTGAAAATGGAAAAAAGTATTCGAAAATAGTGCCTCATAAGGCGGGTAGAGTCCCTTGAAAACTCCCCTTGAATTCCTCCAGACTCAGAAAAAGTCAAAGTTGACTTTTTGGAGATCCATAGAAAAAGGGTGAAAATGAAAAAAAGTATGCCACAGCATGGACTCGAACACGCGACCAACCGCATCCAGGGGCGAGCGTTAACGCAGTGAGCCACTGGACCTGAGTACTCAAACACGCCTACTTGTGCATCTTAGACACTCTGAATTTACTAAATGTACAACTTTTTCTCCATCAAAATGAACAAATGAGACATTAAATAACATCTACAGATCAAGACGAAGCGAATGGAAGCGGTCCCAGCCTCGTAGCTGCGAACAGCTGTGATCGCAGGAAAATGCTGTTACAAAGATTTCTCAGTATATCTCCGGGACATTTCCCTGGCTTTCCCACCGTCACAATGGACAAACGATACATGAAATAACATCAACAGATCAAGACGAAGCGAATGGAAGTACCCCCGGAGTCATAGCATGTGTAAATCGAGACGAAACATCTCTCTCTCCCCCGCCTGCTTGCGAAAGGGAGGGGCAGTTTACACACACACACGCAGCTGCTGCATGCAGCAACGCACACACAGGGAGGAGATGGCAGAGAGAATGCACTCCCCTGAAAACTCCCCATGAATTCCTCCAGACTCAGAAAATGTAAAAGTTCACTTTTTGGAGATCCATAGAAAAAGGGTGAAAATGGAAAAAAGTATTCGAAAATAGTGCCTCATAAGGCGGGTAGAGTCCCTTTAAAACTCCCCTTGAATTCCTCCAGACTCAGAAAAAGTCAAAGTTGACTTTTTGGAGATCCATAGAAAAAGGGTGAAAATGAAAAAAAGTACACCACAGCATGGATTCGAACACGCGACCAACCGCATCCAGGGGCGAGCGTTAACGCAGTGAGCCAATGGACCTGAGTACTCAAACATGCCTACTTGTGCATCTTAGAAACTCTGAATTCACTAAATGTACAACTTTTTCTCCATCAAAATGAACAAATGAGACATTAAATAACATCTACAGATCAAGACGAAGCGAATGGAAGCGGTCCCAGCCTCGTAGCTGTGAACAGCTGTGATCGCAGGAAAATGCTGTTACAAAGATTTCTCAGTATATCTCCGGGACATTTCCCTGGCTTTCCCACCGTCACAATGGACAAATGAGACATGAAATAACATCAACAGATCAAGACGAAGCGAATGGAAGTACCCCCGGAGTCATAGCATGTGTAAATCGAGACGAAACATCTCTCTCTCCCCCGCCTGCTTGCGAAGGGGAGGGGCAGTTTACACACACACGCAGCTGCTGCATGCAGCAACGCACACACAGGGAGGAGATGGCAGAGAGAACGCACTCCCCTGAAAACTCCCCTTGAATTCCTCCAGACTCAGAAAATGTAAAAGTTCACTTTTTGGAGATCCATAGAAAAAGGGTGAAAATGGAAAAAAGTATTCGAAAATAGTGCCTCATAAGGCGGGTAGAGTCCCTTGAAAACTCCCCTTGAATTCCTCCAGACTCAGAAAAAGTCAAAGTTGACTTTTTGGAGATCCATAGAAAAAGGGTGAAAATGAAAAAAAGTATGCTACAGCATGGATTCGAACACGCGACCAACCGCATCCAGGGGCGAGCGTTAACACAGTGAGCCACTGGACCTGAGTACTCAAACATGCCTACTTGTGCATCTTAGAAACTCTGAATTCACTAAATGTACAATTTTTTCTCCATCAAAATGAACAAATGAGACATTAAATAACATCTACAGATCAAGACGAAGCGAATGGAAGCGGTCCCAGCCTCGTAGCTGCGAACAGCTGTGATCGCAGGAAAATGCTGTTACAAAGATTTCTCAGTATATCTCCGGGACATTTCCCTGGCTTTCCCACCGTCACAATGGACAAACGAGACATGAAATAACATCAACAGATCAAGACGAAGTGAATGGAGGTACCCCCGGAGTCATAGCATGTGTAAATCGAGACGAAACATCTCTCTCTCCCCCGCCTGCTTGCGAGGGGGAGGGGCAGTTTACACACACACGCAGCTGCTGCATGCAGCAACACACACACAGGGAGGAGATGGCAGAGAGAACGCACTCCCCTGAAAACTCCCCTTGAATTCCTCCAGACTCAGAAAATGTAAAAGATCACTTTTTGGAGATCCATAGAAAAAGGGTGAACATGGAAAAAAGTATTCGAAAATAGTGCCTCATAAGGCGGGTAGAGTCCCTTGAAAACTCCCCTTGAATTCCTCCAGACTCAGAAAAAGTCAAAGTTGACTTTTTGGAGATCCATAGAAAAAGGGTGAAAATGAAAAAAAGAATGCCACAGCATGGATTCGAACACGCGACCAACCGCATCCAGGGGCGAGCGTTAACGCAGTGAGCCACTGGACCTGAGTACTCAAACATGCCTACTTGTGCATCTTATACACTCTGAATTTACTAAATGTACAACTTTTTCTCCATCAAAATGAACAAATGAGACATTAAATAACATCTACAGATCAAGACGAAGCGAATGGAAGCGGTCCCAGCCTCGTAGCTGCGAACAGCTGTGATCGCAGGAAAATGCTGTTACAAAGATTTCTCAGTATATCTCCGGGACATTTCCCTGGCTTTCCCACCGTCACAATGGACAAACGATACATGAAATAACATCAACAGATCAAGACGAAGCGAATGGAAGTACCCCCGGAGTCATAGCATGTGTAAATCGAGACGAAACATCTCTCTCTCCCCCGCCTGCTTGCGAAGGGGAGGGGCAGTTTACACACACACACGCAGCTGCTGCATGCAGCAACGCACACACAGGGAGGAGATGGCAGAGAGAATGCACTCCCCTGAAAACTCCCCTTGAATTCCTCCAGACTCAGAAAATGTAAAAGTTCACTTTTTGGAGATCCATAGAAAAAGGGTGAAAATGGAAAAAAGTATTCGAAAATAGTGCCTCATAAGGCGGGTAGAATCTCTTGAAAACTCCCCTTGAATTCCTCCAGACTCAGAAAAAGTCAAAGTTGACTTTTTGGAGATCCATAGAAAAAGGGTGAAAATGAAAAAAAGTATGCCACAGTATGGATTTGAACACGCGACCAACCGCATCCAGGGGCGAGTATTAACGCAGTGAGCCACTGGACCTGAGTACTCAAACATGCCTACTTTTGCATCTTAGAAACTCTAAATTCACTAAATGTACAACTTTTTCTCCATCAAAATGAACAAATGAGACATTAAATAACATCTACAGATCAAGACGAAGCGAATGGAAGCGGTCCCAGCCTCGTAGCTGTGAACAGCTGTGATCGCACGAAAATGCTGTTACAAAGATTTCTCAGTATGTCTCCGGGACATTTCCCTGGCTTTCCTACCGTCACAATGGACAAACGAGACATGAAATAACATCAACAGATCAAGACGAAGCGAATGGAGGTACCCCCGGAGTCATAGCATGTGTAAATCGAGACGAAACATCTCTCTCTCCCCCGCCTGCTTGCGAAGGGGAGGGGCAGTTTACACACACACGCAGCTGCTGCATGCAGCAACGTACACACAGGGAGGAGATGGCAGAGAGAACGCACTCCCCTGAAAACTCCCCTTGAATTCCTCCAGACTCAGAAAATGTAAAAGTTCACTTTTTGGAGATCCATAGAAAAAGGGTGAAAATGGAAAAAAGTATTCGAAAATAGTGCCTCATAAGGCGGCTAGAGTCCCTTGAAAACTCCCCTTGAATTCCTCCAGACTCAGAAAAAGTCAAAGTTGACTTTTTGGAGATCCATAGAAAAAGGGTGAAAATGAAAAAAAGTATGCTACAGCATGGATTCGAACACGCGACCAACCGCATCCAGGGGCGAGCGTTAACGCAGTGAGCCACTGGACATGAGTACTCAAACATGCCTACTTTTGCATCTTAGACACTCTGAATTCACTAAATGTACAACTTTTTCTCCATCAAAATGAACAAATGAGACATGAAATAACATCTACAGATCAAGACGAAGCGAATGGAAGCGGTCCCAGCCTCGTAGCTGTGAACAGCTGTGATCGCGGGAAAATGCTGTTCCAAAGATTTCTCAGTATATCTCCGGGACATTTCCCTGGCTTTGCCACCGTCACAATGGACAAATGAGACATGAAATAACATCAACAGATCAAGACGAAGCGAATGGAAGTACCCCCGGAGTCATAGCATGTGTAAATCGAGACGAAACATCTCTCTCTCCCCCGCCTGCTTGCGAAGGGGAGGGGCAGTTTACACACACACGCAGCTGCTGCATGCAGCAACGCACACACAGGGAGGAGATGGCAGAGAGAACGCACTCCCCTGAAAACTCCCCTTGAATTCCTCCAGACTCAGAAAATGTAAAAGTTCACTTTTTGGAGATCCATAGAAAAAGGGTGAAAATGGAAAAAAGTATTCGAAAATAGTGCCTCATAAGGCGGGTAGAGTCCCTTGAAAACTCCCCTTGAATTCCTCCAGACTCAGAAAAAGTCAAAGTTGACTTTTTGGAGATCCACAGAAAAAGGGTGAAAATGAAAAAAAGTATGCCACAGCATGGACTCGAACACGCGACCAACCGCATCCAGGGGCGAGCGTTAACGCAGTGAGCCACTGGACCTGAGTACTCAATCACGCCTACTTGTGCATCTTAGACACTCTGAATTTACTAAATGTACAACTTTTTCTCCATCAAAATGAACAAATGAGACATTAAATAACATCTACAGATCAATACGAAGCGAATGGAAGCGGTCCCAGCCTCGTAGCTGCGAACAGCTGTGATCGCAGGAAAATGCTGTTACAAAGATTTCTCAGTATATCTCCGGGACATTTCCCTGGCTTTCCCACCGTCACAATGGACAAACGATACATGAAATAACATCAACAGATCAAGACGAAGCGAATGGAAGTACCCCCGGAGTCATAGCATGTGTAAATCGAGACGAAACATCTCTCTCTCCCCCGCCTGCTTGCGAAGGGGAGGGGCAGTTTACACACACACACGCTGCTGCTGCATGCAGCAACGCACACAGAGGGAGGAGATGGCAGAGAGAATGCAATCCCCTGAAAACTCCCCTTGAATTCCTCCAGACTCAGAAAATGTAAAAGTTCACTTTTTGGAGATCCATAGAAAAAGGGTGAAAATGGAAAAAAGTATTCGAAAATAGTGCCTCATAAGGCGGGTAGAATCTCTTGAAAACTCCCCTTGAATTCCTCCAGACTCAGAAAAAGTCAAAGTTGACTTTTTGGAGATCCATAGAAAAAGGGTGAAAATGAAAAAAAGTATGCCACAGTATGGATTTGAACACGCGACCAACCGCATCCAGGGGCGAGCATTAACGCAGTGAGCCACTGGACCTGAGTACTCAAACATGCCTACTTTTGCATCTTAGAAACTCTAAATTCACTAAATGTACAACTTTTTCTCCATCAAAATGAACAAATGAGACATTAAATAACATCTACAGATCAAGACGAAGCGAATGGAAGCGGTCCCAGCCTCGTAGCTGTGAACAGCTGTGATCGCACGAAAATGCTGTTACAAAGATTTCTCAGTATATCTCCGGGACATTTCCCTGGCTTTCCCACCGTCACAATGGACAAACGAGACATGAAATAACATCAACAGATCAAGACGAAGCGAATGGAGGTACCCCCGGAGTCATAGCATGTGTAAATCGAGACGAAACATCTCTCTCTCCCCCGCCTGCTTGCGAAGGGGAGGGGCAGTTTACACACACACGCAGCTGCTGCATGCAGCAACGCACACACAGGGAGGAGATGGCAGAGAGAACGCACTCCCCTGAAAACTCCCCTTGAATTCCTCCAGACTCAGAAAATGTAAAAGTTCACTTTTTGGAGATCCATAGAAAAAGGGTGAAAATGGAAAAAAGTATTCGAAAATAGTGCCTCATAAGGCGGGTAGAGTCCCTTGAAAACTCCCCTTGAATTCCTCCAGACTCAGAAAAAGTCAAAGTTGACTTTTTGGAGATCCATAGAAAAGGGTGAAAATGAAAAAAAGTATGCTACAGCATGGATTCGAACACGCGACCAACCGCATCCAGGGGCGAGCGTTAACGCAGTGAGCCACTGGACCTGAGTACTCAAACATGCCTACTTGTGCATCTTAGAAACTCTGAATTCACTAAATGTACAACTTTTTCTCCATCAAAATGAACAAATGAGACATTAAATAACATCTACAGATCAAGACGAAGCGAATGGAAGCGGTCCCAGCCTCGTAGCTGCGAACAGCTGTGATCGCAGGAAAATGCTGTTCCAAAGATTTATCAGTATATCTCCGGGACATTTCCCTGGCTTTGCCACCGTCACAATGGACAAATGAGACATGAAATAACATCAACAGATCAAGACGAAGCGAATGGAAGTACCCCCGGAGTCATCGCATGTGTAAATCGAGACGAAACATCTCTCTCTCCCCCGCCTGCTTGCGAAGGGGAGGGGCAGTTTACACACACACACGCTGCTGCTGCATGCAGCAACGCACACAGAGGGAGGAGATGGCAGAGAGAATGCAATCCCCTGAAAACTCCCCTTGAATTCCTCCAGACTCAGAAAATGTAAAAGTTCACTTTTTGGAGATCCATAGAAAAAGGGTGAAAATGGAAAAAAGTATTCGAAAATAGTGCCTCATAAGGCGGGTAGAATCTCTTGAAAACTCCCCTTGAATTCCTCCAGACTCAGAAAAAGTCAAAGTTGACTTTTTGGAGATCCATAGAAAAAGGGTGAAAATGAAAAAAAGTATGCCACAGTATGGATTTGAACACGCGACCAACCGCATCCAGGGGCGAGCATTAACGCAGTGAGCCACTGGACCTGAGTACTCAAACATGCCTACTTTTGCATCTTAGAAACTCTAAATTCATTAAATGTACAACTTTTTCTCCATCAAAATGAACAAATGAGACATTAAATAACATCTACAGATCAAGACGAAGCGAATTGAAGCGGTCCCAGCCTCGTAGCTGTGAACAGCTGTGATCGCAGGAAAATTCTGTTACAAAGATTTCTCAGTATATCTCCGGGACATTTCCCTGGCTTTCCCACCGTCACAATGGACAAACGAGACATGAAATAACATCAACAGATCAAGACGAAGCGAATGGAGGTACCCCCGGAGTCATAGCATGTGTAAATCGAGACGAAACATCTCTCTCTCCCCCGCCTGCTTGCGAGGGGGAGTGGCAGTTTACACACACACGCAGCTGCTGCATGCAGCAACACACACACAGGGAGGAGATGGCAGAGAGAACGCACTCCCCTGAAAACTCCCCTTGAATTCCTCCAGACTCAGAAAATGTAAAAGTTCACTTTTTGGAGATCCATAGAAAAAGGGTGAAAATGGAAAAAAGTATTCGAAAATAGTGCCTCATAAGGCGGGTAGAGTCTCTTGAAAACTCCCCTTGAATTCCTCCAGACTCAGAAAAAGTCAAAGTTGACTTTTTGGAGATCCATAGAAAAAGGGTGAAAATGAAAAAAAGTATGCCACAGTATGGATTCGAACACGCGACCAACCGCATCCAGGGGCGAGCATTAACGCAGTGAGCCACTGGACCTGAGTACTCAAACATGCCTACTTTTGCATCTTAGAAACTCTGAATTCACTAAATGTACAACTTTTTCTCCATCAAAATGAACAAATGAGACATGAAATAACATCTACAGATCAAGACGAAGCGAATGGAAGTGGTCCCAGCCTCGTAGCTGTGAACAGCTGTGATCGCAGGAAAATGCTGTTACAAAGATTTCTCAGTATATCTCCGGGACATTTCCCTGGCTTTCCCACCGTCACAATGGACAAACGAGACATGAAATAACATCAACAGATCAAGACGAAGCGAATGGAAGTACCCCCGGAGTCATCGCATGTGTAAATTGAGACGAAACATCTCTCTCTCCCCCGCCTGCTTGCGAAGGGGAGGGGCAGTTTACACACACACGCAGCTGCTGCATGCAGCAACACACACACAGGGAGGAGATGGCAGAGAGAACGCACTCCCCTGAAAACTCCCCTTGAATTCCTCCAGACTCAGAAAATGTAAAAGATCACTTTTTGGAGATCCATAGAAAAAGGGTGAAAATGAAAAAAAGAATGCCACAGCATGGATTCGAACACGCGACCAACCGCATCCAGGGGCGAGCGTTAACACAGTGAGCCACTGGACCTGAGTACTCAAACATGCCTACTTGTGCATCTTAGACACTCTGAATTTACTAAGTGTACAACTTGTTCTCCATCAAAATGAACAAATGAGACATTAAATAACATTTACAGATCAAGACGAAGCGAATTGAAGCGGTCCCAGCCTCGTAGCTGTGAACAGCTGTGATCGCAGGAAAATGCTGTTACAAAGATTTCTCAGTATATCTCCGGGACATTTCCCTGGCTTTCCCACCGTCAAAATGGACAAACGAGACATGAAATAACATCAACAGATCAAGACGAAGCGAATGGAGGTACCCCCGGAGTCATAGCATGTGTAAATCGAGACGAAACATCTCTCTCTCCCCCGCCTGCTTGCGAAGGGGAGGGGCAGTTTACACACACACGCAGCTGCTGCATGCAGCAACGCACACACAGGGAGGAGATGGCAGAGAGAACGCACTCCCCTGAAAACTCCCCTTGAATTCCTCCAGACTCAGAAAATGTAAAAGATCACTTTTTGGAGATCCATAGAAAAATGGTGAAAATGAAAAAAAGTATGCCACAGCATGGATTCGAACACGCTACCAACCGCATCCAGGGGCGAGCATTAACGCAGTGAGCCACTGGACCTGAGTACTCAAACATGCCTACTTTTGCATCTTAGAAACTCTGAATTCACTAAATGTACAACTTTTTCTCCATCAAAATGAACAACTGAGACATTAAATAACATCTACAGATCAAGACGAAGCGAATGGAAGCGGTCCCAGCCTCGTAGCTGTGAACAGCTGTGATCGCAGGAAAATACTGTTACAAAGATTTCTCAGTATATCTCCGGGACATTTCCCTGGCTTTCCCACCGTCGCAATGGACAAACGAGACATGAAATAACATCAACAGATCAAGACGAAGCGAATGGAGGTACCCCCGGAGTCATAGCATGTGTAAATCGAGACGAAACATCTCTCTCTCCCCCGCCTGCTTGCGAAGGGGAGGGGCAGTTTACACACACACACGCAGCTGCTGCATGCAGCAACGCACACACAGGGAGGAGATGGCAGAGAGAATGCACTCCCCTGAAAACTCCCCTTGAATTCCTCCAGACTCAGAAAATGTAAAAGTTCACTTTTTGGAGATCCATAGAAAAAGGGTGAAAATGGAAAAAAGTATTCGAAAATAGTGCCTCATAAGGCGGGTAGAGTCCCTTGAAAACTCCCCTTGAATTCCTCCAGACTCAGAAAAAGTCAAAGTTGACTTTTTGGAGATCCATAGAAAAAGGGTGAAAATGAAAAAAAGTATGCCACAGCATGGACTCGAACACGCGACCAACCGCATCCAGGGGCGAGCGTTAACGCAGTGAGCCACTGGACCTGAGTACTCAAACATGCCTACTTGTGCATCTTAGAAACTCTGAATTAACTAAATGTACAACTTTTTCTCCATCAAAATGAACAAATGAGACATTAAATAACATCTACAGATCAAGACGAAGCGAATGGAAGCGGTCCCAGCCTCGTAGCTGCGAACAGCTGTGATCGCAGGAAAATGCTGTTCCAAAGATTTCTCAGTATATCTCCGGGACATTTCCCTGGCTTTGCCACCGTCACAATGGACAAATGAGACATGAAATAACATCAACAGATCAAGACGAAGCGAATGGAAGTACCCCCGGAGTCATCGCATGTGTAAATCGAGACGAAACATCTCTCTCTCCCCCGCCTGCTTGCGAAGGGGAGGGGCAGTTTACACACACACACGCTGCTGCTGCATGCAGCAACGCACACAGAGGGAGGAGATGGCAGAGAGAATGCAATCCCCTGAAAACTCCCCTTGAATTCCTCCAGACTCAGAAAATGTAAAAGTCCACTTTTTGGAGATCCATAGAAAAAGGGTGAAAATGGAAAAAAGTATTCGAAAATAGTGCCTCATAAGGCGGGTAGAATCTCTTGAAAACTCCCCTTGAATTCCTCCAGACTCAGAAAAAGTCAAAGTTGACTTTTTGGAGATCCATAGGAAAAGGGTGAAAATGAAAAAAAGTATGCCACAGTATGGATTTGAACACGCGACCAACCGCATCCAGGGGCGAGTATTAACGCAGTGAGCCACTGGACCTGAGTACTCAAACATGCCTACTTTTGCATCTTAGAAACTCTAAATTCACTAAATGTACAACTTTTTCTCCATCAAAATGAACAAATGAGACATTAAATAACATCTACAGATCAAGACGAAGCGAATGGAAGCGGTCCCAGCCTCGTAGCTGTGAACAGCTGTGATCGCACGAAAATGCTGTTACAAAGATTTCTCAGTATGTCTCCGGGACATTTCCCTGGCTTTCCCACCGTCACAATGGACAAACGAGACATGAAATAACATCAACAGATCAAGACGAAGCGAATGGAGGTACCCCCGGAGTCATAGCATGTGTAAATCGAGACGAAACATCTCTCTCTCCCCCGCCTGCTTGCGAGGGGGAGTGGCAGTTTACACACACACGCAGCTGCTGCATGCAGCAACACACACACACAGGGAGGAGATGGCAGAGAGAAGGCACTCCCCTGAAAACTCCCCTTGAATTCCTCCAGACTCAGAAAATGTAAAAGATCACTTTTTGGAGATCCATAGAAAAAGGGTGAAAATAAAAAAAAAAGAATGCCACAGCATGGATTCGAACACGCGACCAACCGCATCCAGGGGCGAGCGTTAACACAGTGAGCCACTGGACCTGAGTACTCAAACATGCCTACTTGTGCATCTTAGACACTCTGAATTTACTAAATGTACAACTTGTTCTCCATCAAAATGAACAAATGAGACATTAAATAACATCTACAGATCAAGACGAAGCGAATTGAAGCGGTCCCAGCCTCGTAGCTGTGAACAGCTGTGATCGCAGGAAAATGCTGTTACAAAGATTTCTCAGTATATCTCCGGGACATTTCCCTGGCTTTCCCACCGTCAAAATGGACAAACAAGACATGAAATAACATCAACAGATCAAGACGAAGCGAATGGAGGTACCCCCGGAGTCATAGCATGTGTAAATCGAGACGAAACATCTCTCTCTCCCCCGCCTGCTTGCGAAGGGGAGGGGCAGTTTACACACACACACGCTGCTGCTGCATGCAGCAACGCACACAGAGGGAGGAGATGGCAGAGAGAATGCAATCCCCTTAAAACTCCCCTTGAATTCCTCCAGACTCAGAAAATGTAAAAGTCCACTTTTTGGAGATCCATAGAAAAAGGGTGAAAATGGAAAAAAGTATTCGAAAATAGTGCCTCATAAGGCGGGTAGAATCTCTTGAAAACTCCCCTTGAATTCCTCCAGACTCAGAAAAAGTCAAAGTTGACTTTTTGGAGATCCATAGAAAAAGGGTGAAAATGAAAAAAAGTATGCCACAGTATGGATTTGAACACGCGACCAATCGCATCCAGGGGCGAGTATTAACGCAGTGAGCCACTGGCCCTGAGTACTCAAACATGCCTACTTTTGCATCTTAGAAACTCTAAATTCACTAAATGTACAACTTTTTCTCCATCAAAATGAACAAATGAGACATTAAATAACATCTACAGATCAAGACGAAGCGAATGGAAGCGGTCCCAGCCTCGTAGCTGTGAACAGCTGTGATCGCACGAAAATGCTGTTACAAAGATTTCTCAGTATGTCTCCGGGACATTTCCCTGGCTTTCCTACCGTCACAATGGACAAACGAGACATGAAATAACATCAACAGATCAAGACAAAGCGAATGGAGGTACCCCCGGAGTCATAGCATGTGTAAATCGAGACGAAACATCTCTCTCTCCCCCGCCTGCTTGCGAAGGGGAGGGGCAGTTTACACACACACGCAGCTGCTGCATGCAGCAACGTACACACAGGGAGGAGATGGCAGAGAGAACGCACTCCCCTGAAAACTCCCCTTGAATTCCTCCAGACTCAGAAAATGTAAAAGTTCACTTTTTGGAGATCCATAGAAAAAGGGTGAAAATGAAAAAAAGTATGCTACAGCATGGATTCGAACACGCGACCAACCGCATCCAGGGGCGAGCGTTAACGCAGTGAGCCACTGGACCTGAGTACTCAAACATGCCTACTTGTGCATCTTAGACACTCTGAATTTACTAAATGTATAACTTTTTCTCCATCAAAATGAACAAATGAGACATTAAATAACATCTACAAATCAAGACGAAGCGAATGGAAGCGGTCCCAGCCTCGTAGCTGCGAACAGCTGTGATCGCAGGAAAATGCTGTTACAAAGATTTCTCAGTATATCTCCGGGACATTTCCCTGGCTTTCCCACCGTCACAATGGACAAACGAGACATGAAATAACATCAACAGATCAAGACGAAGCGAATGGAGGTACCCCCGGAGTCATAGCATGTGTAAATCGAGACGAAACATCTCTCTCTCCCCCGCCTGCTTGCGAGGGGGAGTGGCAGTTTACACACACACGCAGCTGCTGCATGCAGCAACACACACACACAGGGAGGAGATGGCAGAGAGAAGGCACTCCCCTGAAAACTCCCCTTGAATTCCTCCAGACTCAGAAAATGTAAAAGTTCACTTTTTGGAGATCCATAGAAAAAGGGTGAAAATGGAAAAAAGTATTCGAAAATAGTGCCTCATAAGGCGGGTAGAGTCCCTTGAAAACTCCCCTTGAATTCCTCCAGACTCAGAAAAAGTCAAAGTTGACTTTTTGGAGATCCATAGAAAAAGGGTGAAAATGAAAAAAAGTATGCCACAGCATGGACTCGAACACGCGACCAACCGCATCCAGGGGCGAGCGTTAACGCAGTGAGCCACTGGACCTGAGTACTCAAACACGCCTACTTGTGCATCTTAGACACTCTGAATTTACTAAATGTACAACTTTTTCTCCATCAAAATGAACAAATGAGACATTAAATAACATCTACAGATCAAGACGAAGCGAATGGAAGCGGTCCCAGCCTCGTAGCTGCGAACAGCTGTGATCGCAGGAAAATGCTGTTACAAAGATTTCTCAGTATATCTCCGGGACATTTCCCTGGCTTTCCCACCGTCACAATGGACAAACGATACATGAAATAACATCAACAGATCAAGACGAAGCGAATGGAAGTACCCCCGGAGTCATAGCATGTGTAAATCGAGACGAAACATCTCTCTCTCCCCCGCCTGCTTGCGAAAGGGAGGGGCAGTTTACACACACACACGCAGCTGCTGCATGCAGCAACGCACACACAGGGAGGAGATGGCAGAGAGAATGCACTCCCCTGAAAACTCCCCATGAATTCCTCCAGACTCAGAAAATGTAAAAGTTCACTTTTTGGAGATCCATAGAAAAAGGGTGAAAATGGAAAAAAGTATTCGAAAATAGTGCCTCATAAGGCGGGTAGAGTCCCTTGAAAACTCCCCTTGAATTCCTCCAGACTCAGAAAAAGTCAAAGTTGACTTCTTGGAGATCCACAGAAAAAGGGTGAAAATGAAAAAAAGTATGCCACAGCATGGACTCGAACACGCGACCAACCGCATCCAGGGGCGAGCGTTAACGCAGTGAGCCACTGGACCTGAGTACTCAATCACGCCTACTTGTGCATCTTAGACACTCTGAATTTACTAAATGTACAACTTTTTCTCCATCAAAATGAACAAATGAGACATTAAATAACATCTACAGATCAATACGAAGCGAATGGAAGCGGTCCCAGCCTCGTAGCTGCGAACAGCTGTGATCGCAGGAAAATGCTGTTACAAAGATTTCTCAGTATATCTCCGGGACATTTCCCTGGCTTTCCCACCGTCACAATGGACAAACGATACATGAAATAACATCAACAGATCAAGACGAAGCGAATGGAAGTACCCCCGGAGTCATAGCATGTGTAAATCGAGACGAAACATCTCTCTCTCCCCCGCCTGCTTGCGAAGGGGAGGGGCAGTTTACACACACACACGCAGCTGCTGCATGCAGCAACGCACACACAGGGAGGAGATGGCAGAGAGAATGCACTCCCCTGAAAACTCCCCTTGAATTCCTCCAGACTCAGAAAATGTAAAAGTTCACTTTTTGGAGATCCATAGAAAAAGGGTGAAAATGGAAAAAAGTATTCGAAAATAGTGCCTCATAAGGCGGGTAGAGTCCCTTTAAAACTCCCCTTGAATTCCTCCAGACTCAGAAAAAGTCAAAGTTGACTTTTTGGAGATCCATAGAAAAAGGGTGAAAATGAAAAAAAGTACACCACAGCATGGATTCGAACACGCGACCAACCGCATCCAGGGGCGAGCGTTAACGCAGTGAGCCAATGGACCTGAGTACTCAAACATGCCTACTTGTGCATCTTAGAAACTCTGAATTCACTAAATGTACAACTTTTTCTCCATCAAAATGAACAAATGAGACATTAAATAACATCTACAGATCAAGACGAAGCGAATGGAAGCGGTCCCAGCCTCGTAGCTGTGAACAGCTGTGATCGCAGGAAAATGCTGTTACAAAGATTTCTCAGTATATCTCCGGGACATTTCCCTGGCTTTCCCACCGTCACAATGGACAAATGAGACATGAAATAACATCAACAGATCAAGACGAAGCGAATGGAAGTACCCCCGGAGTCATAGCATGTGTAAATCGAGACGAAACATCTCTCTCTCCCCCGCCTGCTTGCGAAGGGGAGGGGCAGTTTACACACACACGCAGCTGCTGCATGCAGCAACGCACACACAGGGAGGAGATGGCAGAGAGAACGCACTCCCCTGAAAACTCCCCTTGAATTCCTCCAGACTCAGAAAATGTAAAAGTTCACTTTTTGGAGATCCATAGAAAAAGGGTGAAAATGGAAAAAAGTATTCGAAAATAGTGCCTCATAAGGCGGGTAGAGTCCCTTGAAAACTCCCCTTGAATTCCTCCAGACTCAGAAAAAGTCAAAGTTGACTTTTTGGAGATCCATAGAAAAAGGGTGAAAATGAAAAAAAGTATGCTACAGCATGGATTCGAACACGCGACCAACCGCATCCAGGGGCGAGCGTTAACACAGTGAGCCACTGGACCTGAGTACTCAAACATGCCTACTTGTGCATCTTAGAAACTCTGAATTCACTAAATGTACAATTTTTTCTCCATCAAAATGAACAAATGAGACATTAAATAACATCTACAGATCAAGACGAAGCGAATGGAAGCGGTCCCAGCCTCGTAGCTGCGAACAGCTGTGATCGCAGGAAAATGCTGTTACAAAGATTTCTCAGTATATCTCCGGGACATTTCCCTGGCTTTCCCACCGTCACAATGGACAAACGAGACATGAAATAACATCAACAGATCAAGACGAAGTGAATGGAGGTACCCCCGGAGTCATAGCATGTGTAAATCGAGACGAAACATCTCTCTCTCCCCCGCCTGCTTGCGAGGGGGAGGGGCAGTTTACACACACACGCAGCTGCTGCATGGAGCAACACACACACAGGGAGGAGATGGCAGAGAGAACGCACTCCCCTGAAAACTCCCCTTGAATTCCTCCAGACTCAGAAAATGTAAAAGATCACTTTTTGGAGATCCATAGAAAAAGGGTGAACATGGAAAAAAGTATTCGAAAATAGTGCCTCATAAGGCGGGTAGAGTCCCTTGAAAACTCCCCTTGAATTCCTCCAGACTCAGAAAAAGTCAAAGTTGACTTTTTGGAGATCCATAGAAAAAGGGTGAAAATGAAAAAAAGAATGCCACAGCATGGATTCGAACACGCGACCAACCGCATCCAGGGGCGAGCGTTAACGCAGTGAGCCACTGGACCTGAGTACTCAAACATGCCTACTTGTGCATCTTATACACTCTGAATTTACTAAATGTACAACTTTTTCTCCATCAAAATGAACAAATGAGACATTAAATAACATCTACAGATCAAGACGAAGCGAATGGAAGCGGTCCCAGCCTCGTAGCTGCGAACAGCTGTGATCGCAGGAAAATGCTGTTACAAAGATTTCTCAGTATATCTCCGGGACATTTCCCTGGCTTTCCCACCGTCACAATGGACAAACGAGACATGAAATAACATCAACAGATCAAGACGAAGCGAATGGAGGTACCCCCGGAGTCATAGCATGTGTAAATCGAGACGAAACATCTCTCTCTCCCCCGCCTGCTTGCGAGGGGGAGGGGCAGTTTACACACACACACGCAGCTGCTGCATGCAGCAACACACACACAGGGAGGAGATGGCAGAGAGAACGCACTCCCCTGAAAACTCCCCTTGAATTCCTCCAGACTCAGAACATGTAAAAGATCACTTTTTGGAGATCCATAGAAAAAGGGTGAAAATGAAAAAAAGAATGCCACAGCATGGATTCGAACACGCGACCAACCGCATCCAGGGGCGAGCGTTAACACAGTGAGCCACTGGACCTGAGTACTCAAACATGCCTACTTGTGCATCTTAGACACTCTGAATTTACTAAATGTACAACTTGTTCTCCATCAAAATGAACAAATGAGACATTAAATAACATCTACAGATCAAGACGAAGCGAATGGAAGCGGTCACAGCCTCGTAGCTGTGAACAGCTGTGATCGCAGGAAAATGCTGTTACAAAGATTTCTCAGTATATCTCCGGGACATTTCCCTGGCTTTCCCACCGTCAAAATGGACAAACGAGACATGAAATAACATCAACAGATCTAGACGAAGCGAATGGAGGTACCCCCGGAGTCATAGCATGTGTAAATCGAGACGAAACATCTCTCTCTCCCCCGCCTGCTTGCGAAGGGGAGGGGCAGTTTACACACACACGCAACTGCTGCATGCAGCAACGCACACACAGGGAGGAGATGGCAGAGAGAACGCACTCCCCTGAAAACTCCCCTTGAATTCCTCCAGACTCAGAAAATGTAAAAGTTCACTTTTTGGAGATCCATAGAAAAAGGGTGAAAATGGAAAAAAGTATTCGAAAATAGTGCCTCATAAGGCGGGTAGAGTCCCTTGAAAACTCCCCTTGAATTCCTCCAGACTCAAAAAAAGTCAAAGTTGACTTTTTGGAGATCCATAGAAAAAGGGTGAAAATGAAAAAAAGAATGCCACAGCATGGATTCGAACACGCGACCAACCGCATCCAGGGGCGAGCGTTAACACAGTGAGCCACTGGACCTGAGTACTCAAACATGCCTACTTGTGCATCTTAGACACTCTGAATTTACTAAATGTACAACTTGTTCTCCATCAAAATGAACAAATGAGACATTAAATAACATCTACAGATCAAGACGAAGCGAATGGAAGCGGTCCCAGCCTCGTAGCTGTGAACAGCTGTGATCGCACGAAAATGCTGTTACAAAGATTTCTCAGTATGTCTCCGGGACATTTCCCTGGCTTTCCTACCGTCACAATGGACAAACGAGACATGAAATAACATCAACAGATCAAGACAAAGCGAATGGAGGTACCCCCGGAGTCATAGCATGTGTAAATCGAGACGAAACATCTCTCTCTCCCCCGCCTGCTTGCGAAGGGGAGGGGCAGTTTACACACACACGCAGCTGCTGCATGCAGCAACGTACACACAGGGAGGAGATGGCAGAGAGAACGCACTCCCCTGAAAACTCCCCTTGAATTCCTCCAGACTCAGAAAATGTAAAAGTTCACTTTTTGGAGATCCATAGAAAAAGGGTGAAAATGGAAAAAAGTATTCGAAAATAGTGCCTCATAAGGCGGGTAGAGTCCCTTGAAAACTCCCCTTGAATTCCTCCAGACTCAGAAAAAGTCAAAGTTGACTTTTTGGAGATCCATAGAAAAAGGGTGAAAATTAAAAAAAGTATGCTACAGCATGGATTCGAACACGCGACCAACCGCATCCAGGGGCGAGCGTTAACGCAGTGAGCCACTGGACCTGAGTACTCAAACATGCCTACTTGTGCATCTTAGAAACTCTGAATTCACTAAATGTACAACTTTTTCTCCATCAAAATGAACAAATGAGACATTAAATAACATCTACAGATCAAGACGAAGCGAATGGAAGCGGTCCCAGCCTCGTAACTGTGAACAGCTGTGATCGCAGGAAAATGCTGTTCCAAAGATTTATCAGTATATCTCCGGGACATTTCCCTGGCTTTGCCACCGTCACAATGGACAAATGAGACATGAAATAACATCAACAGATCAAGACGAAGCGAATGGAAGTACCCCCGGAGTCATCGCATGTGTAAATCGAGACGAAACATCTCTCTCTCCCCCGCCTGCTTGCGAAGGGGAGGGGCAGTTTACACACACACACGCTGCTGCTGCATGCAGCAACGCACACAGAGGGAGGAGATGGCAGAGAGAATGCAATCCCCTGAAAACTCCCCTTGAATTCCTCCAGACTCAGAAAATGTAAAAGTCCACTTTTTGGAGATCCATAGAAAAAGGGTGAAAATGGAAAAAAGTATTCGAAAATAGTGCCTCATAAGGCGGGTAGAATCTCTTGAAAACTCCCCTTGAATTCCTCCAGACTCAGAAAAAGTCAAAGTTGACTTTTTGGAGATCCATAGAAAAAGGGTGAAAATGAAAAAAAGTATGCCACAGTATGGATTTGAACACGCGACCAACCGCATCCAGGGGCGAGTATTAACGCAGTGAGCCACTGGACCTGAGTACTCAAACATGCCTACTTTTGCATCTTAGAAACTCTAAATTCACTAAATGTACAACTTTTTCTCCATCAAAATGAACAAATGAGACATTAAATAACATCTACAGATCAAGACGAAGCGAATGGAAGCGGTCCCAGCCTCGTAGCTGTGAACAGCTGTGATCGCACGAAAATGCTGTTACAAAGATTTCTCAGTATGTCTCCGGGACATTTCCCTGGCTTTCCTACCGTCACAATGGACAAACGAGACATGAAATAACATCAACAGATCAAGACGAAGCGAATGGAGGTACCCCCGGAGTCATAGCATGTGTAAATCGAGACGAAACATCTCTCTCTCCCCCGCCTGCTTGCGAAGGGGAGGGGCAGTTTACACACACACGCAGCTGCTGCATGCAGCAACGTACACACAGGGAGGAGATGGCAGAGAGAACGCACTCCCCTGAAAACTCCCCTTGAATTCCTCCAGACTCAGAAAATGTAAAAGTTCACTTTTTGGAGATCCATAGAAAAAGGGTGAAAATGGAAAAAAGTATTCGAAAATAGTGCCTCATAAGGCGGCTAGAGTCCCTTGAAAACTCCCCTTGAATTCCTCCAGACTCAGAAAAAGTCAAAGTTGACTTTTTGGAGATCCATAGAAAAAGGGTGAAAATGAAAAAAAGTATGCTACAGCATGGATTCGAACACGCGACCAACCGCATCCAGGGGCGAGCGTTAACGCAGTGAGCCACTGGACATGAGTACTCAAACATGCCTACTTTTGCATCTTAGACACTCTGAATTCACTAAATGTACAACTTTTTCTCCATCAAAATGAACAAATGAGACATGAAATAACATCTACAGATCAAGACGAAGCGAATGGAAGCGGTCCCAGCCTCGTAGCTGTGAACAGCTGTGATCGCGGGAAAATGCTGTTCCAAAGATTTCTCAGTATATCTCCGGGACATTTCCCTGGCTTTGCCACCGTCACAATGGACAAATGAGACATGAAATAACATCAACAGATCAAGACGAAGCGAATGGAAGTACCCCCGGAGTCATAGCATGTGTAAATCGAGACGAAACATCTCTCTCTCCCCCGCCTGCTTGCGAAGGGGAGGGGCAGTTTACACACACACGCAGCTGCTGCATGCAGCAACGCACACACAGGGAGGAGATGGCAGAGAGAACGCACTCCCCTGAAAACTCCCCTTGAATTCCTCCAGACTCAGAAAATGTAAAAGTTCACTTTTTGGAGATCCATAGAAAAAGGGTGAAAATGGAAAAAAGTATTCGAAAATAGTGCCTCATAAGGCGGGTAGAGTCCCTTGAAAACTCCCCTTGAATTCCTCCAGACTCAGAAAAAGTCAAAGTTGACTTTTTGGAGATCCACAGAAAAAGGGTGAAAATGAAAAAAAGTATGCCACAGCATGGACTCGAACACGCGACCAACCGCATCCAGGGGCGAGCGTTAACGCAGTGAGCCACTGGACCTGAGTACTCAATCACGCCTACTTGTGCATCTTAGACACTCTGAATTTACTAAATGTACAACTTTTTCTCCATCAAAATGAACAAATGAGACATTAAATAACATCTACAGATCAATACGAAGCGAATGGAAGCGGTCCCAGCCTCGTAGCTGCGAACAGCTGTGATCGCAGGAAAATGCTGTTACAAAGATTTCTCAGTATATCTCCGGGACATTTCCCTGGCTTTCCCACCGTCACAATGGACAAACGATACATGAAATAACATCAACAGATCAAGACGAAGCGAATGGAAGTACCCCCGGAGTCGTAGCATGTGTAAATCGAGACGAAACATCTCTCTCTCCCCCGCCTGCTTGCGAAGGGGAGGGGCAGTTTACACACACACACGCAGCTGCTGCATGCAGCAACGCACACACAGGGAGGAGATGGCAGAGAGAATGCACTCCCCTGAAAACTCCCCTTGAATTCCTCCAGACTCAGAAAATGTAAAAGTTCACTTTTTGGAGATCCATAGAAAAAGGGTGAAAATGGAAAAAAGTATTCGAAAATAGTGCCTCATAAGGCGGGTAGAGTCCCTTTAAAACTCCCCTTGAATTCCTCCAGACTCAGAAAAAGTCAAAGTTGACTTTTTGGAGATCCATAGAAAAAGGGTGAAAATGAAAAAAAGTACACCACAGCATGGATTCGAACACGCGACCAACCGCATCCAGGGGCGAGCGTTAACGCAGTGAGCCAATGGACCTGAGTACTCAAACATGCCTACTTGTGCATCTTAGAAACTCTGAATTCACTAAATGTACAACTTTTTCTCCATCAAAATGAACAAATGAGACATTAAATAACATCTACAGATCAAGACGAAGCGAATGGAAGCGGTCCCAGCCTCGTAGCTGCGAACAGCTGTGATCGCAGGAAAATGCTGTTCCAAAGATTTATCAGTATATCTCCGGGACATTTCCCTGGCTTTGCCACCGTCACAATGGACAAATGAGACATGAAATAACATCAACAGATCAAGACGAAGCGAATGGAAGTACCCCCGGAGTCATCGCATGTGTAAATCGAGACGAAACATCTCTCTCTCCCCCGCCTGCTTGCGAAGGGGAGGGGCAGTTTACACACACACACGCTGCTGCTGCATGCAGCAACGCACACAGAGGGAGGAGATGGCAGAGAGAATGCAATCCCCTGAAAACTCCCCTTGAATTCCTCCAGACTCAGAAAATGTAAAAGTTCACTTTTTGGAGATCCATAGAAAAAGGGTGAAAATGGAAAAAAGTATTCGAAAATAGTGCCTCATAAGGCGGGTAGAATCTCTTGAAAACTCCCCTTGAATTCCTCCAGACTCAGAAAAAGTCAAAGTTGACTTTTTGGAGATCCATAGAAAAAGGGTGAAAATGAAAAAAAGTATGCCACAGTATGGATTTGAACACGCGACCAACCGCATCCAGGGGCGAGCATTAACGCAGTGAGCCACTGGACCTGAGTACTCAAACATGCCTACTTTTGCATCTTAGAAACTCTAAATTCATTAAATGTACAACTTTTTCTCCATCAAAATGAACAAATGAGACATTAAATAACATCTACAGATCAAGACGAAGCGAATTGAAGCGGTCCCAGCCTCGTAGCTGTGAACAGCTGTGATCGCAGGAAAATGCTGTTACAAAGATTTCTCAGTATATCTCCGGGACATTTCCCTGGCTTTCCCACCGTCACAATGGACAAACGAGACATGAAATAACATCAACAGATCAAGACGAAGCGAATGGAGGTACCCCCGGAGTCATAGCATGTGTAAATCGAGACGAAACATCTCTCTCTCCCCCGCCTGCTTGCGAGGGGGAGTGGCAGTTTACACACACACGCAGCTGCTGCATGCAGCAACACACACACAGGGAGGAGATGGCAGAGAGAACGCACTCCCCTGAAAACTCCCCTTGAATTCCTCCAGACTCAGAAAATGTAAAAGTTCACTTTTTGGAGATCCATAGAAAAAGGGTGAAAATGGAAAAAAGTATTCGAAAATAGTGCCTCATAAGGCGGGTAGAGTCTCTTGAAAACTCCCCTTGAATTCCTCCAGACTCAGAAAAAGTCAAAGTTGACTTTTTGGAGATCCATAGAAAAAGGGTGAAAATGAAAAAAAGTATGCCACAGTATGGATTCGAACACGCGACCAACCGCATCCAGGGGCGAGCATTAACGCAGTGAGCCACTGGACCTGAGTACTCAAACATGCCTACGTTTGCATCTTAGAAACTCTGAATTCACTAAATGTACAACTTTTTCTCCATCAAAATGAACAAATGAGACATGAAATAACATCTACAGATCAAGACGAAGCGAATGGAAGCGGTCCCAGCCTCGTAGCTGTGAACAGCTGTGATCGCAGGAAAATGCTGTTACAAAGATTTCTCAGTATATCTCCGGGACATTTCCCTGGCTTTCCCACCGTCACAATGGACAAACGAGACATGAAATAACATCAACAGATCAAGACGAAGCGAATGGAAGTACCCCCGGAGTCATCGCATGTGTAAATTGAGACGAAACATCTCTCTCTCCCCCGCCTGCTTGCGAAGGGGAGGGGCAGTTTACACACACACGCAGCTGCTGCATGCAGCAACACACACACAGGGAGGAGATGGCAGAGAGAACGCACTCCCCTGAAAACTCCCCTTGAATTCCTCCAGACTCAGAAAATGTAAAAGATCACTTTTTGGAGATCCATAGAAAAAGGGTGAAAATGAAAAAAAGAATGCCACAGCATGGATTCGAACACGCGACCAACCGCATCCAGGGGCGAGCGTTAACACAGTGAGCCACTGGACCTGAGTACTCAAACATGCCTACTTGTGCATCTTAGACACTCTGAATTTACTAAGTGTACAACTTGTTCTCCATCAAAATGAACAAATGAGACATTAAATAACATTTACAGATCAAGACGAAGCGAATTGAAGCGGTCCCAGCCTCGTAGCTGTGAACAGCTGTGATCGCAGGAAAATGCTGTTACAAAGATTTCTCAGTATATCTCCGGGACATTTCCCTGGCTTTCCCACCGTCAAAATGGACAAACGAGACATGAAATAACATCAACAGATCAAGACGAAGCGAATGGAGGTACCCCCGGAGTCATAGCATGTGTAAATCGAGACGAAACATCTCTCTCTCCCCCGCCTGCTTGCGAAGGGGAGGGGCAGTTTACACACACACGCAGCTGCTGCATGCAGCAACGCACACACAGGGAGGAGATGGCAGAGAGAACGCACTCCCCTGAAAACTCCCCTTGAATTCCTCCAGACTCAGAAAATGTAAAAGTTCACTTTTTGGAGATCCATAGAAAAAGGGTGAAAATGAAAAAAAGTATGCCACAGTATGGATTTGAACACGCGACCAACCGCATCCAGGGGCGAGTATTAACGCAGTGAGCCACTGGACCTGAGTACTCAAACATGCCTAATTTTGCATCTTAGAAACTCTAAATTCACTAAATGTACAACTTTTTCTCCATCAAAATGAACAAATGAGACATTAAATAACATCTACAGATCAAGACGAAGCGAATGGAAGCGGTCCCAGCCTCGTAGCTGTGAACAGCTGTGATCGCACGAAAATGCTGTTACAAAGATTTCTCAGTATATCTCCGGGACATTTCCCTGGCTTTCCCACCGTCACAATGGACAAACGAGACATGAAATAACATCAACAGATCAAGACGAAGCGAATGGAAGTACCCCCGGAGTCATAGCATGTGTAAATCGAGACGAAACATCTCTCTCTACCCCGCCTGCTTGCCAAGGGGAGGGGCAGTTTACACACACACACGCAGCTGCTGCATGCAGCAACGCACACAGAGGGAGGAGATGGCAGAGAGAATGCTCTCCCCTGAAAACTCCCCATGAATTCCTCCAGACTCAGAAAATGTAAAAGTTCACTTTTTGGAGATCCATAGAAAAAGGGTGAAAATGGAAAAAAGTATTCGAAAATAGTGCCTCATAAGGCGGGTAGAGTCCCTTGAAAACTCCCCTTGAATTCCTCCAGACTCAGAAAAAGTCAAAGTTGACTTTTTGGAGATCCATAGAAAAAGGGTGAAAATGAAAAAAAGTATGCCACAGCATGGATTCGAACACACGACCAACCGCATCCAGGGGTGAGCGTTAACGCAGTGAGCCACTGGACCTGAGTACTCAAACATGCCTACTTGTGCATCTTAGACACTCTGAATTCACTAAATGTACAACCTTTTCTCCATCAAAATGAACAAATGAGACATGAAATAACATCTCCAGATCAAGACGAAGCGAATGGAAGCGGTCCAAGCCTCGTAGCTGTGAACAGCTGTGATCGCAGGAAAATGCTGTTACAAAGATTTCTCAGTATATCTCCGGGACATTTCCCTGGCTTTCCCACCGTCACAATGGACAAACGAGACAAGAAATAACATCAACAGATCAAGACGAAGCGAATGGAGGTACCCCCGGAGTCATAGCATGTGTAAATCGAGACGAAACATCTCTCTCTCCCCCGCCTGCTTGCGAGAGGGAGGGGCAGTTTACACACACACACAGCCGCTGCATGCAGCAACGCACACACAGGGAGGAGATGGCAGAGAGAATGCACTCCCCTGAAAACTCCCCTTGAATTCCTCCAGACTCAGAAAATGTAAAAGTTCACTTTTTGGAGATCCATAGAAAAAGGGTGAAAATGGAAAAAAGTATTCGAAAATAGTGCCTCATAAGGCGGGTAGAGTCCCTTGAAAACGCCCCTTGAATTCCTCCAGACTCAGAAAAAGTCAAAGTTGACTTTTTGGAGATCCATAGAAAAATGGTGAAAATGAAAAAAAGTATGCCACACTGGATTCGAACACGTGACCAAGCGCATCCAGGGGCGAGCGTTAACGCAGTGAGCCACTGGACCTGAGTACTCAAACATGCCTACTTTTGCATCTTAGACACTCTGAATTCACTAAATGTACAACTTTTTCTCCATCAAAATGAACAAATGAGACATGAAATAACATCTACAGATCAAGACGAAGCGAATGGAAGCGGTCCCAGCCTCGTAGCTTTGAACAGCTGTGATCGCAGGAAAATGCTGTTACAAAGATTTCTCAGTATATCTCCGGGACATTTCCCTGGCTTTCCCACCGTCACAATGGACAAACGAGACATGAAATAACATCAACAGATCAAGACGAAGCGAATGGAGGTACCCCCGGAGTCATAGCATGTGTAAATCGAGACGAAACATCTCTCTCTCCCCCGCCTGCTTGCGAGAGGGAGGGGCAGTTTACACACACACACAGCCGCTGCATGCAGCAACGCACACACAGGGAGGAGATGGCAGAGAGAATGCACTCCCCTGAAAACTCCCCTTGAATTCCTCCAGACTCAGAAAATGTAAAAGTTCACTTTTTGGAGATCCATAGAAAAAGGGTGAAAATGGAAAAAAGTATTCGAAAATAGTGCCTCATAAGGCGGGTAGAGTCCCTTGAAAACGCCCCTTGAATTCCTCCAGACTCAGAAAAAGTCAAAGTTGACTTTTTGGAGATCCATAGAAAAAGGGTGAAAATGAAAAAAAGTATGCCACAGCATGGATTCGAACACGTGACCAACCGCATCCAGGGGCGAGCGTTAACACAGTGAGCCACTGGACCTGAGTACTCAAACATGCCTACTTGTGCATCTTAGACACTCTGAATTCACTAAATGTACAACCTTTTCTCCATCAAAATGAACAAATGAGACATGAAATAACATCTCCAGATCAAGACGAAGCGAATGGAAGCGGTCCCAGCCTCGTAGCTTTGAACAGCAGTGATCGCAGGAAAATGCTGTTACAAAGATTTCTCAGTATATCCCCGGGACATTTCCCTAGCTTTCCCACCGTCACAATGGACAAACGAGACAGGAAATAACATCAACAGATCAAGACGAAGCGAATGGAAGTTCCCCCGGAGTCATAGCATGTGTAAATCGAGACGAAACATCTCTCTCTCCCCCGCCTGCTTGTGAAGGGGAGGGGCAGTTTACACACACACACGCAGCTGCTGCATGCAGCAACGCACACAGAGGGAGGAGATGGCAGAGAGAATGCACTCCCCTGAAAACTCCCCATGAATTCCTCCAGACTCAGAAAATGTAAAAGTTCACTTTTTGGAGATCCATAGAAAAAGGGTGAAAATGGAAAAAAGTATTCGAAAATAGTGCCTCATAAGGCGGGTAGAGTCCCTTGAAAACTCCCCTTGAATTCCTCCAGACTCAGAAAAAGTCAAAGTTGACTTTTTGGAGATCCATAGAAAAAGGGTGACAATGAAAAAAAGTATGCCACAGCATGGAATCGAACACGTGACCAACCGCATCCAGGGGCGAGCGTTAACGCAGTGAGCCACTGGACCTGAGTACTCAAACATGCCTACTTTTGCATCTTAGACACTCTGAATTCACTAAATGTACAACTTGTTCTCCATCAAAATGAACAAATGAGACATGAAATAACATCTACAGATCAAGACGAAGCGAATGGAAGCGGTCCCAGCCTCGTAGCTTTGAACAGCTGTGATCGCAGGAAAATGCTGTTACAAAGATTTCTCAGTATATCTCCGGGACATTTCCCTGGCTTTCCCACCGTCACAATGGACAAACGAGACATGAAATAACATCCACAGATCAAGACGAAGCGAATGGAAGTACCCCCGGAGTCATAGCATGTGTAAATCGAGACGAAACATCTATCTCTCCCCCGCCTGCATGCGAAGGGGAGGGGCAGTTTACACACACACACGCAGCTGCTGCATGCAGCAACGCACACACAGGGAGGAGATGGCAGAGAGAATGCACTCCCCTGAAAACTCCCCTTGAATTCCTCCAGACTCAGAAAAAGTCAAAGTTGACTTTTTGGAGATCCATAGAAAAAGGGTGAAAATGAAAAAAAGTATGCCACAGCATGGATTCGAACACGCGACCAACCGCATCCAGGGGCGAGCGTTAACACAGTGAGCCACTGGACCTGAGTACTCAAACATGCCTACTTGTGCATCTTAGACACTCTGAATTCACTAAATGTACAACCTTTTCTCCATCAAAATGAACAAATGAGACATGAAATAACATCTCCAGATCAAGACGAAGCGAATGGAAGCGGTCCCAGCCTCGTAGCTGTGAACAGCTGTGATCGCAGGAAAATGCTGTTACAAAGATTTCTCAGTATATCTCCGGGACATTTCCCTGGCTTTCTCACCGTCACAATGGACAAACGAGACATGAAATAACATCAACAGATCAAGACGAAGCGAAAAACTCCCCTTGAATTCCTCCAGACTCAGAAAATGTAAAAGTTCACTTTTTGGAGATCCATAGAAAAAGGGTGAAAATGGAAAAAAGTATTCGAAAATAGTGCCTCATAAGGCGGGTAGAGTCCCTTGAAAACTCCCCTTGAATTCCTCCAGACTCAGAAAAAGTCAAAGTTGACTTTTTGGAGATCCATAGAAAAAGGGTGAAAATGAAAAAAAGTATGCCACAGCATGGATTCGAACACGCGACCAACTGCATCCAGGGGCGAGCGTTAACGCAGTGAGCCACTGGACCTGAGTACTCAAACATGCCTACTTTTGCATATTAGACACTCTGAATTCACTAAATGTACAACTTTTTCTCCATCAAAATGAACAAATGAGACATGAAATAACATCTAAAGATCAAGACGAAGCGAATGGAAGCGGTCCCAGCCTCGTAGCTTTGAACAGCTGTGATCGCAGGAAAATGCTGTTACAAAGATTTCTCAGTATATCTCCGGGACATTTCCCTGGCTTTCCCACCGTCACAATGGACAAACGAGACATGAAATAACATCAACAGATCAAGACGAAGCGAATGGAAGTACCCCCGGAGTCATAGCATGTGTAAATCGAGACGAAACATCTCTCTCTCCCCCGCCTGCTTGCGAATGGGAGGGGCAGTTTACACACACACACGCAGCTGCTGCATGCAGCAACGCACACAGAGGGAGGAGATGGCAGAGAGAATGCACTCCCCTGAAAACTCCCCATGAATTCCTCCAGACTCAGAAAATGTAAAAGTTCACTTTTTGGAGATCCATAGGAAAAGGGTGAAAATGGAAAAAAGTATTCGAAAATAGTGCCTCATAAGGCGGGTAGAGTCCCTTGAAAACGCCCCTTGAATTCCTCCAGACTCAGAAAAAGTCAAAGTTGACTTTTTGGAGATCCATAGAAAAAGGGTGAAAATGAAAAAAAGTATGCCACAGCATGGATTCGAACACGTGACCAACCGCATCCAGGGGCGAGCGTTAACGCAGTGAGCCACTGGACCTGAGTACTCAAACATGCCTACTTTTGCATATTAGACACTCTGAATTCACTAAATGTACAACTTTTTCTCCATCAAAATGAACAAATGAGACATGAAATAACATCTAAAGATCAAGACGAAGCGAATGGAAGCGGTCCCAGCCTCGTAGCTTTGAACAGCTGTGATCGCAGGAAAATGCTGTTACAAAGATTTCTCAGTATATCTCCGGGACATTTCCCTGGCTTTCCCACCGTCACAATGGACAAACGAGACATGAAATAACATCAACAGATCAAGACGAAGCGAATGGAAGTACCCCCGGAGTCATAGCATGTGTAAATCGAGACGAAACATCTCTCTCTCCCCCGCCTGCTTGCGAATGGGAGGGGCAGTTTACACACACACACGCAGCTGCTGCATGCAGCAACGCACACAGAGGGAGGAGATGGCAGAGAGAATGCACTCCCCTGAAAACTCCCCATGAATTCCTCCAGACTCAGAAAATGTAAAAGTTCACTTTTTGGAGATCCATAGAAAAAGGGTGAAAATGGAAAAAAGTATTCGAAAATAGTGCCTCATAAGGCGGGTAGAGTCCCTTGAAAACTCCCCTTGAATTCCTCCAGACTCAGAAAAAGTCAAAGTTGACTTTTTGGAGATCCATAGAAAAAGGGTGAAAATGAAAAAAAGTATGCCACAGCATGGATTCGAACACGCGACCAACCGCATCCAGGGGCGAGCATTAACGCAGTGAGCCACTGGACCTGAGTACTCAAATATGCCTACTTGTGCATCTTAGACACTCTGAATTCACTAAATGTACAACTTTTTATCCATCAAAATGAACAAATGAGACATGAAATAACATCTACAGATCAAGACGAAGCGAATGGAAGCGGTCCCAGCCTCGTAGCTGTGAACAGCTGTGATCGCAGGAAAATGCTGTTACAAAGATTTCTCAGTATATCTCCGGGACATTTCCCTGGCTTTCCCACCGTCACAATGGACAAACGAGACATGAAATAACATCAACAGATCAAGACTAAGCGAAGGGAGGTACCCCCGGAGTCATAGCATGTGTAAATCGAGACGAAACATCTCTCTCTCCCCCGCCTGCTTGCGAGAGGGAGGGGCAGTTTACACACACACACAGCCGCTGCATGCAGCAACGCACACACATGGAGGAGATGGCAGAGAGAATGCACTCCCCTGAAAACTCCCCTTGAATTCCTCCAGACTCAGAAAATGTAAAAGTTCACTTTTTGGAGATCCATAGAAAAAGGGTGAAAATGGAAAAAAGTATTCGAAAATAGTGCCTCATAAGGCGGGTAGAGTCCCTTGAAAACGCCCCTTGAATTCCTCCAGACTCAGAAAAAGTCAAAGTTGACTTTTTGGAGATCCATAGAAAAAGGGTGAAAATGAAAAAAAGTATGCCACAGCATGGATTCGAACACGTGACCAACCGCATCCAGGGGCGAGCGTTAACGCAGTGAGCCACTGGACCTGAGTACTCAAACATGCCTACTTTTGCATATTAGACACTCTGAATTCACTAAATGTACAACTTTTTCTCCATCAAAATGAACAAACGAGACATTAAATAACATCAACAGATCAAGACGAAGCGAATGGAGGTACCCCCGGAGTCATAGCATGTGTAAATCGAGACGAAACATCTCTCTCTCCCCCGCCTGCTTGCGAAGGGGAGGGGCAGTTTACACACACACACGCAGCTGCTGCATGCAGCAACGCACACACAGGGAGGAGATGGCAGAGAGAACGCACTCCCCTGAAAACTCCCCTTGAATTCCTCCAGACTCAGAAAATGTAAAAGTTCACTTTTTGGAGATCCATAGAAAAAGGGTGAAAATGGAAAAAAGTATTCGAAAATAGTGCCTCATAAGGCGGGTAGAGTCCCTTGAAAACTCCCCTTGAATTCCTCCAGACTCAGAAAAAGTCAAAGTTGACTTTTTGGAGATCCATAGAAAAAGGGTGAAAATGAAAAAAAGTATGCCACAGCATGGATTCGAACACGCGACCAACCGCATCCAGGGGCGAGCATTAACGCAGTGAGCCACTGGACCTGAGTACTCAAACCTGCCTACTTGTACATCTTAGAAACTCTGAATTCACTAAATGTACAACTTTTTCTCCATCAAAATGAACAAATGAGACATTAAATAACATCTACAGATCAAGACGAAGCGAATGGAAGCGGTCCCAGCCTCGTAGCTGTGAGCAGCTGTGATCGCAGGAAAATGCTGTTACAAAGATTTCTCAGTATATCTCCGGGACATTTCCCTGGCTTTCCCACCGTCACAATGGACAAACGAGACATGAAATAACATCAACAGATCAAGACGAAGCGAAGGGAGGTACCCCCGGAGTCATAGCATGTGTAAATCGAGACGAAACATCTCTCTCTCCCCCGCCTGCTTGCGAAGGGGAGGGGCAGTTTACACACACACATGCAGCTGCTGCATGCAGCAACGCACACACAGGGAGGAGATGGCAGAGAGAACACACTGCCCTGAAAACTCCCCTTGAATTCCTCGAGACTCAGAAAATGTAAAAGTTCACTTTTTGGAGATCCATAGAAAAAGGGTGAAAATGAAAAAAAGTATGCCACAGCATGGATTCGAACATGCGACCAACCACATCCAGGGGCGAGCGTTAACGCAGTGAGCCACTGGACCTGAGTACTCAAACATGCCTACTTGTGCATCTTAGACACTCTGACTTCACTAAATGTACAACTTAGTTTTTCTCCATCAAAATGAACAAATGAGACATTAAATAACATCTACAGATCAAGACGAAGCGAATGGAAGCGGTCCCAGCCTCGTAGCTGTGAACAGCTGTGATCGCAGGAAAATGCTGTTACAAAGATTTCTCAGTATATCTCCGGGACATTTCCCTGGCTTTCCCACCGTCACAATGGACAAACGAGACATGAAATAACATCAACAGATCAAGACGAAGCGAATGGAAGTACCCCCGGAGTCATAGCATGTGTAAATCGAGACGAAACATCTCTCTCTCCCCCGCCTGCTTGCGAATGGGAGGGGCAGTTTACACACACACACGCAGCTGCTGCATGCAGCAACGCACACAGAGGGAGGAGATGGCAGAGAGAATTCACTCCCCTGAAAACTCCCCATGAATTCCTCCAGACTCAGAAAATGTAAAAGTTCACTTTTTGGAGATCCATAGAAAAAGGGTGAAAATGGAAAAAAGTATTCGAAAATAGTGCCTCATAAGGCGGGTAGAGTCCCTTGAAAACTCCCCTTGAATTCCTCCAGACTCAGAAAAAGTCAAAGTTGACTTTTTGGAGATCCATAGAAAAAGGGTGAAAATGAAAAAAAGTATGCCACAGCATGGATTCGAACACGCGACCAACCGCATCCAGGGGCGAGCATTAACGCAGTGAGCCACTGGACCTGAGTACTCAAACATGCCTACTTGTGCATCTTAGAAACTCTGAATTCACTAAATGTACAACTTTTTCTCCATCAAAATGAACAAATGAGACATTAAATAACATCTACAGATCAAGACGAAGCGAATGGAAGCGGTCCCAGCCTCGTAGCTGTGAACAGCTGTGATCGCAGGAAAATGCTGTTACAAAGATTTCTCAGTATACCTCCGGGACATTTCCCTGGCTTTCCCACCGTCACAATGGACAAACGAGACATGAAATAACATCAACAGATCAAGACGAAGCGAATGGAGGTACCCCCGGAGTCATAGCATGTGTAAATCGAGACGAAACATCTCTCTCTCCCCCGCCTGCTTGCGAGAGGGAGGGGCAGTTTACACACACACACAGCCGCTGCATGCAGCAACGCACACACAGGGAGGAGATGGCAGAGAGAATGCACTCCCCTGAAAACTCCCCTTGAATTCCTCCAGACTCAGAAAATGTAAAAGTTCACTTTTTGGAGATCCATAGAAAAAGGGTGAAAATGGAAAAAAGTATTCGAAAATAGTGCCTCATAAGGCGGGTAGAGTCCCTTGAAAACGCCCCTTGAATTCCTCCAGACTCAGAAAAAGTAAAAGTTGACTTTTTGGAGATCCATAGAAAAAGGGTGAAAAGGGAAAAAAGTATGCCACAGCATGGATTCGAACACGTGACCAACCGCATCCAGGGGCGAGCGTTAACGCAGTGAGCCACTGGACCTGAGTACTCAAACTTGCCTACTTTTGCATATTAGACACTCTGAATTCACTAAATGTACAACTTTTTCTCCATCAAAATGAACAAATGAGACATGAAATAACATTTAAAGATCAAGACGAAGCGAATGGAAGCGGTCCCAGCCTCGTAGCTTTGAACAGCTGTGATCGCAGGAAAATGCTGTTACAAAGATTTCTCAGTATACCTCCGGGACATTTCCCTGGCTTTCCCACCGTCACAATGGACAAACGAGACATGAAATAACATCAACAGATCAAGACGAAGCGAATGGAGGTACCCCCGGAGTCATAGCATGTGTAAATCGAGACGAAACATCTCTCTCTCCCCCGCCTGCTTGCGAGGGGGAGGGGCAGTTTACACACACACGCAGCTGCTGCATGCAGCAACACACACACAGGGAGGAGATGGCAGAGAGAACGCACTCCCCTGAAAACTCCCCTTGAATTCCTCCAGACTCAGAAAATGTAAAAGATCACTTTTTGGAGATCCATAGAAAAAGGGTGAAAATGAAAAAAAGAATGCCACAGCATGGATTCGAACACGCGACCAACCGCATCCAGGGGCGAGCGTTAACACAGTGAGCCACTGGACCTGAGTACTCAAACATGCCTACTTGTGCATCTTAGACACTCTGAATTTACTAAATGTACAACTTTTTCTCCATCAAAATGAACAAATGAGACATTAAATAACATCTACAGATCAAGACGAAGTGAATGGAAGTACCCCCGGAGTCATAGCATGTGTAAATCGAGACGAAACATCTCTCTCTCCCCCGCCTGCTTGCGAGGGGGAGGGGCAGTTTACACACACACGCAGCTGCTGCATGCAGCAACACACACACAGGGAGGAGATGGCAGAGAGAACGCACTCCCCTGAAAACTCCCCTTGAATTCCTCCAGACTCAGAAAATGTAAAAGATCACTTTTTGGAGATCCATAGAAAAAGGGTGAAAATGAAAAAAAGAATGCCACAGCATGGATTCGAACACGCGACCAACCGCATCCAGGGGCGAGCGTTAACACAGTGAGCCACTGGACCTGAGTACTCAAACATGCCTACTTGTGCATCTTAGACACTCTGAATTTACTAAATGTACAACTTTTTCTCCATCAAAATGAACAAATGAGACATTAAATAACATCTACAGATCAAGACGAAGTGAATGGAAGTACCCCCGGAGTCATAGCATGTGTAAATCGAGACGAAACATCTCTCTCTCCCCCGCCTGCTTGCGAGGGGGAGGGGCAGTTTACACACACACGCAGCTGCTGCATGCAGCAACACACACACAGGGAGGAGATGGCAGAGAGAACGCACTCCCCTGAAAACTCCCCTTGAATTCCTCCAGACTCAGAAAATGTAAAAGATCACTTTTTGGAGATCCATAGAAAAAGGGTGAAAATGGAAAAAAGTATTCGAAAATAGTGCCTCATAAGGCGGGTAGAGTCCCTTGAAAACTCCCCTTGAATTCCTCCAGACTCAGAAAAAGTCAAAGTTGACTTTTTGGAGATCCATAGAAAAAGGGTGAAAATGAAAAAAAGTATGCCACAGCATGGATTCGAACACGCGACCAACCGCATCCAGGGGCGAGCGTTAACGCAGTGAGCCACTGGACATGAGTACTCAAACATGCCTACTTTTGCATCTTAGACACTCTGAATTCACTAAATGTACAACTTTTTCTCCATCAAAATGAACAAATGAGACATGAAATAACATCTACAGATCAAGACGAAGCGAATGGAAGCGGTCCCAGCCTCGTAGCTGTGAACAGCTGTGATCGCAGGAAAATGCTGTTACAAAGATTTCTCAGTATACAGGACTGTCTCAGAAAATTAGAATATTGTGATAAAGTTCTTTATTTTCTGTAATGCAATTAAAAAAACAAAAATGTCATACATTCTGGATTCATTACAAATCAACTGAAATATTGCAAGCCTTTTATTATTTTAATTTTGCTGATTATGGCATACAGCTTAAGAAAACTCAAATATCCTATCTCTAAATATTAGAATATCATGAAAAAGTATACTAGTAGGGTGTTCAACGAATCACTTGAATCGTCTAATTAACTCGAAACACCTGCAAGGGTTTCCTGAGCCTTGAAAAACACTCAGCTTGGTTCAGTAAACTAAATCACAAGTATGGGGAAGACTGCTGATCTGACTGCTGTCCAGAGGACCGTCATTGACACCCTCCATCAGGAGGGTAAGACACAAAAAGAAATTTCTCAAAGAGCAAGCTGTTCACAGAGTGCAGTTTCAAAGCACATCCACAAAAAGTCTGTTGGAAGGGGGAAATGTGGCAGGAAACGCTGCACAACCAAGAGAGATGACCGCAGCCTTAACAGCATTGTGAAGAAGAGTCGCTTCCAGAATTTGGGGGAGCTTCAAAGACAGTGGACTGAAGCTGGAGTCCAGGTATCAAAAGTCACTGTTCACAGACGTGTCCGGGAAATGGGCTACAATAGCCGTATTCCCATGGTCAAGCCACTTCTGAACTCAAGACAATGGAAGAGGCGTCTGACTTGGGCTAAGGAAAATAAGCACTGGACAGTTGCACAGTGGTCCAAAGTCCTCTTTTCAGACGAAAGCAAGTTTTGTATTTCATTTGGAAGTCAAGGCGCCAGAGTCTGGAGAAAGGCTGGAGAGGAGCAAAATCCAAGTTGCTTGAAATCCAGTGTGAAGTTCCCACAGTCAGCGATGGTTTGGGGAGCCATGTCAGCTGCTGGTGTTGGTCCACTGTGTTTCATCAAGCCCAGAGTAAATGCAGCTGTGTACCAAGAGATTTTAGAGCACTACATGCTTCCGTCTGCTGAAAAGCTCTATGGAGATGAGGAATTCATTTTCCAGCATGATCTGGCACCTGCCCACAGTGCCAAAACCACCAGTAACTGGTGTACTGACCATGGCATTACTGTCCTCGATTGGCCTGCAAATTCCCCTGACCTGAACCCCATAGAGAATATGTGGGGTATTGTGAAGAAGAAGCTGAAAGACACCAGACCCAACAATGCTAATGAGCTAAAGGCCGCTATTGAAGCATCATGGGCATCCATAACACCTCAGCAATGCCACAGGCTGATTGCCTCCATGCCACGCCGCATTGATGCAGTAATCCGTGCAAAAGGATTCCCAACCAAGTACTGAGTGCATTAATGGACATTTTCAAATGTTTGATTGTGTTTTGCTGTTATAAATCTTTTTGTTTTACTTGGTCTGAGGAACTATTCTAATTTTTTGAGATGGGATTTTTGAGTTTTCTTAAGCTGTATGCCATAATCAGCAATATTAAAATAATAAAAGGCTTGCAATATTTCAGTTGATTTGTAATGAATCCAGAATGTATGACATTTTTGTGTTTTTAATTGCATTAAAGAAAATAAAGAACTTTATCACAATATTCTAATTTTCTGAGACAGTCCTGTATCTCCGGGACATTTCCCTGGCTTTGCCACCGTCACAATGGACAAACGAGACATGAAATAACATCAACAGATCAAGACGAAGCGAATGGAAGTACCCCCGGAGTCATAGCATGTGTAAATCGAGACGAAACATCTCTCTCTCCCCCGCCTGCTTGCGAAGGGGAGGGGCAGTTTACAAACACACACGCAGCTGCTGCATGCATCAACGCACAAAGAGGGAGGAGATGGCAGAGAGAATGCACTCCCCTGAAAACTCCCCTTGAATTCCTCCAGACTCAGAAAATGTAAAAGTTCACTTTTTGGAGATCCATAGAAAAAGGGTGAAAATGAAAAAAAGAATGCCAAAGCATGGATTCGAACACGCGACCAACCGCATCCAGGGGCGAGCCTTAACACAGTGAGCCACTGGACCTGAGTACTCAAACATGCCTACTTTTGCATCTTAGACACTCTGAATTCACTAAATTTACAACTTTTTCTCCATCAAAATGAACAAATGAGACATGAAATAACATCTACAGATCAAGACGAAGCGAATGGAAGCGGTCCCAGCCTCGTAGCTTTGAACAGCTGTGATCGCAGGAAAATGCTGTTACAAAGATTTCTCAGTATATCTCCGGGACATTTCCCTGGCTTTCCCACCGTCACAATGGACAAACGAGACATGAAATAACATCAACAGATCAAGACGAAGCTAATGGAAGTACCCCCGGAGTCATAGCATGTGTAAATCGAGACGAAACATCTCTCTCTCCCCCGCCTGCTTGCGAAGGGGAGGAGCAGTTTACACACACACACGCAGCTGCTGCATGCAGCAACACACACACAGGGAGGAGATGGCAGAGAGAACGCACTCCCCTGAAAACTCCCCTTGAATTCCTCCAGACTCAGAAAATGTAAAAGATCACTTTTTGGAGATCCATAGAAAAAGGTTGAAAATGAAAAAAAGAATGCCACAGCATGGATTCGAAAACGCGACCAACCGCATCCAGGGGCGAGCGTTAACACAGTGAGCCACTGGACCTGAGTACTCAAACATGCCTACTTGTGCATCTTAGACACTCTGAATTCACTAAATTTACAACTTTTTCTCCATCAAAATGAACACATGACACATTAAATAACATCTACAGATCAAGACGAAGCGAATGGAAGCGGTCCCAGCCTCGTAGCTTTGAACAGCTGTGATCGCAGGAAAATGCTGTTACAAAGATTTCTCAGTATATCTCCGGGACATTTCCCTGGCTTTCCCACCGTCACAATGGACAAACGAGACATGAAATAACATCAACAGATCAAGACGAAGCGAATGGAAGTACCCCCGGAGTCATAGCATGTGTAAATCGAGACGAAACATCTCTCTCTCCCCCGCCTGCTTGCGAAGGGGAGGAGCAGTTTACACACACACACGCAGCTGCTGCATGCAGCAACGCACACAGATGGAGGAGATGGCAGAGAGAATGCACTCCCCTGAAAACTCCCCTTGAATTCCTCCAGACTCAGAAAATGTAAAAGTTCACTTTTTGGAGATCCATAGAAAAAGGGTGAAAATGGAAAAAAGTATTCGAAAATAGTGCCTCATAAGGCGGCTAGAGTCCCTTGAAAACTCCCCATGAATTCCTCCAGACTCAGAAAATGTAAAAGATCACTTTTTGGAGATCCATAGAAAAAGGGTGAAAATGAAAAAAAGAAGGCCACAGCATGGATTCGAACACGCGACCAACCGCATCCAGGGGCGAGCATTAACACAGTGAGCCACTGGACCTGAGTACTCAAACATGCCTACTTTTGCATCTTAGAAACTCTGAATTCACTAAATGTACAACGTTTTCTCCATCAAAATGAACAACTGAGACATTAAGTAACATCTACAGATCAAGACGAAGCGAATGGAAGCGGTGCCAGCCTCGTAGCTGTGAACAGCTGTGATCGCAGGAAAATACTGTTACAAAGATTTCTCAGTATATCTCTGGGACATTTCCCTGGCTTTCCCACCGTCACAATGGACAAACGAGACATGAAATAACATCAACAGATCAAGACGAAGCGAATGGAGGTACCCCCGGAGTCATAGCATGTGTAAATCGAGACGAAACATCTCTCTCTCCCCCGCCTGCTTGCGAAGGGGAGGGGCAGTTTACACACACACACACGCAGCTGCTGCATGCAGCAACGCACACACAGGGAGGAGATGGCAGAGAGAACGCACTCCCCTGAAAACTCCACTTGAATTTCTCCAGACTCAGAAAATGTAAAAGTTCACTTTTTGGAGATCCATAGAAAAAGGGTGAAAATGGAAAAAAGTATTCGAAAATAGTGCCTCATAAGGCGGGTAGAGTCCCTTGAAAACTCCCCTTGAATTCCTCCAGACTCAGAAAAAGTCAAAGTTGACTTTTTGGAGATCCATAGAAAAAGGGTGAAAATGAAAAAAAGTATGCCACAGCATGGATTCGAACACGCGACCAACCGCATCCAGGGGCGAGCATTAACGCAGTGAGCCACTGGACCTGAGTACTCAAACCTGCCTACTTGTACATTTTAGAAACTCTGAATTCACTAAATGTACTACTTTTTCTCCATCAAAATGAACAAATGAGACATTAAATAACATCTACAGATCAAGACGAAGCGAATGGAAGCGGTCCCAGCCTCGTAGCTGTGAACAGCTGTGATCGCAGGAAAATGCTGTTACAAAGATTTCTCAGTATATCTCCGGGACATTTCCCTGGCTTTCCCACCGTCACAATGGACAAACGAGACATGAAATAACATCAACAGATCAAGACGAAGCGAAGGGAGGTACCCCCGGAGTCATAGCATGTGTAAATCGAGACGAAACATCTCTCTCTCCCCCGCCTGCTTGCGAGAGGGAGGGGCAGTTTACACACACACACAGCCACTGCATGCAGCAACGCACACACATGGAGGAGATGGCAGAGAGAATGCACTCCCCTGAAAACTCCCCTTGAATTCCTCCAGACTCAGAAAATGTAAAAGTTCACTTTTTGGAGATCCATAGAAAAAGGGTGAAAATGGAAAAAAGTATTCGAAAATAGTGCCTCATAAGGCGGGTAGAGTCCCTTGAAAACTCCCCTTGAATTCCTCCAGACTCAGAAAAAGTCAAAGTTGACTTTTTGGAGATCCATAGAAAAAGGGTGAAAATTAAAAAAAGTATGCCACAGCATGGATTCGAACACGCGACCAACCGCATCCAGGGGCGAGCGTTAACGCAGTGAGCCACTGGACCTGAGTACCCAAACATGCCTACTTTTGCATCTTAGACACTCTGAATTCACTAAATGTACAACTTTTTCTCCATCAAAATTAACAAATGAGACATGAAATAACATCTACAGATCAAGACGAAGCGAATGGAAGCGGTCCCAGCCTCGTAGCTTTGAACAGCTGTGATCGCAGGAAAATGCTGTTACAAAGATTTCTCAGTATATCTCCGGGACATTTCCCTGGCTTTCCCACCGTCACAATGGACAAACGAGACATGAAATAACATCAACAGATCAAGACGTAGCGAATGAAAGTACCCCCGGAGTCATAGCATGTGTAAATCGAGACGAAACATCTCTCTCTCCCCCGCCTGCTTGCGAAGGGGAGGGGCAGTTTACACACACACACACGCAGCTGCTGCATGCAGCAACGCACACACAGGGAGGAGATGGCAGAGAGAACACACTGCCCTGAAAACTCCCCTTGAATTCCTTGAGACTCAGAAAATGTAAAAGTTCACTTTTTGGAGATCCATAGAAAAAGGGTGAAAATGAAAAAAAGTATGCCACAGCATGGATTCGAACATGCGACCAACCACATCCAGGGGCGAGCGTTAACGCAGTGAGCCACTGGACCTGAGTACTCAAACATGCCTACTTGTGCATCTTAGACACTCTGACTTCACTAAATGTACAACTTAGTTTTTCTCCATCAAAATGAACAAATGAGACATTAAATAACATCTACAGATCAAGACGAAGCGAATGGAAGCGGTCCCAGCCTCGTAGCTGTGAACAGCTGTGATCGCAGGAAAATGCTGTTACAAAGATTTCTCAGTATATCTCCGGGACATTTCCCTGGCTTTCCCACCGTCACAATGGACAAACGAGACATGAAATAACATCAACAGATCAAGACGAAGCGAATGGAAGTACCCCCGGAGTCATAGCATGTGTAAATCGAGACGAAACATCTCTCTCTCCCCCGCCTGCTTGCGAATGGGAGGGGCAGTTTACACACACACACGCAGTTGCTGCATGCAGCAACGCACACAGAGGGAGGAGATGGCAGAGAGAATTCACTCCCCTGAAAACTCCCCATGAATTCCTCCAGACTCAGAAAATGTAAAAGTTCACTTTTTGGAGATCCATAGAAAAAGGGTGAAAATGGAAAAAAGTATTCGAAAATAGTGCCTCATAAGGCGGGTAGAGTCCCTTGAAAACTCCCCTTGAATTCCTCCAGACTCAGAAAAAGTCAAAGTTGACTTTTTGGAGATCCATAGAAAAAGGGTGAAAATGAAAAAAAGTATGCCACAGCATGGATTCGAACACGCGACCAACCGCATCCAGGGGCGAGCGTTAACACAGTGAGCCACTGGACCTGAGTACTCAAACATGCCTACTTTTGCATCTTAGAAACTCTGAATTCACTAAATGTACAACGTTTTCTCCATCAAAATGAACAACTGAGACATTAAATAACATCTACAGATCAAGACGAAGCGAATGGAAGCGGTCCCAGCCTCGTAGCTGTGAACAGCTGTGATCGCAGGAAAATACTGTTACAAAGATTTCTCAGTATATCTCCGGGACATTTCCCTGGCTTTCCCACCGTCACAATGGACAAACGAGACATTAAATAACATCAACAGATCAAGACGAAGCGAATGGAGGTACCCCCGGAGTCATAGCATGTGTAAATCGAGACGAAACATCTCTCTCTCCCCCGCCTGCTTGCGAAGGGGAGGGGCAGTTTACACACACACACACGCAGCTGCTGAATGCAGCAACGCACACACAGGGAGGAGATGGCAGAGTGAACGCACTCCCCTGAAAACTCCCCTTGAATTCCTCCAGACTCAGAAAATGTAAAAGTTCACTTTTTGGAGATCCATAGAAAAAGGGTGAAAATGGAAAAAAGTATTCGAAAATAGTGCCTCATAAGGCGGGTAGAGTCCCTTGAAAACTCCCCTTGAATTCCTCCAGACTCAGAAAAAGTCAAAGTTGACTTTTTGGAGATCCATAGAAAAAGGGTGAAAATGAAAAAAAGTATGCCACAGCATGGATTCGAACACGCGACCAACCGCATCCAGGGGCGAGCATTAACGCAGTGAGCCACTGGACCTGAGTACTCAAACCTGCCTACTTGTACATCTTAGAAACTCTGAATTCACTAAATGTACAACTTTTTCTCCATCAAAATGAACAAATGAGACATTAAATAACATCTACAGATCAAGACGAAGCGAATGGAAGCGGTCCCAGCCTCGTAGCTGTGAACAGCTGTGATCGCAGGAAAATGCTGTTACAAAGATTTCTCAGTATATCTCCGGGACATTTCCCTGGCTTTCCCACCGTCACAATGGACAAACGAGACATGAAATAACATCAACAGATCAAGACGAAGCGAAGGGAGGTACCCCCGGAGTCATAGCATGTGTAAATCGAGACGGAACATCTCTCTCTCCCCCGCCTGCTTGCGAGAGGGAGGGGCAGTTTACACACACACACAGCCGCTGCATGTAGCAACGCACACACATGGAGGAGATGGCAGAGAGAATGCACTCCCCTGAAAACTCCCCTTGAATTCCTCCAGACTCAGAAAATGTAAAAGTTCACTTTTTGGAGATCCATAGAAAAAGGGTGAAAATGGAAAAAAGTATTCGAAAATAGTGCCTCATAAGGCGGGTAGAGTCCCTTGAAAACGCCCCTTGAATTCCTCCAGACTCAGAAAAAGTCAAAGTTGACTTTTTGGAGATCCATAGAAAAAGGGTGAAAATGAAAAAAAGTATGCCACAGCATGGATTCGAACACGTGACCAACCGCATCCAGGGGCGAGCGTTAACACAGTGAGCCACTGGACCTGAGTACTCAAACATGCCTACTTTTGCATATTAGACACTCTGAATTCACTAAATGTACAACTTTTTCTCCATCAAAATGAACAAACGAGACATTAAATAACATCAACAGATCAAGACGAAGCGAATGGAGGTACCCCCGGAGTCATAGCATGTGTAAATCGAGACGAAACATCTCTCTCTCCCCCGCCTGCTTGCGAAGGGGAGGGGCAGTTTACACACACACACGCAGCTGCTGCATGCAGCAACGCACACACAGGGAGGAGATGGCTGAGAGAACGCACTCCCCTGAAAACTCCCCTTGAATTCCTCCAGACTCAGAAAATGTAAAAGTTCACTTTTTGGAGATCCATAGAAAAAGGGTGAAAATGGAAAAAAGTATTCGAAAATAGTGCCTCATAAGGCGGGTAGAGTCCCTTGAAAACTCCCCTTGAATTCCTCCAGACTCAGAAAAAGTCAAAGTTGACTTTTTGGAGATCCATAGAAAAAGGGTGAAAATGAAAAAAAGTATGCCACAGCATGGATTCGAACACGCGACCAACCGCATCCAGGGGCGAGCATTAACGCAGTGAGCCACTGGACCTGAGTACTCAAACCTGCCTACTTGTACATCTTAGAAACTCTGAATTCACTAAATGTACAACTTTTTCTCCATCAAAATGAACAAATGAGACATTAAATAACATCTACAGATCAAGACGAAGCGAATGGAAGCGGTCCCAGCCTCGTAGCTGTGAGCAGCTGTGATCGCAGGAAAATGCTGTTACAAAGATTTCTCAGTATATCTCCGGGACATTTCCCTGGCTTTCCCACCGTCACAATGGACAAACGAGACATGAAATAACATCAACAGATCAAGACGAAGCGAATGGAAGTACCCCCGGAGTCATAGCATGTGTAAATCGAGACGAAACATCTCTCTCTCCCCCGACTGCTTGCGAATGGGAGGGGCAGTTTACACACACACACGCAGCTGCTGCATGCAGCAACGCACACAGAGGGAGGAGATGGCAGAGAGAATGCACTCCCCTGAAAACTCCCCATGAATTCCTCCAGACTCAGAAAATGTAAAAGTTCACTTTTTGGAGATCCATAGAAAAAGGGTGAAAATGGAAAAAAGTATTCGAAAATAGTGCCTCATAAGGCGGGTAGAGTCCCTTGAAAACTCCCCTTGAATTCCTCCAGACTAAGAAAAAGTCAAAGTTGACTTTTTGGAGATCCATAGAAAAAGGGTGAAAATGAAAAAAAGTATATCACAGCATGGATTCGAACACGCGACCAACCGCATCCAGGGGCGAGCATTAACGCAGTGAGCCAATGGACCTGAGTACTCAAACATGCCTACTTGTGCATATTATAAACTCTGAATTCACTAAATGTACAACTTTTTCTCCATCAAAATGAACAAATGAGACATGAAATAACATCTACAGATCAAGACGAAGCGAATGGAAGCGGTCCCAGCCTCGTAGCTGTGAACAGCTGTGATCGCAGGAAAATGCTGTTACAAAGATTTCTCAGTATACAGGACTGTCTCAGAAAATTAGAATATTGTGATAAAGTTCTTTATTTTCTGTAATGCAATTAAAAAAACAAAAATGTCATACATTCTGGATTCATTACAAATCAACTGAAATATTGCAAGCCTTTTATTATTTTAATTTTGCTGATTATGGCATACAGCTTAAGAAAACTCAAATATCCTATCTCTAAATATTAGAATATCATGAAAAAGTATACTAGTAGGGTGTTCAACGAATCACTTGAATCGTCTAATTAACTCGAAACACCTGCAAGGGTTTCCTGAGCCTTGAAAAACACTCAGCTTGGTTCAGTAAACTAAATCACAAGTATGGGGAAGACTGCTGATCTGACTGCTGTCCAGAGGACCGTCATTGACACCCTCCATCAGGAGGGTAAGACACAAAAATAAATTTCTCAAAGAGCAAGCTGTTCACAGAGTGCAGTTTCAAAGCACATCCACAAAAAGTCTGTTGGAAGGGGGAAATGTGGCAGGAAACGCTGCACAACCAAGAGAGATGACCGCAGCCTTAACAACATTGTGAAGAAGAGTCGCTTCCAGAATTTGGGGGAGCTTCAAAGACAGTGGACTGAAGCTGGAGTCCAGGTATCAAAAGTCACTGTTCACAGACGTGTCTGGGAAATGGGCTACAATAGCCGTATTCCCATGGTCAAGCCACTTCTGAACTCAAGACAACGGAAGAGGCGTCTGACTTGGGCTAAGGAAAAGAAGCACTGGACAGTTGCACAGTGGTCCAAAGTCCTCTTTTCAGACGAAAGCAAGTTTTGTATTTCATTTGGAAGTCAAGGCGCCAGAGTCTGGAGAAAGGCTGGAGAGGAGCAAAATCCAAGTTGCTTGAAATCCAGTGTGAAGTTCCCACAGTCAGCGATGGTTTGGGGAGCCATGTCAGCTGCTGGTGTTGGTCCACTGTGTTTCATCAAGCCCAGAGTAAATGCAGCTGTGTACCAAGAGATTTCAGAGCACTACATGCTTCCGTCTGCTGAAAAGCTCTATGGAGATGAGGAATTCATTTTCCAGCATGATCTGGCACCTGCCCACAGTGCCAAAACCACCAGTAACTGGTGTACTGACCATGGCATTACTGTCCTCGATTGGCCTGCAAATTCCCCTGACCTGAACCCCATAGAGAATATGTGGGGTATTGTGAAGAAGAAGCTGAAAGACACCAGACCCAACAATGCTAATGAGCTAAAGGCCGCTATTGAAGCATCATGGGCATCCATAACACCTCAGCAATGCCACAGGCTGATTGCCTCCATGCCACGCCGCATTGATGCAGTAATCCGTGCAAAAGGATTCCCAACCAAGTACTGAGTGCATTAATGGACATTTTCAAATGTTTGATTGTGTTTTGCTGTTATAAATCTTTTTTTTTTACTTGGTCTGAGGAACTATTCTAATTTTTTGAGATAGGATTTTTGAGTTTTCTTAAGCTGTATGCCATAATCAGCAATATTAAAATAATAAAAGGCTTGCAATATTTCAGTTGATTTGTAATGAATCCAGAATGTATGACATTTTTGTGTTTTTAATTGCATTAAAGAAAATAAAGAACTTTATCACAATATTCTAATTTTCTGAGACAGTCCTGTATCTCCGGGACATTTCCCTGGCTTTCCCACCGTCACAATGGACAAACGAGACATGAAATAACATCAACAGATCAAGACGAAGCGAATGGAAGTACCCCGGGAGTCATAGCATGTGTAAATCGAGACGAAACATCTCTCTCTCCCCCGCCTGCTTGCGAAGGGGAGGGGCAGTTTACAAACACACACGCAGCTGCTGCATGCAGCAACGCACAAAGAGGGAGGAGATGGCAGAGAGAATGCACTCCCCTGAAAACTCCCCTTGAATTCCTCCAGACTCAGAAAATGTAAAAGTTCACTTTTTTGAGATCCATAGAAAAAGGGTGAAAATGGAAAAAAGTATTCGAAAATAGTGCCTCATAAGGCGGGTAGAGTCCCTTGAAAACTCCCCTTGAATTCCTCCAGACTCAGAAAAAGTCAAAGTTGACTTTTTGGAGATCCATAGAAAAAGGGTGAAAATGAAAAAAAGTATTCCACAGTATGGATTCGAACACGCGACCAACCGCATCCAGGGGCGAGCATTAACGCAGTGAGCCACTGGACCTGAGTACTCAAACATGCCTACTTTTGCATCTTAGAAACTCTGAATTCACTAAATGTACAACTTTTTCTCCATCAAAATGAACAAATGAGACATTAAATAACATCTACAGATCAAGACGAAGCGAATGGAAGCGGTCCCAGCCTCGTAGCTGTGAACAGCTGTGATCGCAGGAAAATGCTGTTACAAAGATTTCTCAGTATATCTCCGGGACATTTCCCTGGCTTTCCCACCGTCACAATGGACAAACGAGACATGAAATAACATCAACAGATCAAGACGAAGCGAATGGAGGTACCCCCGGAGTCATAGCATGTGTAAATCGAGACGAAACATCTCTCTCTCCCCCGCCTGCTTGCGAAGGGGAGGGGCAGTTTACACACACACGCAGCTGCTGCATGCAGCAACGCACACACAGGGAGGAGATGGCAGAGAGAACGCACTCCCCTGAAAACTCCCCTTGAATTCCTCTAGACTCAGAAAATGTAAAAGATCACTTTTTGGAGATCCATAGAAAAAGGGTGAACATGGAAAAAAGTATTCGAACATAGTGCCTCATAAGGCGGGTAGAGTCCCTTGAAAACTCCCCTTGAATTCCTCCAGACTCAGAAAAAGTCAAAGTTGACTTTTTGGAGATCCATAGAAAAAGGGTGAAAAGGAAAAAAAGTATGCCACAGCATGGACTCGAACACGCGACCAACCGCATCCAGGGGCGAGCGTTAACGCAGTGAGCCACTGGACCTGAGTACTCAAATATGCCTACTTGTGCATCTTAGAAACTCTGAATTCACTAAATGTACAACTTTTTCTCCATCAAAATGAACAAATGAGACATTAAATAACATCTACAGATCAAGACGAAGCGAATGGAAGCGGTCCCAGCCTCGTAGCTGTGAACAGCTGTGATCGCAGGAAAATGCTGTTACAAAGATTTCTCAGTATATCTCCGGGACATTTCCCTGGCTTTCCCACCGTCACAATGGACAAACGAGACATGAAATAACATCAACAGATCAAGACGAAGCGAATGGAGGTACCCCCGGAGTCATAGCATGTGTAAATCGAGACGAAACATCTCTCTCTCCCCTGCCTGCTTGCGAGAGGGAGGGGCAGTTTACACACACACGCAGCTGCTGCATGCAGCAACACACACACAGGGAGGAGATGGCAGAGAGAACGCACTCCCCTGAAAACTCCCCTTGAATTCCTCCAGACTCAGAAAATGTAAAAGATCACTTTTTGGAGATCCATAGAAAAGGGTGAAAATGAAAAAAAGTATGCCACAGCATGGATTCGAACACGCGACCAACCGCATCCAGGGGCGAGCGTTAACGCAGTGAGCCACTGGACCTGAGTACTCAAACATGCCTACTTGTGCATTTTAGAAACTCTGAATTCACTAAATGTACAACTTTTTCTCCATCAAAATGAACAAATGAGACATTAAATAACATCTACAGATCAAGACGAAGCGAATGGAAGCGGCCCCAGCCTCGTAGCTGTGAACAGCTGTGATCGCAGGAAAATGCTGTTACAAAGATTTCTCAGTATATCTCCGGGACATTTCCCTGGCTTTCCCACCGTCACAATGGACAAACGAGACATGAAATATCATCAACAGATCAAGACGAAGCGAATGGAAGTACCCCCGGAGTCATAGCATGTGTAAATCGAGACGAAACATCTCTCTCTCCCCCGCCTGCTTGCGAGGGGGAGGGGCAGTTTACACACACACACAGCTGCTGCATGCAGCAACGCACACACAGGGAGGAGATGGCAGAGAGAACGCACTCCCCTGAAAACTCCCCTTGAATTCCTCCAGACTCAGAAAATGTAAAAGTTCACTTTTTGGAGATCCATAGAAAAAGGGTGAAAATGGAAAAAGGTATTCGAAAATAGTGCCTCATAAGGCGGGTAGAGTCCCTTGAAAACTCCCCTTGAATTCCTCCAGACTCAGAAAAAGTCAAAGTTGACTTTTTGGAGATCCATAGAAAAAGGGTGAAAATGAAAAAAAGTACACCACAGCATGGATTCGAACACGCGACCAACTGCATCCAGGGGCGAGCGTTAACGCAGTGAGCCACTGGACCTGAGTACTCAAACATGCCTACTTGTGCATCTTAGAAACTCTGAATTCACTAAATGTACAACTTTTTCTCCATCAAAATGAACAAATGAGACATTAAATAACATCTACAGATCAAGACGAAGCGAATGGAAGCGGTCCCAGCCTCGTAGCTTTGAACAGCTGTGATCGCAGGAAAATACTGTTACAAATATTTCTCAGTATATCTCCGGGACATTTCCCTGGCTTTCCCACCGTCACAATGGACAAACGAGACATGAAATAACATCAACAGATCAAGACGAAGCGAATGGAGGTACCCCCGGAGTCATAGCATGTGTAAATCGAGACGAAACATCTCTCTCTCCCCCGCCTGCTTGCGAAGGGGAGGGGCGGTTTACACACACACACGCAGCTGCTGCATGCAGCAACGCACACACAGGGAGGAGATGGCAGAGAGAACGCACTCCCCTGAAAACTCCCCTTGAATTCCTCCAGACTCAGAAAATGTAAAAGTTCACTTTTTGGAGATCCATAGAAAAAGGGTGAAAATGGAAAAAAGTATTCGAAAATAGTGCCTCATAAGGCGGGTAGAGTCCCTTGAAAACTCCCCTTGAATTCCTCCAGACTCAGAAAAAGTCAAAGTTGACTTTTTGGAGATCCATAGAAAAAGGGTGAAAATGAAAAAAAGTACACCACAGCATGGATTCGAACACGCGACCAACTGCATCCAGGGGCGAGCGTTAACGCAGTGAGCCACTGGACCTGAGTACTCAAACATGCCTACTTGTGCATCTTAGAAACTCTGAATTCACTAAATGTACAACTTTTTCTCCATCAAAATGAACAAATGAGACATTAAATAACATCTACAGATCAAGACGAAGCGAATGGAAGCGGTCCCAGCCTCGTAGCTTTGAACAGCTGTGATCGCAGGAAAATACTGTTACAAATATTTCTCAGTATATCTCCGGGACATTTCCCTGGCTTTCCCACCGTCACAATGGACAAACGAGACATGAAATAACATCAACAGATCAAGACGAAGCGAATGGAGGTACCCCCGGAGTCATAGCATGTGTAAATCGAGACGAAACATCTCTCTCTCCCCCGCCTGCTTGCGAAGGGGAGGGGCAGTTTACACACACACACGCAGCTGCTGCATGCAGCAACGCACACACAGGGAGGAGATGGCAGAGAGAATGCACTCCCCTGAAAACTCCCCTTGAATTCCTCCAGACTCAGAAAATGTAAAAGTTCACTTTTTGGAGATCCATAGAAAAAGGTGAAAATGGAAAAAAGTATTCGAAAATAGTGCCTCATAAGGCGGGTAGAGTCCTTTGAAAACTCCCCTTGAATTCCTCCAGACTCAGAAAAAGTCAAAGTTGACTTTTTGGAGATCCATAGAAAAAGGGTGAAATTGAAAAAAAGTATGCCACAGCATGGATTCGAACACGCGACCAACCGCATCCAGGGGCGAGCGTTAACGCAGTGAGCCACTGGACCTGAGTACTCAAACATGCCTACTTGTGCATCTTAGACACTCTGAATTCACTAAATGTACAACCTTTTCTCCATCAAAATGAACAAATGAGACATGAAATAACATCTCCAGATCAAGACGAAGCGAATGGAAGCGGTCCCAGCCTCGTAGCTGTGAACAGCTGTGATCGCAGGAAAATGCTGTTACAAAGATTTCTCAGTATATCTCCGGGACATTTCCCTGGCTTTCCCACCGTCACAATGGACAAACAAGACATGAAATAACATCAACAGATCAAGACGAAGCGAATGGAAGTACCCCCGGAGTCATAGCATGTGTAAATCGAGACGAAACATCTCTCTCTCCCCCGCCTGCTTGCGAAGGGGAGGGGCAGTTTACACACACACGCAACTGCTGCATGCAGCAACGCACACACAGGGAGGAGATGGCAGAGAGAACGCACTCCCCTGAAAACTCCCCTTGAATTCCTCCAGACTCAGAAAATGTAAAAGTTCACTTTTTGGAGATCCATAGAAAAAGGGTGAAAATGGAAAAAAGTATTCGAAAATAGTGCCTCATAAGGCGGGTAGAGTCCCTTGAAAACTCCCCTTGAATTCCTCCAGACTCAGAAAAAGTCAAAGTTGACTTTTTGGAGATCCATAGAAAAAGGGTGAAAATGAAAAAAAGTACACCACAGCATGGATTCGAACACGCGACCAACTGCATCCAGGGGCGAGCGTTAACGCAGTGAGCCACTGGACCTGAGTACTCAAACATGCCTACTTGTGCATCTTAGAAACTCTGAATTCACTAAATGTACAACTTTTTCTCCATCAAAATGAACAAATGAGACATTAAATAACATCTACAGATCAAGACGAAGCGAATGGAAGCGGTCCCAGCCTCGTAGCTTTGAACAGCTGTGATCGCAGGAAAATACTGTTACAAATATTTCTCAGTATATCTCCGGGACATTTCCCTGGCTTTCCCACCGTCACAATGGACAAACGAGACATGAAATAACATCAACAGATCAAGACGAAGCGAATGGAGGTACCCCCGGAGTCATAGCATGTGTAAATCGAGACGAAACATCTCTCTCTCCCCCGCCTGCTTGCGAAGGGGAGGGGCGGTTTACACACACACACGCAGCTGCTGCATGCAGCAACGCACACACAGGGAGGAGATGGCAGAGAGAACGCACTCCCCTGAAAACTCCCCTTGAATTCCTCCAGACTCAGAAAATGTAAAAGTTCACTTTTTGGAGATCCATAGAAAAAGGGTGAAAATGGAAAAAAGTATTCGAAAATAGTGCCTCATAAGGCGGGTAGAGTCCCTTGAAAACTCCCCTTGAATTCCTCCAGACTCAGAAAAAGTCAAAGTTGACTTTTTGGAGATCCATAGAAAAAGGGTGAAAATGAAAAAAAGTACACCACAGCATGGATTCGAACACGCGACCAACTGCATCCAGGGGCGAGCGTTAACGCAGTGAGCCACTGGACCTGAGTACTCAAACATGCCTACTTGTGCATCTTAGAAACTCTGAATTCACTAAATGTACAACTTTTTCTCCATCAAAATGAACAAATGAGACATTAAATAACATCTACAGATCAAGACGAAGCGAATGGAAGCGGTCCCAGCCTCGTAGCTTTGAACAGCTGTGATCGCAGGAAAATACTGTTACAAATATTTCTCAGTATATCTCCGGGACATTTCCCTGGCTTTCCCACCGTCACAATGGACAAACGAGACATGAAATAACATCAACAGATCAAGACGAAGCGAATGGAGGTACCCCCGGAGTCATAGCATGTGTAAATCGAGACGAAACATCTCTCTCTCCCCCGCCTGCTTGCGAAGGGGAGGGGCAGTTTACACACACACACGCAGCTGCTGCATGCAGCAACGCACACACAGGGAGGAGATGGCAGAGAGAATGCACTCCCCTGAAAACTCCCCTTGAATTCCTCCAGACTCAGAAAATGTAAAAGTTCACTTTTTGGAGATCCATAGAAAAAGGTGAAAATGGAAAAAAGTATTCGAAAATAGTGCCTCATAAGGCGGGTAGAGTCCTTTGAAAACTCCCCTTGAATTCCTCCAGACTCAGAAAAAGTCAAAGTTGACTTTTTGGAGATCCATAGAAAAAGGGTGAAATTGAAAAAAAGTATGCCACAGCATGGATTCGAACACGCGACCAACCGCATCCAGGGGCGAGCGTTAACGCAGTGAGCCACTGGACCTGAGTACTCAAACATGCCTACTTGTGCATCTTAGACACTCTGAATTCACTAAATGTACAACCTTTTCTCCATCAAAATGAACAAATGAGACATGAAATAACATCTCCAGATCAAGACGAAGCGAATGGAAGCGGTCCCAGCCTCGTAGCTGTGAACAGCTGTGATCGCAGGAAAATGCTGTTACAAAGATTTCTCAGTATATCTCCGGGACATTTCCCTGGCTTTCCCACCGTCACAATGGACAAACAAGACATGAAATAACATCAACAGATCAAGACGAAGCGAATGGAAGTACCCCCGGAGTCATAGCATGTGTAAATCGAGACGAAACATCTCTCTCTCCCCCGCCTGCTTGCGAAGGGGAGGGGCAGTTTACACACACACGCAACTGCTGCATGCAGCAACGCACACACAGGGAGGAGATGGCAGAGAGAACGCACTCCCCTGAAAACTCCCCTTGAATTCCTCCAGACTCAGAAAATGTAAAAGTTCACTTTTTGGAGATCCATAGAAAAAGGGTGAAAATGGAAAAAAGTATTCGAAAATAGTGCCTCATAAGGCGGGTAGAGTCCCTTGAAAACTCCCCTTGAATTCCTCCAGACTCAGAAAAAGTCAAAGTTGACTTTTTGGAGATCCATAGAAAAAGGGTGAAAATGAAAAAAAGTATGCCACAGCATGGACTCGAACACGCGACCAACCGCATCCAGGGGCGAGCGTTAACGCAGTGAGCCACTGGACCTGAGTACTCAAACATGCCTACTTGTGCATCTTAGAAACTCTGAATTCACTAAATGTACAACTTTTTCTCCATCAAAATGAACAAATGAGACATTAAATAACATCTACAGATCAAGACGAAGCGAATGGAAGCGGTCCCAGCCTCGTAGCTGTGAACAGCTGTGATCGCAGGAAAATGCTGTTACAAAGATTTCTCAGTATATCTCCGGGACATTTCCCTGGCTTTCCCACCGTCACAATGGACAAACGAGACATGAAATAACATCAACAGATCAAGACGAAGCGAATGGAGGTACCCCCGGAGTCATAGCATGTGTAAATCGAGACGAAACATCTCTCTCTCCCCTGCCTGCTTGCGAGAGGGAGGGGCAGTTTACACACACACGCAGCTGCTGCATGCAGCAACACACACACAGGGAGGAGATGGCAGAGAGAACGCACTCCCCTGAAAACTCCCCTTGAATTCCTCCAGACTCAGAAAATGTAAAAGATCACTTTTTGGAGATCCATAGAAAAAGGTTGAAAATGAAAAAAAGAATGCCACAGCATGGATTCGAACACGCGACCAACCGCATCCTGGGGCGAGCATTAACGCAGTGAGCCACTGGACCTGAGTACTCAAACATGCCTACTTGTGCATCTTAGAAACTCTGAATTCACTAAATGTACATCTTTTTCTCCATCAAAATGAACAAATGAGACATTAAATAACATCTACAGATCAAGACGAAGCGAATGGAAGCGGTCCCAGCCTCGTAGCTGTGAACAGCTGTGATCGCAGGAAAATGCTGTTACAAAGATGTATCAGTATATCTCCGGGACATTTCCCTGGCTTTCCCACCGTCACAATGGACAAACGAGACATGAAATAACATCAACAGATCAAGACGAAGCGAATGGAAGTACCCCTGGAGTCATAGCATGTGTAAATCGAGACGAAACATCTCTCTCTCCCCCGCCTGCTTGCGAAGGGGAGGGGCAGTTTACACACACACACGCAGCTGCTGCATGCAGCAACGCACACACAGGGAGGAGATGGCAGAGAGAATGCACTCCCCTGAAAACTCCCCTTGAATTCCTCCAGACTCAGAAAATGTAAAAGTTCACTTTTTGGAGATCCATAGAAAAAGGGTGAAAATGGAAAAAAGTATTCGAAAATAGTGCCTCATAAGGCGGGTAGAGTCCCTTGAAAACTCCCCTTGAATTCCTCCAGACTCAGAAAAAGTCAAAGTTGACTTTTTGGAGATCCATAGAAAAAGGGTGAAAATGAAAAAAAGTATGCCACAGCATGGATTCGAACACGCGACCAACCGCATCCAGGGGCGAGCATTAACGCAGTGAGCCACTGGACCTGAGTACTCAAACATGCCTACTTGTGCATCTTAGAAACTCTGAATTCACTAAATGTACATCTTTTTCTCCATCAAAATGAACAAATGAGACATTAAATAACATCTACAGATCAAGACGAAGCGAATGGAAGCGGTCCCAGCCTCGTAGCTGTGAACAGCTGTGATCGCAGGAAAATGCTGTTACAAAGATTTCTCAGTATATCTCCGGGACATTTCCCTGGCTTTACCACCGTCACAATGGACAAACGAGACATGAAATAACATCAACAGATCAAGACGAAGCGAATGGAGGTACCCCCGGAGTCATAGCATGTGTAAATCGAGACGAAACATCTCTCTCTCCCCCGCCTGCTTGCGAGAGGGAGGGGCAGTTTACACACACACGCAGCTGCTGCATGCAGCAACACACACACAGGGAGGAGATGGCAGAGAGAACGCACTCCCCTGAAAACTCCCCTTGAATTCCTCCAGACTCAGAAAATGTAAAAGTTCACTTTTTGGAGATCCATAGAAAAAGGGTGAAAATGGAAAAAAGTATTCGAAAATAGTGCCTCATAAGGCGGGTAGAGTCCCTTGAAAACTCCCCTTGAATTCCTCCAGACTCAGAAAAAGTCAAAGTTGACTTTTTGGAGATCCATAGAAAAAGGGTGAAAATGAAAAAAAGAATGCCACAGCATGGATTCGAACACGCGACCAACCGCATCCAGGGGCGAGCGTTAACACAGTGAGCCACTGGACCTGAGTACTCAAACACGCCTACTTGTGCATCTTAGACACTCTGAATTTACTAAATGTACAACTTGTTCTCCATCAAAATGAACAAATGAGACATTAAATAACATCTACAGATCAAGACGAAGCAAATGGAAGCGGTCCCAGCTTCGTAGCTGTGAACAGCTGTGATCGCAGGAAAATGCTGTTACAAAGATTTCTCAGTATACCTCCGGGACATTTCCCTGGCTTTCCCACAGTCAAAATGGACAAACGAGACATTAAATAACATCTACAGATCAAGACGAAGCGAATGGAAGCGGTCCCAGCCTCGTAGCTGTGATCGCAGGAAAATGCTGTTACAAAGATTTCTCAGTATATCTCCGGAACATTTCCCTGGCTTTCCCACCGTCACAATGGACAAACGAGACATGAAATAACATCTACAGATCAAGACGAAGCGAATGGAAGCGGTCCCAGCCTCGTAGCTGTGAACAGCTGTGATCGCAGGAAAATGCTGTTCCAAAGATTTCTCAGTATATCTCCGGGACATTTCCCTGGCTTTGCCACCGTCACAATGGACAAATGAGACATGAAATAACATCAACAGATCAAGACGAAGCGAATGGAAGTACCCCCGGAGTCATAGCATGTGTAAATCGAGACGAAACATCTCTCTCTCCCCCGCCTGCTTGCGAAGGGGAGGGGCAGTTTACACACACACACGCAGCTGCTGCATGCAGCAACGCACACAGAGGGAGGAGATGGCAGAGAGAATGCACTCCCCTGAAAACTCCCCTTGAATTCCTCCAGACTCAGAACATGTAAAAGTTCACTTTTTGGAGATCCATAGAAAAAGGGTGAAAATGGAAAAAAGTATTCGAAAATAGTGACTCATAAGGCGGGTAGAGTCCCTTGAAAACTCCCCTTGAATTCCTCCAGACTCAGAAAAAGTCAAAGTTGACTTTTTGGAGATCCATAGAAAAAGGGTGAAAATGAAAAAAAGTATGCCACAGCATGGATTCGAACACGCGACCAACCGCATCCAGGGGCGAGCGTTAACGCAGTGAGCCACTGGACCTGAGTACTCAAACATGCCTACTTTTGCATCTTAGAAACTCTGAATTCACTAAATGTACAACTTTTTCTCCATCAAAATGAACAAATGAGACATTAAATAACATCTACAGATCAAGACGAAGCGAATGGAAGTACCCCCGGAGTCATAGCATGTGTAAATCGAGACGAAACATCTCTCTCTCCCCCGCCTGCTTGCGAAGGGGAGGGGCAGTTTACACACACACACACACGCAGCTGCTGCATGCAGCAACGCACAAAGAGGGAGGAGATGGCAGAGAGAATGCACTCCCCTGAAAACTCCCCTTGAATTCCTCCAGACTCAGAAAATGTAAAAGTTCAGAAAAAAGTATTCGAAAATAGTGCCTCATAAGGCGGGTAGAGTCCCTTGAAAACTCCCCTTGAATTCCTCCAGACTCAGAAAAAGTCAAAGTTGACTTTTTGGAGATCCATAGAAAAAGGGTGAAAATGAAAAAAAGTATGCCACAGCATGGACTCGAACACGCGACCAACCGCATCCAGGGGCGAGCGTTAACGCAGTGAGCCACTGGACCTGAGTACTCAAACATGCCTACTTGTGCATCTTAGAAACTCTGAATTCACTAAATGTACAACTTTTTCTCCATCAAAATGAACAAATGAGACATTAAATAACATCTACAGATCAATACGAAGCGAATGGAAGCGGTCCCAGCCTCGTAGCTGTGAACAGCTGTGATCGCAGGAAAATGCTGTTACAAAGATTTCTCAGTATATCTCCGGGACATTTCCCTGGCTTTCCCACCGTCACAATGGACAAACGAGACATGAAATAACATCAACAGATCAAGACGAAGCGAATGGAGGTACCCCCGGAGTCATAGCATGTGTAAATCGAGACGAAACATCTCTCTCTCACCCGCCTGCTTGCGAAGGGGAGGGGCGGTTTACACACACACACGCAGCTGCTGCATGCAGCAACGCACACACAGGGAGGAGATGGCAGAGAGAACGCACTCCCCTGAAAACTCCCCTTGAATTCCTCCAGACTCAGAAAATGTAAAAGTTCACTTTTTGGAGATCCATAGAAAAAGGGTGAAAATGGAAAAAAGTATTCGAAAATAGTGCCTCATAAGGCGGGTAGAGTCCCTTGAAAACTCCCCTTGAATTCCTCCAGACTCAGAAAAAGTCAAAGTTGACTTTTTGGAGATCCATAGAAAAAGGGTGAAAATGAAAAAAAGTACACCACAGCATGGATTCGAACACGCGACCAACTGCATCCAGGGGCGAGCGTTAACGCAGTGAGCCACTGGACCTGAGTACTCAAACATGCCTACTTGTGCATCTTAGAAACTCTGAATTCACTAAATGTACAACTTTTTCTCCATCAAAATGAACAAATGAGACATTAAATAACATCTACAGATCAAGACGAAGCGAATGGAAGCGGTCCCAGCCTCGTAGCTTTGAACAGCTGTGATCGCAGGAAAATACTGTTACAAATATTTCTCAGTATATCTCCGGGACATTTCCCTGGCTTTCCCACCGTCACAATGGACAAACGAGACATGAAATAACATCAACAGATCAAGACGAAGCGAATGGAGGTACCCCCGGAGTCATAGCATGTGTAAATCGAGACGAAACATCTCTCTCTCCCCCGCCTGCTTGCGAAGGGGAGGGGCAGTTTACACACACACACGCAGCTGCTGCATGCAGCAACGCACACACAGGGAGGAGATGGCAGAGAGAATGCACTCCCCTGAAAACTCCCCTTGAATTCCTCCAGACTCAGAAAATGTAAAAGTTCACTTTTTGGAGATCCATAGAAAAAGGTGAAAATGGAAAAAAGTATTCGAAAATAGTGCCTCATAAGGCGGGTAGAGTCCTTTGAAAACTCCCCTTGAATTCCTCCAGACTCAGAAAAAGTCAAAGTTGACTTTTTGGAGATCCATAGAAAAAGGGTGAAATTGAAAAAAAGTATGCCACAGCATGGATTCGAACACGCGACCAACCGCATCCAGGGGCGAGCGTTAACGCAGTGAGCCACTGGACCTGAGTACTCAAACATGCCTACTTGTGCATCTTAGACACTCTGAATTCACTAAATGTACAACCTTTTCTCCATCAAAATGAACAAATGAGACATGAAATAACATCTCCAGATCAAGACGAAGCGAATGGAAGCGGTCCCAGCCTCGTAGCTGTGAACAGCTGTGATCGCAGGAAAATGCTGTTACAAAGATTTATCAGTATATCTCCGGGACATTTCCCTGGCTTTCCCACCGTCACAATGGACAAACAAGACATGAAATAACATCAACAGATCAAGACGAAGCGAATGGAAGTACCCCCGGAGTCATAGCATGTGTAAATCGAGACGAAACATCTCTCTCTCCCCCGCCTGCTTGCGAAGGGGAGGGGCAGTTTACACACACACGCAACTGCTGCATGCAGCAACGCACACACAGGGAGGAGATGGCAGAGAGAACGCACTCCCCTGAAAACTCCCCTTGAATTCCTCCAGACTCAGAAAATGTAAAAGTTCACTTTTTGGAGATCCATAGAAAAAGGGTGAAAATGGAAAAAAGTATTCGAAAATAGTGCCTCATAAGGCGGGTAGAGTCCCTTGAAAACTCCCCTTGAATTCCTCCAGACTCAGAAAAAGTCAAAGTTGACTTTTTGGAGATCCATAGAAAAAGGGTGAAAATGAAAAAAAGTATGCCACAGCATGGACTCGAACACGCGACCAACCGCATCCAGGGGCGAGCGTTAACGCAGTGAGCCACTGGACCTGAGTACTCAAACATGCCTACTTGTGCATCTTAGAAACTCTGAATTCACTAAATGTACAACTTTTTCTCCATCAAAATGAACAAATGAGACATTAAATAACATCTACAGATCAAGACGAAGCGAATGGAAGCGGTCCCAGCCTCGTAGCTGTGAACAGCTGTGATCGCAGGAAAATGCTGTTACAAAGATTTCTCAGTATATCTCCGGGACATTTCCCTGGCTTTCCCACCGTCACAATGGACAAACGAGACATGAAATAACATCAACAGATCAAGACGAAGCGAATGGAGGTACCCCCGGAGTCATAGCATGTGTAAATCGAGACGAAACATCTCTCTCTCCCCTGCCTGCTTGCGAGAGGGAGGGGCAGTTTACACACACACGCAGCTGCTGCATGCAGCAACACACACACAGGGAGGAGATGGCAGAGAGAACGCACTCCCCTGAAAACTCCCCTTGAATTCCTCCAGACTCAGAAAATGTAAAAGATCACTTTTTGGAGATCCATAGAAAAGGGTGAAAATGAAAAAAAGTATGCCACAGCATGGATTCGAACACGCGACCAACCGCATCCAGGGGCGAGCGTTAACGCAGTGAGCCACTGGACCTGAGTACTCAAACATGCCTACTTGTGCATTTTAGAAACTCTGAATTCACTAAATGTACAACTTTTTCTCCATCAAAATGAACAAATGAGACATTAAATAACATCTACAGATCAAGACGAAGCGAATGGAAGCGGCCCCAGCCTCGTAGCTGTGAACAGCTGTGATCGCAGGAAAATGCTGTTACAAAGATTTCTCAGTATATCTCCGGGACATTTCCCTGGCTTTCCCACCGTCACAATGGACAAACGAGACATGAAATATCATCAACAGATCAAGACGAAGCGAATGGAAGTACCCCCGGAGTCATAGCATGTGTAAATCGAGACGAAACATCTCTCTCTCCCCCGCCTGCTTGCGAAGGGGAGGGGCAGTTTACACACACACACGCAGCTGCTGCATGCAGCAACGCACACAGAGGGAGGAGATGGCAGAGATAATGCACTCCCCTGAAAACTCCCCTTGAATTCCTCCAGACTCAGAAAATGTAAAAGTTCAGAAAAAAGTATTCGAAAATAGTGCCTCATAAGGCGGGTAGAGTCCCTTGAAAACTCCCCTTGAATTCCTCCAGATTCAGAAAATGTAAAAGATCACTTTTTGGAGATCCATAGAAAAAGGTTGAAAATGAAAAAAAGAATGCCACAGCATGGATTCGAACACGCGACCAACCGCATCCAGGGGCGAGCATTAACGCAGTGAGCCACTGGACCTGAGTACTCAAACATGCCTACTTGTGCATCTTAGAAACTCTGAATTCACTAAATGTACATCTTTTTCTCCATCAAAATGAACAAATGAGACATTAAATAACATCTACAGATCAAGACGAAGCGAATGGAAGCGGTCCCAGCCTCGTAGCTGTGAACAGCTGTGATCGCAGGAAAATGCTGTTACAAAGATGTATCAGTATATCTCCGGGACATTTCCCTGGCTTTCCCACCGTCACAATGGACAAACGAGACATGAAATAACATCAACAGATCAAGACGAAGCGAATGGAAGTACCCCTGGAGTCATAGCATGTGTAAATCGAGACGAAACATCTCTCTCTCCCCCGCCTGCTTGCGAAGGGGAGGGGCAGTTTACACACACACACGCAGCTGCTGCATGCAGCAACGCACACACAGGGAGGAGATGGCAGAGAGAATGCACTCCCCTGAAAACTCCCCTTGAATTCCTCCAGACTCAGAAAATGTAAAAGTTCACTTTTTGGAGATCCATAGAAAAAGGGTGAAAATGGAAAAAAGTATTCGAAAATAGTGCCTCATAAGGCGGGTAGAGTCCCTTGAAAACTCCCCTTGAATTCCTCCAGACTCAGAAAAAGTCAAAGTTGACTTTTTGGAGATCCATAGAAAAAGGGTGAAAATGAAAAAAAGTATGCCACAGCATGGATTCGAACACGCGACCAACCGCATCCAGGGGCGAGCATTAACGCAGTGAGCCACTGGACCTGAGTACTCAAACATGCCTACTTGTGCATCTTAGAAACTCTGAATTCACTAAATGTACATCTTTTTCTCCATCAAAATGAACAAATGAGACATTAAATAACATCTACAGATCAAGACGAAGCGAATGGAAGCGGTCCCAGCCTCGTAGCTGTGAACAGCTGTGATCGCAGGAAAATGCTGTTACAAAGATTTCTCAGTATATCTCCGGGACATTTCCCTGGCTTTACCACCGTCACAATGGACAAACGAGACATGAAATAACATCAACAGATCAAGACGAAGCGAATGGAGGTACCCCCGGAGTCATAGCATGTGTAAATCGAGACGAAACATCTCTCTCTCCCCCGCCTGCTTGCGAGAGGGAGGGGCAGTTTACACACACACGCAGCTGCTGCATGCAGCAACACACACACAGGGAGGAGATGGCAGAGAGAACGCACTCCCCTGAAAACTCCCCTTGAATTCCTCCAGACTCAGAAAATGTAAAAGTTCACTTTTTGGAGATCCATAGAAAAAGGGTGAAAATGGAAAAAAGTATTCGAAAATAGTGCCTCATAAGGCGGGTAGAGTCCCTTGAAAACTCCCCTTGAATTCCTCCAGACTCAGAAAAAGTCAAAGTTGACTTTTTGGAGATCCATAGAAAAAGGGTGAAAATGAAAAAAAGAATGCCACAGCATGGATTCGAACACGCGACCAACCGCATCCAGGGGCGAGCGTTAACACAGTGAGCCACTGGACCTGAGTACTCAAACACGCCTACTTGTGCATCTTAGACACTCTGAATTTACTAAATGTACAACTTGTTCTCCATCAAAATGAACAAATGAGACATTAAATAACATCTACAGATCAAGACGAAGCAAATGGAAGCGGTCCCAGCTTCGTAGCTGTGAACAGCTGTGATCGCAGGAAAATGCTGTTACAAAGATTTCTCAGTATATCTCCGGGACATTTCCCTGGCTTTCCCACAGTCAAAATGGACAAACGAGACATTAAATAACATCTACAGATCAAGACGAAGCGAATGGAAGCGGTCCCAGCCTCGTAGCTGTGATCGCAGGAAAATGCTGTTACAAAGATTTCTCAGTATATCTCCGGAACATTTCCCTGGCTTTCCCACCGTCACAATGGACAAACGAGACATGAAATAACATCAACAGATCAAGACGAAGCGAATGGAAGTACCCCCGGAGTCATAGCATGTGTAAATCGAGACGAAACATCTCTCTCTCCCCCGCCTGCTTGCGAAGGGGAGGGGCAGTTTACACACACACACACACGCAGCTGCTGCATGCAGCAACGCACACAGAGGGAGGAGATGGCAGAGAGAATGCACTCCCCTGAAAACTCCCCTTGAATTCCTCCAGACTCAGAAAATGTAAAAGTTCACTTTTTGGAGATCCATAGAAAAAGGGTGAAAATGGAAAAAAGTATTCGAAAATAGTGCCTCATAAGGCGGGTAGAGTCCCTTGAAAACTCCCCTTGAATTCCTCCAGACTCAGAAAAAGTCAAAGTTGACTTTTTGGAGATCCATAGAAAAAGGGTGAAAATGAAAAAAAGAATGCCACAGCATGGATTCGAACACGCGACCAACCGCATCCAGGGGCGAGCGTTAACGCAGTGAGCCACTGGACCTGAGTACTCAAACATGCCTACTTGTGCATCTTAGACACTCTGAATTCACTAAATGTACAACCTTTTCTCCATCAAAATGAACAAATGAGACATGAAATAACATCTCCAGATCAAGACGAAGCGAATGGAAGCGGTCCCAGCCTCGTAGCTGTGAACAGCTGTGATCGCAGGAAAATGCTGTCACAAAGATTTATCTGTATATCTCCGGGACATTTCCCTGGCTTTCCCACCGTCACAATGGACAAACGAGACATGAAATAACATCAACAGATCAAGACGAAGCGAATGGAAGTACCCCCGGAGTCATAGCATGTGTAAATCGAGACGAAACATCTCTCTCTCCCCCGCCTGCTTGCGAAGGGGAGGGGCAGTTTACACACACACACGCAGCTGCTGCATGCAGCAACGCATACAGAGGGAGGAGATGGCAGAGAGAATGCACTCCCCTGAAAACTCCCCTTGAATTCCTCCAGACTCAGAAAATGTAAAAGTTAACTTTTTGGAGATCCATAGAAAAAGGGTGAAAATGGAAAAAAGTATTCGAAAATAGTGCCTCATAAGGCGGGTAGAGTCCTTTGAAAACTCCCCTTGAATTCCTCCAGACTCAGAAAAAGTCAAAGTTGACTTTTTGGAGATCCATAGAAAAAGGGTGAAAATGAAAAAAAGTATGCCACAGTATGGATTCGAACACGCGACCAACCGCATCCAGGGGCGAGCATTAACGCAGTGAGCCACTGGACCTGAGTACTCAAACATGCCTACTTGTGCATCTTAGACACTCTGAATTTACTAAATGTACAACTTTTTCTCCATCAAAATGAAGAAAATGAGACATTAAATAACATCTACAGATCAAGACGAAGCGAATGGAAGCGGTCCCAGCCTCGTAGCTGTGATCGCAGGAAAATGCTGTTACAAAGATTTCTCAGTATATCTCCGGAACATTTCCCTGGCTTTCCCACCGTCACAATGGACAAACGAGACATGAAATAACATCAACAGATCAAGACGAAGCGAATGGAAGTACCCCCGGAGTCATAGCATGTGTAAATCGAGACGAAACATCTCTCTCTCCCCCGCCTGCTTGCGAAGGGGAGGGGCAGTTTACACACACACACACACGCAGCTGCTGCATGCATCAACGCACACAGAGGGAGGAGATGGCAGAGAGAATGCACTCCCCTGAAAACTCCCCTTGAATTCCTCCAGACTCAGAAAATGTAAAAGTTCACTTTTTGGAGATCCATAGAAAAAGGGTGAAAATGGAAAAAAGTATTCGAAAATAGTGCCTCATAAGGCGGCTAGAGTCCCTTGAAAACTCCCCTTGAATTCCTCCAGACTCAGAAAATGTAAAAGATCACTTTTTGGAGATCCATAGAAAAAGGGTGAAAATGAAAAAAAGAATGCCACAGCATGGATTCGAACACACGACCAACCGCATCCAGGGGCGAGCGTTAACCCAGTGAGCCACTGGACCTGAGTACTCAAACATGCCTACTTGTGCATCTTAGACACTCTGAATTTACTAAATGTACAACTTTTTCTCCATAAAAATGAACAAATGAGAAGTTAAATAACATCTACAGATCAAGACGAAGCGAATGGAAGCGGTCCCAGCCTCGTAGCTGCGAACAGCTGTGATCGCAGGAAAATGCTGTTACAAAGATTTCTCAGTATATCTCCGGGACATTTCCCTGGCTTTCCCACCGTCACAATGGACAAACCACACATGAAATAACATCAACAGATCAAGACGAAGCGAATGGAAGTAACCCCGGAGTCATAGCATGTGTAAATCGAGACGAAACATCTCTCTCTCCCCCGCCTGCTTGCGAAGGGGAGGGGCAGTTTACACACACACACGCAGCTGCTGCATGCAGCAACGCACACACAGGGAGGAGATGGCAGAGAGAATGCACTCCCCGGAAAACTCCCCTTGAATTCCTCCAGACTCAGAAAAAGTCAAAGTTGACTTTTTGGAGATCCATAGAAAAAGGGTGAAAATGAAAAAAAGAATGCCACAGCATTGATTCGAACACTCGACCAACCGCATCCAGGGGCGAGCGTTAACCCAGTGAGCCACTGGACCTGAGTACTCAAACATGCCTACTTGTGCATCTTAGAAACTCTGAATTTACTAAATGTACAACTTTTTCTCCATCAAAAAGAACAAATGAGACATTAAATAACATCTACAGATCAAGACGAAGTGAATGGAAGCGGTCCCAGCCTCGTAGCTGCGAACAGCTGTGATCGCAGGAAAATGCTGTTACAAAGATTTCTCAGTATATCTCCGGGACATTTCCCTGGCTTTCCCACCGTCACAATGGACAAACGACACATGAAATAACATCAACAGATCAAGACGAAGCGAATGGAAGTACCCCCGGAGTCATAGCATGTGTAAATCGAGACGAAACATCTCTCTCTCCCCCGCCTGCTTGCGAAGGGGAGGGGCAGTTTACACACACACACGCAGCTGCTGCATGCAGCAATGCACACACAGGGAGGAGATGGCAGAGAGAATGCACTCCCCTGAAAACTCCCCTTGAATTCCTCCAGACTCAGAAAATGTAAAAGATCACTTTTTGGAGATCCATAGAAAAAGGGTGAAAATGGAAAAAAGTATTCGAAAATAGTGCCTCATAAGGCGGGTAGAGTCCCTTGAAAACTCCCCTTGAATTCCTCCAGACTCAGAAAAAGTCAAAGTTGACTTTTTGGAGATCCATAGAAAAAGGGTGAAAATGAAAAAAAGTATGCCACAGCATGGACTCGAACATGCGACCAACCGCATCCAGGGGCGAGCGTTAACGCAGTGAGCCACTGGACCTGAGTACTCAAACATGCCTACTTGTGCATCTTAGAAACTCTGAATTCACTAAATGTACAACTTTTTCTCCATCAAAATGAACAAATGAGACATTAAATAACATCTACAGATCAAGACGAAGCGAATGGAAGCGGTCCCAGCCTCGTAGCAGTGAACAGCTGTGATCGCAGGAAAATGCTGTTACAAAGATTTATCAGTATATCTCCGGGACATTTCCCTGGCTTTCCCACCGTCACAATGGACAAACGAGACATGAAATAACATCAACAGATCAAGACGAAGCGAATGGAGGTACCCCCGGAGTCATAGCATGTGTAAATCGCGACGAAACATCTCTCTCTCCCCTGCCTGCTTGCAAAGGGGAGGGGCAGTTTACACACACACACGCAGTTGCTGCATGCAGCAACGCACACACAGGGAGGAGATGGCAGAGAGAATACACTCCCCTGAAAACTCCCCTTGAATTCCTCCAGACTCAGAAAATGTAAAAGTTCACTTTTTGGAGATCCATAGAAAAAGGGTGATAATGGAAAAAAGTATTCGAAAATAGTGCCTCATAAGGCGGGTAGAGTCCCTTGAAAACTCCCCTTGAATTCCTCCAGACTCAGAAAAAGTCAAAGTTGACTTTTTGGAGATCCATAGAAAAAGGGTGAAAATGAAAAAAAGTATGCCACAGCATGGACTCGAACATGCGACCAACCGCATCCAGGGGCGAGCGTTAACGCAGTGAGCCACTGGACCTGAGTACTCAAACATGCCTACTTGTGCATCTTAGACACTCTGAATTCACTAAATGTACAACTTTTTCTCCATCAAAATGAACAAATGAGACATTAAATAACATCTACAGATCAAGACGAAGCGAATGGAAGCGGTCCCAGCCTCGTAGCTGTGAACAGCTGTGATCGCAGGACAATGCTCTTACAAAGATTTCTCAGTATATCTCCGGGACATTTCCCTGGCTTTCCCACCGTCACAATGGACAAACGAGACATGAAATAACATCAACAGATCAAGACGAAGCGAATGGAGGTACCCCCGGAGTCATAGCATGTGTAAATCGAGACGAAACATCTCTCTCTCCCCCGCCTGCTTGCGAGAGGGAGGGGCAGTTTACACACACACGCAGCTGCTGCATGCAGCAACACACACACAGGGAGGAGATGGCAGAGAGAACGCACTCCCCTGAAAACTCCCCTTGAATTCCTCCAGACTCAGAAAATGTAAAAGATCACTTTTTGGAGATCCATAGAAAAAGGGTGAAAATGAAAAAAAGAACGCCACAGCATGGATTCGAACACGCGACCAACCGCATCCAGGGGCGAGTGTTAACGCAGTGAGCCACTGGACCTGAGTACTCAAATATGCCTACTTGTGCATCTTAGACACTCTGAATTCACTAAATGTACAACTTTTTCTCCATCAAAATGAACAAATGAGACATGAAATAACATCTACAGATCAAGACGAAGCGAATGGAAGCGGTCCCAGCCTCGTAGCTGTGATCGCAGGAAAATGCTGTTACAAAGATTTCTCAGTATATCTCCGGGACATTTCCCTGGCTTTCCCACCGTCACAATGGACAAACGAGACATGAAATAACATCAACAGATCAAGACGAAGCGAATGGAGGTACCCCCGGAGTCATAGCATGTGTAAATCGAGACGAAACATCTCTCTCTCCCCCGCCTGCTTGCGAAGGGGAGGGGCAGTTTACACACACACACGCAGTTGCTGTATGCAGCAACGCACACACAGGGAGGAGATGGCAGAGAGAATGCACTCCCCTGAAAACTCCCCTTGAATTCCTCCAGACTCAGAAAATGTAAAAGTTCACTTTTTGGAGATCCATAGAAAAAGGGTGAAAATGGAAAAAAGTATTCGAAAATAGTGCCTCATAAGGCGGGTAGAGTCCCTTGAAAACTCCCCTTGAATTCCTCCAGACTCAGAAAAAGTCAAAGTTGACTTTTTGGAGATCCATAGAAAAAGGGTGAAAATGAAAAAAAGTATGCCACAGCATGGACTCGAACACGCGACCAACCGCATCCAGGGGCGAGCGTTAACACAGTGAGCCACTGGACCTGAGTACTCAAACATGCCTACTTGTGCATCTTAGACACTCTGAATTTACTAAATGTACAACTTTTTCTCAATCAAAATGAACAAATGAGACATTAAATAACATCTACAGATCAAGACGAAGCGAATGGAAGCGGTCCCAGCCTCGTAGCAGTGAACAGCTGTGATCGCAGGAAAATGCTGTTACAAAGATTTATCAGTATATCTCCGGGACATTTCCCTGGCTTTCCCACCGTCACAATGGACAAACGAGACATGAAATAACATCAACAGATCAAGACGAAGCGAATGGAGGTACCCCCGGAGTCATAGCATGTGTAAATCGAGACGAAACATCTCTCTCTCCCCTGCCTGCTTGCAAAGGGGAGGGGCAGTTTACACACACACACGCAGTTGCTGCATGCAGCAACGCACACACAGGGAGGAGATGGCAGAGAGAATACACTCCCCTGAAAACTCCCCTTGAATTCCTCCAGACTCAGAAAATGTAAAAGTTCACTTTTTGGAGATCCATAGAAAAAGGGTGATAATGGAAAAAAGTATTCGAAAATAGTGCCTCATAAGGCGGGTAGAGTCCCTTGAAAACTCCCCTTGAATTCCTCCAGACTCAGAAAAAGTCAAAGTTGACTTTTTGGAGATCCATAGAAAAAGGGTGAAAATGAAAAAAAGTATGCCACAGCATGGACTCGAACATGCGACCAACCGCATCCAGGGGCGAGCGTTAACGCAGTGAGCCACTGGACCTGAGTACTCAAACATGCCTACTTGTGCATCTTAGACACTCTGAATTCACTAAATGTACAACTTTTTCTCCATCAAAATGAACAAATGAGACATTAAATAACATCTACAGATCAAGACGAAGCGAATGGAAGCGGTCCCAGCCTCGTAGCTGTGAACAGCTGTGATCGCAGGACAATGCTGTTACAAAGATTTCTCAGTATATCTCCGGGACATTTCCCTGGCTTTCCCACCGTCACAATGGACAAACGAGACATGAAATAACATCAACAGATCAAGACGAAGCGAATGGAGGTACCCCCGGAGTCATAGCATGTGTAAATCGAGACGAAACATCTCTCTCTCCCCCGCCTGCTTGCGAGAGGGAGGGGCAGTTTACACACACACGCAGCTGCTGCATGCAGCAACACACACACAGGGAGGAGATGGCAGAGAGAACGCACTCCCCTGAAAACTCCCCTTGAATTCCTCCAGACTCAGAAAATGTAAAAGATCACTTTTTGGAGATCCATAGAAAAAGGGTGAAAATGAAAAAAAGAACGCCACAGCATGGATTCGAACACGCGACCAACCGCATCCAGGGGCGAGTGTTAACGCAGTGAGCCACTGGACCTGAGTACTCAAATATGCCTACTTGTGCATCTTAGACACTCTGAATTCACTAAATGTACAACTTTTTCTCCATCAAAATGAACAAATGAGACATGAAATAACATCTACAGATCAAGACGAAGCGAATGGAAGCGGTCCCAGCCTCGTAGCTGTGATCGCAGGAAAATGCTGTTACAAAGATTTCTCAGTATATCTCCGGGACATTTCCCTGGCTTTCCCACCGTCACAATGGACAAACGAGACATGAAATAACATCAACAGATCAAGACGAAGCGAATGGAGGTACCCCCGGAGTCATAGCATGTGTAAATCGAGACGAAACATCTCTCTCTCCCCCGCCTGCTTGCGAGAGGGAGGGGCAGTTTACACACACACGCAGCTGCTGCATGCAGCAACACACACACAGGGAGGAGATGGCAGAGAGAACGCACTCCCCTGAAAACTCCCCTTGAATTCCTCCAGACTCAGAAAATGTAAAAGATCACTTTTTGGAGATCCATAGAAAAAGGGTGAAAATGAAAAAAAGAACGCCACAGCATGGATTCGAACACGCGACCAACCGCATCCAGGGGCGAGTGTTAACGCAGTGAGCCACTGGACCTGAGTACTCAAATATGCCTACTTGTGCATCTTAGACACTCTGAATTCACTAAATGTACAACTTTTTCTCCATCAAAATGAACAAATGAGACATGAAATAACATCTACAGATCAAGACGAAGCGAATGGAAGCGGTCCCAGCCTCGTAGCTGTGATCGCAGGAAAATGCTGTTACAAAGATTTCTCAGTATATCTCCGGGACATCTCCCTGGCTTTCCCACCGTCACAATGGACAAATGAGACATGAAATAACATCAACAGATCAAAACGAAGCGAATGGAGGTACCCCCGGAGTCATAGCATGTGTAAATCGAGACGAAACATCTCTCTCTCCCCCGCCTGCTTGCGAAGGGGAGGGGCAGTTTACACACACACACGCAGTTGCTGTATGCAGCAACGCACACACAGGGAGGAGATGGCAGAGAGAATGCACTCCCCTGAAAACTCCCCTTGAATTCCTCCAGACTCAGAAAATGTAAAAGTTCACTTTTTGGAGATCCATAGAAAAAGGGTGAAAATGGAAAAAAGTATTCGAAAATAGTGCCTCATAAGGCGGGTAGAGTCCCTTGAAAACTCCCCTTGAATTCCTCCAGACTCAGAAAAAGTCAAAGTTGACTTTTTGGAGATCCATAGAAAAGGGTGAAAATGAAAAAAAGTATGCCACAGCATGGACTCGAACACGCGACCAACCGCATCCAGGGGCGAGCGTTAACACAGTGAGCCACTGGACCTGAGTACTCAAACATGCCTACTTGTGCATCTTAGACACTCTGAATTTACTAAATGTACAACTTTTTCTCCATCAAAATGAACAAATGAGACATTAAATAACATCTACAGATCAAGACGAAGCGAATGGAAGCGGTCCCAGCCTCGTAGCTGCGAACAGCTGTGATCGCAGGAAAATGCTGTTACAAAGATTTCTCAGTATATCTCCGGGACATTTCCCTGGCTTTCCCACCGTCACAATGGACAAACGAGACATGAAATAACATCAACAGATCAAGACGAAGCGAATGGAGGTACCCCCGGAGTCATAGCATGTGTAAATCGAGACGAAACATCTCTCTCTCCCCCGCCTGCTTGCGAAGGGGAGGGGCAGTTTACACACACACACGCAGTTGCTGCATGCAGCAACGCACACACAGGGAGGAGATGGCAGAGAGAATGCACTCCCCTGAAAACTCCCCTTGAATTCCTCCAGACTCAGAAAATGTAAAAGTTCACTTTTTGGAGATCCATAGAAAAAGGGTGAAAATGGAAAAAAGTATTCGAAAATAGTGCCTCATAAGGCGGGTAGAGTACCTTGAAAACTCCCCTTGAATTCCTCCAGACTCAGAAAAAGTCAAAGTTGACTTTTTGGAGATCCATAGAAAAAGGGTGAAAATGAAAAAAAGTATGCCACAGCATGGACTCGAACATGCGACCAACCGCATCCAGGGCCGAGCGTTAACGCAGTGAGCCACTGGACCTGAGTACTCAAACATGCCTACTTGTGCATCTTAGAAACTCTGAATTCACTAAATGTACAACTTTTTCTCCCTCAAAATGAACAAATGAGACATTAAATAACATCTACAGATCAAGACGAAGCGAATGGAAGCGGTCCCAGCCTCGTAGCAGTGAACAGCTGTGATCGCAGGAAAATGCTGTTACAAAGATTTATCAGTATATCTCCGGGACATTTCCCTGGCTTTCCCACCGTCACAATGGACAAACGAGACATGAAATAACATCAACAGATCAAGACGAAGCGAATGGAGGTACCCCCGGAGTCATAGCATGTGTAAATCGAGACGAAACATCTCTCTCTCCCCTGCCTGCTTGCAAAGGGGAGGGGCAGTTTACACACACACACGCAGCTGCTGCATGCAGCAACGCACACAGAGGGAGGAGATGGCAGAGAGAATGCACTCCCCTGAAAACTCCCCTTGAATTCCTCCAGACTCAGAAAATGTAAAAGTTCACTTTTTGGAGATCCATAGAAAAAGGGTGAAAATGGAAAAAAGTATTCGAAAATAGTGCCTCATAAGGCGGCTAGAGTCCCTTGAAAACTCCCCTTGAATTCCTCCAGACTCAGAAAAAGTCAAAGTTGACTTTTTGGAGATCCATAGAAAAAGGGTGAAAATGAAAAAAAGTATGCCACAGCATGGATTCGAACACGCGACCAACCGCATCCAGGGGCGAGCATTAACGCAGTGAGCCACTGGACCTGAGTACTCAAACACGCCTGCTTGTGCATCTTAGACACTCTGAATTCACTAAATGTACAACTTTTTCTCCATCAAAATGAACAAATGAGACATTAAATAACATCTACAGATCAAGACGAAGCGAATGGAAGCGGTCCCAGCCTCGTAGCTGTGAACAGCTGTGATCGCAGGACAATGCTGTTACAAAGATGTCTCAGTATATCTCCGGGACATTTCCCTGGCTTTCCCACCGTCACAATGGACAAACGAGACATGAAATAACATCAACAGATCAAGACGAAGCGAATGGAGGTACCCCCGGAGTCATAGCATGTGTAAATCGAGACGAAACATCTCTCTCTCCCCCGCCTGCTTGCGAGAGGGAGGGGCAGTTTACACACACACGCAGCTGCTGCATGCAGCAACACACACACAGGGAGGAGATGGCAGAGAGAACGCACTCCCCTGAAAACTCCCCTTGAATTCCTCCAGACTCAGAAAATGTAAAAGATCACTTTTTGGAGATCCATAGAAAAAGGGTGAAAATGAAATAAAGAACGCCACAGCATGGATTCGAACACGCGACCAACCGCATCCAGGGGCGAGTGTTAACGCAGTGAGCCACTGGACCTGAGTACTCAAATATGCCTACTTGTGCATCTTAGACACTCTGAATTCACTAAATGTACAACTTTTTCTCCATCAAAATGAACAAATGAGACATGAAATAACATCTACAGATAAAGACGAAGCGAATGGAAGCGGTCCCAGCCTCGTAGCTGTGATCGCAGGAAAATGCTGTTACAAAGATTTCTCAGTATATCTCCGGGACATTTCCCTGGCTTTCCCACCGTCACAATGGACAAACGAGACATGAAATAACATCAACAGATCAAGACGAAGCGAATGGAGGTACCCCCGGAGTCATAGCATGTGTAAATCGAGACGAAACATCTCTCTCTCCCCCGCCTGCTTGCGAAGGGGAGGGGCAGTTTACACACACACACACAGTTGCTGTATGCAGCAACGCGCACACAGGGAGGAGATGGCAGAGAGAATGCACTCCCCTGAAAACTCCCCTTGAATTCCTCCAGACTCAGAAAATGTAAAAGTTCACTTTTTGGAGATCCATAGAAAAAGGGTGAAAATGGAAAAAAGTATTCGAAAATAGTGCCTCATAAGGCGGGTAGAGTCCCTTGAAAACTCCCCTTGAATTCCTCCAGACTCAGAAAAAGTCAAAGTTGACTTTTTGGAGATCCATAGAAAAAGGGTGAAAATGAAAAAAAGTATGCCACAGCATGGACTCGAACACGCGACCAACCGCATCCAGGGGCGAGCGTTAACACAGTGAGCCACTGGACCTGAGTACTCAAACATGCCTACTTGTGCATCTTAGACACTCTGAATTTACTAAATGTAAAACTTTTTCTCCATCAAAATGAACAAATGAGACATTAAATAACATCTACAGATCAAGACGAAGCGAATGGAAGCGGTCCCAGCCTCGTAGCTGCGAACAGCTGTGATCGCAGGAAAATGCTGTTACAAAGATTTCTCAGTATATCTCCGGGACATTTCCCTGGCTTTCCCACCGTCACAATGGACAAACGAGACATGAAATAACATCAACAGATCAAGACGAAGCGAATGAAGGTACCCCCCGGAGTCATAGCATGTGTAAATCGAGACGAAACATCTCTCTCTCCCCCGCCTGCTTGCGAAGGGGAGGGGCAGTTTACACACACACGCAGCTGCTGCATGCAGCAACGCACACAGAGGGAGGAGATGGCAGAGAGAATGCACTCCCCTGAAAACTCCCCTTGAATTCCTCCAGACTCAGAAAATGTAAAAGTTCACTTTTTGGAGATCCATAGAAAAAGGGTGAAAATGGAAAAAAGTATTCGAAAATAGTGCCTCATAAGGCGGGTAGAGTCCCTTGAAAACTCCCCTTGAATTCCTCCAGACTCAGAAAAAGTCAAAGTTGACTTTTTGGAGATCCATAGAAAAAGGGTGAAAATGGAAAAAAGTATTCGAAAATAGTGCCTCATAAGGCGGGTAGAGTCCCTTGAAAACTCCCCTTGAATTCCTCCAGACTCAGAAAAAGTCAAAGTTGACTTTTTGGAGATCCATAGAAAAAGGGTGAAAATGAAAAAAAGAATGCCACAACATGGATTCGAACACGCGACCAACCGCATCCAGGGGCGAGCGTTAACACAGTGAGCCACTGGACCTGAGTACTCAAACATGCCTACTTGTGCATCTTAGACACTCTGAATTTACTAAATGTACAACTTTTTCTCCATCAAAATGAACAAATGAGACATTAAATAACATATACAGATCAAGACGAAGCGAATGGAAGCGGTCCCAGCCTCGTAGCTGCAAACAGCTGTGATCGCAGGAAAATGCTGTTACAAAGATTTCTCAGTATATCTCCGGGACATTTCCCTGGCTTTCCCACCGTCACAATGGACAAACGAGACATGAAATAACATCAACAGATCAAGACGAAGCGAATGAAGGTACCCCCGGAGTCATAGCATGTGTAAATCGAGACGAAACATCTCTCTCTCCCCCGCCTGCTTGCGAGGGGGAGGGGCAGTTTACACACACACGCAGCTGCTGCATGCAACAACACACACACAGGGAGGAGATGGCAGAGAGAACGCACTCCCCTGAAAACTCCCCTTGAATTCCTCCAGACTCAGAAAATGTAAAATATCACTTTTTGGAGATCCATAGAAAAAGGGTGAAAATGAAAAAAAGAATGCCACAACATGGATTCGAACACGCGACCAACCGCATCCAGGGGCGAGCGTTAACACAGTGAGCCACTGGACCTGAGTACTCAAACATGCCTACTTGTGCATCTTAGAAACTCTGAATTCACTAAATGTACAACTTTTTCTCCATCAAAATGAACAAATGAGACATTAAATAACATCTACAGATCAAGACGAAGCGAATGGAAGCGGTCCCAGCCTCGTAGCTGCGAACAGCTGTGATCGCAGGAAAATGCTGTTACAAAGATTTCTCAGTATATCTCCGGGACATTTCCCTGGCTTTCCCACCGTCAAAATGGACAAACGAGACATGAAATAACATCAACAGATCAAGACGAAGCGAATGGAATTACCCCCGGAGTCATAGCATGTGTAAATCGAGACGAAACATCTCTCTCTCCCCCGCCTGCTTGCGAAGGGGAGGGGCAGTTTACACACACACACACGCAGCTGCTGCATGCAGCAACGCACACACAGGGAGGAGATGGCAGAGATAATCCACTCCCCTGAAAACTCCCCTTGAATTCCTCCAGACTCAGAAAAAGTCAAAGTTGACTTTTTGGAGATCCATAGAAAAAGGGTGAAAATGGAAAAAAGTATTCGAAAACAGTGCATCATAAGGCGGGTAGAGTCCCTTGAAAACTCCCCTTGAATTCCTCCAGACTCAGAAAAAGTCAAAGTTGACTTTTTGGAGATCCATAGAAAAAGGGTGAAAATGAAAAAAAGTATGCCACAGCATGGACTCGAACACGCGACCAACCGCATCCAGGGGCGAGCGTTAACGCAGTGAGCCACTGGACCTGAGTACTCAAACATGCCTACTTGTGCATCTTAGAAACTCTGAATTCACTAAATGTACAACTTTTTCTCCATCAAAATGAACAAATGAGACATTAAATAACATCTACAGATCAAGACGAAGCGAATGGAAGCGGTCCCAGCCTCGTAGCTGTGATCGCAGGAAAATGCTGTTACAAAGATGTCTCAGTATATCTCCGGGACATTTCCCTGGCTTTCCCACCGTCACAATGGACAAACGAGACATGAAATAACATCAACAGATCAAGACGAAGCGAATGGAAGTACCCCCGGAGTCATAGCATGTGTAAATCGAGACGAAACATCTCTCTCTCCCCCGCCTGCTTGCGAAGGGGAGGGGCAGTTTACACACACACACGCAGCTGCTGCATGCAGCAACGCACACACAGGGAGGAGATGGCAGAGAGAATGCACCCCCCTGAAAACTCCCCTTGAATTCCTCCAGACTCAAAAAATGTAAAAGTTCACTTTTTGGAGATCCATAGAAAAAGGGTGAAAATGGAAAAAAGTATTCGAAAATAGTGCCTCATAAGGCGGGTAGAGTCCCTTGAAAACTCCCCTTGAATTCCTCCAGACTCAGAAAAAGTCAAAGTTGACTTTTTGGAGATCCATAGAAAAAGGGTGAAAATGAAAAAAGTATGCCACAGCATGGATTCGAAAACGCGACCAACCGCATCCAGGGGCGAGCATTAACGCAGTGAGCCACTGGACCTGAGTACTCAAACATGCCTACTTGTGCATCTTAGAAACTCTGAATTCACTAAATGTACAACTTTTTCTCCATCAAAATGAACAAATGAGACATGAAATAACATCTACAGATCAAGACGAAGCGAATGGAAGCGGTCCCACTCTCGTAGCTGTGAACAGCTGTGATCGCAGGAAAATGCTGTTACAAAGATTTCTCAGTATATCTCCGGGACATTTCCCTGGATTTCCCACCGTCACAATGGACAAACGAGACATGAAATAACATCAACAGATCAAGACGAAGTGAATGGAAGTACCCCCGGAGTCATAGCATGTGTAAATCGAGACGAAACATCTCTCTCTCCCCCGCCTGCTTGCGAAGGGGAGGGGCAGTTTACACACACACACGCAGCTGCTGCATGCAGCAACGCACAAACAGGGAGGAGATGGCAGAGAGAATGCACTCCCCTGAAAGCTCCCCTTGAATTCCTCCAGACTCAGAAAATGTAAAAGTTCAATTTTTGGAGATCCATAGAAAAAGGGTGAAAATAGAAAAAAGTATTCGAAAATAGTGCCTCATAAGGCGGGTAGAGTCCTTTGAAAACTCCCCTTGAATTCCTCCAGACTCAGAAAAAGTCAAAGTTGACTTTTTGGAGATCCATAGAAAAAGGGTGAAAATGAAATAAAAATATGCCACAGCATGGATTCGAACACGCGACCAACCGCATCCAGGGGCGAGCGTTAACGCAGTGAGCCACTGGACCTGAGTACTCAAACATGCCTACTTGTGCATCTTAGACACTCTGAATTCACTAAATGTACAACCTTTTCTCCATCAAAAAGAACAAATGAGACATTAAATAACATCTACAGATCAAGACGAAGCGAATGGAAGCGGTCCCAGCCTCGTAGCTGCGAACAGCTGTGATCGCATGAAAATGCTGTTACAAAGATTTCTCAGTATATCTCCGGGACATTTCCCTGGCTTTCCCACCGTCACAATGGACACACGAGACATGAAATAACATCAACAGATCAAGACGAAGCGAATGGAAGTAACCCCGGAGTCATAGCATGTGTAAATCGAGACGAAACATCTCTCTCTCCCCCGCCTGCTTGCGAAGGGGAGGGGCAGTTTACACACACACATGCAGCTGCTGCATGCAGCAACGCACACACAGGGAGGAGATGGCAGAGAGAATGCACTCCCCTGAAAACTCCCCATGAATTCCTCCAGACTCAGAAAATGTAAAAGTTCACTTTTTGGAGATCCATAGAAAAAGGGTGAAAATGGAAAAAAGTATTCGAAAATAGTGCCTCATAAGGCGGCTAGAGTCCCTTGAAAACTCCCCTTGAATTCCTCCAGACTCAGAAAAAGTCAAAGTTGACTTTTTGGAGATCCATAGAAAAAGGGGGAAAATGAAAAAAAGTATGCCACAGCATGGATTCGAACACGCGACCAACCGCATCCAGGGGCGAGCATTAACGCAGTGAGCCACTGGACCTGAGTACTCAAACATGCCTACTTTTGCATCTTAGAAACTCTGAATTCACTAAATGTACAACTTTTTCTCCATCAAAATGAACAAATGAGACATTAAATAACATCTACAGATCAAGACGAAGCGAATGGAAGCGGTCCCAGCCTCGTAGCTGTGAACAGCTGTGATCGCAGGAAAATGCTGTTACAAAGATTTCTCAGTATATCTCCGGGACATTTCCCTGGCTTTCCCACCGTCACAATGGACAAACGAGACATGAAATAACATCAACAGATCAAGACGAAGCGAATGGAGGTACCCCCGGAGTCATAGCATGTGTAAATCGAGACGAAACATCACTCTCTCCCCCGCCTGCTTGCGAGGGGGAGGGGCAGTTTACACACACACGCAGCTGCTGCATGCAGCAACACACACACAGGGAGGAGATGGCAGAGAGAACGCACTCCCCTGAAAACTCCCCTTGAATTCCTCCAGACTCAGAAAATGTAAAAGATCACTTTTTGGAGATCCATAGAAAAAGGGTGAAAATGAAAAAAAGAATGCCACAGCATGGATTCGAACACTCGACCAACCGCATCCAGGGGCGAGCGTTAACCCAGTGAGCCACTGGACCTGAGTACTCAAATATGCCTACTTGTGCATCTTAGACACTCTGAATTCACTAAATGTACAACTTTTTCTCCATCAAAATGAACAAATGAGACATGAAATAACATCTACAGATCAAGACGAAGCGAATGGAAGCGGTCCCAGCCTCGTAGCTGTGATCGCAGGAAAATGCTGTTACAAAGATTTCTCAGTATATCTCCGGGACATTTCCCTGGCTTTCCCACCGTCACAATGGACAAACGAGACATGAAATAACATCAACAGATCAAGACGAAGCGAATGGAGGTACCCCCGGAGTCATAGCATGTGTAAATCGAGACGAAACATCACTCTCTCCCCCGCCTGCTTGCGAGGGGGAGGGGCAGTTTACACACACACGCAGCTGCTGCATGCAGCAACACACACACAGGGAGGAGATGGCAGAGAGAACGCACTCCCCTGAAAACTCCCCTTGAATTCCTCCAGACTCAGAAAATGTAAAAGATCACTTTTTGGAGATCCATAGAAAAAGGGTGAAAATGAAAAAAAGAATGCCACAGCATGGATTCGAACACTCGACCAACCGCATCCAGGGGCGAGCGTTAACCCAGTGAGCCACTGGACCTGAGTACTCAAATATGCCTACTTGTGCATCTTAGACACTCTGAATTCACTAAATGTACAACTTTTTCTCCATCAAAATGAACAAATGAGACATGAAATAACATCTACAGATCAAGACGAAGCGAATGGAAGCGGTCCCAGCCTCGTAGCTGTGATCGCAGGAAAAGGCTGTTACAAAGATTTCTCAGTATATCTCCGGGACATTTCCCTGGCTTTCCCACCGTCACAATGGACAAACGAGACATGAAATAACATCAACAGATCAAGACGAAGCGAATGGAGGTACCCCCGGAGTCATAGCATGTGTAAATCGAGACGAAACATCACTCTCTCCCCCGCCTGCTTGCGAGGGGGAGGGGCAGTTTACACACACACGCAGCTGCTGCATGCAGCAACACACACACAGGGAGGAGATGGCAGAGAGAACGCACTCCCCTGAAAACTCCCCTTGAATTCCTCCAGACTCAGAAAATGTAAAAGATCACTTTTTGGAGATCCATAGAAAAAGGGTGAAAATGAAAAAAAGAATGCCACAGCATGGATTCGAACACTCGACCAACCGCATCCAGGGGCGAGCGTTAACCCAGTGAGCCACTGGACCTGAGTACTCAAATATGCCTACTTGTGCATCTTAGACACTCTGAATTCACTAAATGTACACCTTTTTCTCCATCAAAATGAACAAATGAGACATGAAATAACATCTACAGATCAAGACGAAGCGAATGGAAGCGGTCCCAGCCTCGTAGCTGTGATCGCAGGAAAATGCTGTTACAAAGATTTCTCAGTATATCTCCGGGACATTTCCCTGGCTTTCCCACCGTCACAATGGACAAACGAGACATGAAATAACATCAACAGATCAAGACGAAGTGAATGGAAGTACCCCCGGAGTCATAGCATGTGTAAATCGAGACGAAACATCTCTCTCTCCCCCGCCTGCTTGCGAAGGGGAGGGGCAGTTTACACACACACACGCAGCTGCTGCATGCAGCAACGCACACACAGGGAGGAGATGGCAGAGAGAATGCACTCCCCTGAAAGCTCCCCTTGAATTCCTCCAGACTCAGAAAATGTAAAAGTTCACTTTTTGGAGATCCATAGAAAAAGGGTGAAAATGGAAAAAAGTATTCGAAAATAGTGCCTCATAAGGCGGGTAGAGTCCCTTGAAAACTCCCCTTGAATTCCTCCAGACTCAGAAAAAGTCAAAGTTGACTTTTTGGAGATCCATAGAAAAAGGGTGAAAATGAAAAAAGTATGCCACAGCATGGATTCGAACACGCGACAAACCGCATCCAGGGGCGAGCATTAACGCAGTGAGCCACTGGACCTGAGTACTCAAACATGCCTACTTGTGCATCTTAGAAACTCTGAATTCACTAAATGTACAACTTTTTCTCCATCAAAAGGAACAAATGAGACATTAAATAACATCTACAGATCAAGACGAAGCGAATGGGAGCGGTCCCAGCCTCGTAGCTGCGAACAGCTGTGATCGCAGGAAAAGGCTGTTACAAAGATTTCTCAGTATATCTCCGGGACATTTCCCTGGCTTTCCCACCGTCACAATGGACAAACGAGACATGAAATAACATCAACAGATCAAGACGAAGCGAATGGAAGTACTCCCGGAGTCATAGCATGTGTAAATCGAGACGAAACATCTCTCTCTCCCCCGCCTGCTTGCGAAGGGGAGGGGCAGTTTACACACACACACACGCAGCTGCTGCATGCAGCAACGCACACAGAGGGAGGAGATGGCAGAGAGAATGCACTCCCCTGAAAACTCCCCTTGAATTCCTCCAGACTCAGAAAATGTAAAAGTTCACTTTTTGGAGATCCATAGAAAAAGGGTGAAAATGGAAAAGAGTATTCGAAAATAGTGCCTCATAAGGCGGGTAGAGTCCCTTGAAAACTCCCCTTGAATTCCTCCAGACTCAGAAAAAGTCAAAGTTGACTTTTTGGAGATCCATAGAAAAAGGGTGAAAATGAAAAAAAGTATGCCACAGTATGGATTCGAACACGCGACCAACCGCATCCAGGGACGAGCATTAACGCAGTGAGCCACTGGACCTGAGTACTCAAACATGCCTACTTTTGCATCTTAGAAACTCTGAATTCACTAAATGTACAACTTTTTCTCCATCAAAATGAACAAATGAGACATGAAATAACATCTACAGATCAAGACGAAGCGAATGGAAGCGGTCCCAGCCTTGTAGCTGTGAACAGCTGTGATCGCAGGAAAATGCTGTTACAAAGATTTCTCAGTATATCTCCGTGACATTTCCCTGGCTTTCCCACCGACACAATGGACAAACGAGACATGAAATAACATCAACAGATCAAGACGAAGCGAATGGAGGTACCCCCGGAGTCATAGCATGTGTAAATCGAGACGAAACATCTCTCTCTCCCCCGCCTGCTTGCGAGAGGGAGGGGCAGTTTACACACACACGCAGCTGCTGCCTGCAGCAACACACACACAAGGAGGAGATGGCAGAGAGAACGCACTCCCCTGAAAACTCCCCTTGAATTCCTCCAGACTCAGAAAATGTAAAAGATCACTTTTTGGAGATCCATAGAAAAAAGGTGAAAATGAAAAAAAGAATGCCACAGCATGGATTCGAACACGCGACCAACCGCATACAGGGGCGAGTGTTAACGCAGTGAGCCACTGGACCTGAGTACGCAAATATGCCTACTTGTGCATCTTAGACACTCTGAATTCACTAAATGTACAACTTTTTCTCCATCAAAATGAACAAATGAGACATGAAATAACATCTACAGATCAAGACGAAGCGAATGGAAGCGGTCCCAGCCTCGTAGCTGTGAACAGCTGTGATCGCAGGAAAATGCTGTTACAAAGATTTCTCAGTATATCTCCGGGACATTTCCCTGGCTTTCCCACCGTCACAATGGACAAACGAGACATGAAATAACATCAACAGATCAAGACGAAGCGAATGGAGGTACCCCCGGAGTCATAGCATGTGTAAATCGAGACGAAACATCTCTCTCTCCCCCGCCTGCTTGCGAGAGGGAGGGGCAGTTTACACACACACGCAGCTGCTGCATGCAGCAACACACACACAGGGAGGAGATGGCAGAGAGAACGCACTCCCCTGAAAACTCCCTTTGAATTCCTCCAGACTCAGAAAATGTAAAAGATTACTTTTTGGAGATCCATAGAAAAAGGGTGAAAATGAAAAAAAGAATTTCACAGCATGGATTCGAACACGCGACCAACCGCATCCTGGGGCGAGTGTTAACGCAGTGAGCCACTGGACCTGAGTACGCAAATATGCTTACTTGTGCATCTTAGACACTCTGAATTCACTAAATGTACAACTTTTTCTCCATCAAAATGAACGAATGAGACATGAAATAACATCTACAGATCAAGACGAAGCGAATGGAAGCGGTCCCAGCCTCGTAGCTGTGAACAGCTGTGATCGCAGGAAAATGCTGTTACAAAGATTTCTCAGTATATCTCCGGGACATTTCCCTGGCTTTGCCACCGTCACAATGGACAAACGAGACATGAAATAACATCAACAGATCAAGACGAAGCGAATGGAAGTACCCCCGGAGTCATAGCATGTGTAAATTGAGACGAAACATCTTTCTCTCCCCCGCCTGCTTGCGAAGGGGAGGGGCAGTTTACACACACACACGCAGCTGCTGCATGCAGCAACGCACACACAGGGAGGAGATGGCAGAGAGAATGCACTCCCCTGAAAACTCCCCTTGAATTCCTCCAGACTCAGAAAATGTAAAAGTTCACTTTTTGGAGATCCATAGAAAAAGGGTGAAAATGGAAAAAAGTATTCGAAAATAGTGCCTCATAAGGCGGGTAGAGTCCCTTGAAAACTCCCCTTGAATTCCTCCAGACTCAGAAAATGTAAAAGATCACTTTTTGGAGATCCATAGAAAAAGGGTGAAAATGAAAAAAAGAATGCCACAGCATGGATTCGAACACGCGACCAACCGCATCCAGGGGCGAGCGTTAACGCAGTGAGCCACTGGACCTGAGTACTCAAACATGCCTACTTGTGCATCTTAGACACTCTGAATTCACTAAATGTACAACCTTTTCTCCATCAAAATGAACAAATGAGACATTAAATAACATCTACAGATCAAGACGAAGCGAATGGAAGCGGTCCCAGCCTCGTAGCTGCGAACAGCTGTGATCGCAGGAAAATGCTGTTACAAAGATTTCTCAGTATATCTCCGGGACATTTCCCTGGCTTTGCCACCGTCACAATGGACAAACGAGACATGAAATAACATCAACAGATCAAGACGAAGCGAATGGAAGTACCCCCGGAGTCATAGCATGTGTAAATCGAGACGAAACATCTTTCTCTCCCCCGCCTGCTTTCGAAGGGGAGGGGCAGTTTACACACACACACGCAGTTGCTGCATGCAGCAACGCACACACAGGGAGTTGATGGCAGAGAGAATGCACTCCCCTGAAAACTCCCCTTGAATTCCTCCAGACTCAGAAAATGTAAAAGTTCACTTTTTGGAGATCCATAGAAAAAGGGTGAAAATGGAAAAAAGTATTCGAAAATAGTGCCTCATAAGGCGGGTAGAGTCCCTTGAAAACTCCCCTTGAATTCCTCCAGACTCAGAAAAAGTCAAAGTTGACTTTTTGGAGATCCATAGAAAAAGGGTGAAAATGAAAAAAAGTATGCTACAGCATGGATTCGAACACGCGACCAACCGCATCCGGGGGCGAGCGTTAACGCAGTGAGCCACTGGACCTGAGTACTCAAACATGCCTACTTTTGCATCTTAGAAACTCTGAATTCACTAAATGTACAACCTTTTCTCCATCAAAATGAACAAATGAGACATTAAATAACATCTACAGATCAAGACGAAGCGAATGGAAGCGGTCCCAGCCTCGTAGCTGTGAACAGCTGTGATTGCAGGAAAATGCTGTTACAAAGATTGCTCAGTATATCTCCGGGACATTTCCCTGGCTTTCCCACCGTCACAATGGACAAACGAGACATGAAATAACATCAACAGATCAAGACGAAGCGAATGGAGGTACCCCCGGAGTCATAGCATTTGTAAATCGAGACGAAACATCTCTCTCTCCCCCGCCTGCTTGCGAGGGGGAGGGGCAGTTTAAACACACACGCAGCTGCTGCATGCAGCAACACACACATAGGGAGGAGATGGCAGAGAGAACGCACTCCCCTGAAAACTCCCCTTGAATTCCTCCAGACTCAGAAAATGTAAAAGATCACTTTTTGGAGATCCATAGAAAAAGGGTGAAAATGAAAAAAAGTATTCGAAAATAGTGCCTCATAAGGCGGGTAGAGTCCCTTGAAAACTCCCCTTGAATTCCTCCAGACTCAGAAAAAGTCAAAGTTGACTTTTTGGAGATCCATAGAAAAAGGGTGAAAATGAAAAAAAGTATGCCACAGTATGGATTCGAACACGCGACCAACCGCATCCAGGGGCGAGCGTTAACGCAGTGAGCCACTGGACATGAGTACTCAAACATGCCTACTTTTGCATCTTAGACACTCTGAATTCACTAAATGTACAACTTTTTCTCCATCAAAATGAACAAATGAGACATGAAATAACATCTACAGATCAAGACGAAGCGAATGGAAGCGGTCCCAGCCTCGTAGCTGTGAACAGCTGTGATCGCAGGAAAATGCTGTTACAAAGATTTCTCAGTATATCTCCGGGACATTTCCCTGGCTTTGCCACCGTCACAATGGACAAACGAGACATGAAATAACATCAACAGATCAAGACGAAGCGAATGGAAGTTCCCCCGGAGTCATAGCATGTGTAAATCGAGACGAAACATCTTTCTCTCCCCCGCCTGCTTGCGAAGGGGAGGGGCAGTTTACACACACACACGCAGCTGCTGCATGCAGCAACGCACACAGAGGGAGGAGATGGCAGAGAGAATGCACTCCCCTGAAAACTCCCCTTGAATTCCTCCAGACTCAGAAAATGTAAAAGTTCACTTTTTGGAGATCCATAGAAAAAGGGTGAAAATGGAAAAAAGTATTCGAAAATAGTGCCTCATAAGGCGGGTAGAGTCCCTTGAAAACTCCCCTTGAATTCCTCCAGACTCAGAAAAAGTCAAAGTTGACTTTTTGGAGATCCATAGAAAAAGGGTGAAAATGAAAAAAAGTATGCCACAGTATGGATTCGAACACGCGACCAACCGCATCCAGGGGCGAGCATTAACGCAGTGAGCCACTGGACCTGAGTACTCAAACATGCCTACTTTTGCATATTAGAAACTCTGAATTCACTAAATGTACAACTTTTTCTCCATCAAAATGAACAAATGAGACATGAAATAACATCTACAGATCAAGACGAAGCGAATGGAAGCGGTCCCAGCCTCGTAGCTGTGAACAGCTGTGATCGCAGGAAAATGCTGTTACAAAGATTTATCAGTATATCTCCGGGACATTTCCCTGGCTTTCCCACCGACACAATGGACAAACGAGACATGAAATAACACCAACAGATCAAGACGAAGCAAATGGAGGTACCCCCGGAGTCATAGCATGTGTAAATCGAGACGAAACATCTCTCTCTCCCCCGCCTGCTTGCGAAGGGGAGGGGCAGTTTACACACACACGCAGCTGCTGCATGCAGCAACGCACACACAGGGAGGAGATGGCAGAGAGAACGCACTCCCCTGAAAACTCCCCTTGAATTCCTACAGACTCAGAAAATGTAAAAGTTCACTTTTTGGAGATCCATAGAAAAAGGGTGAAAATGGAAAAAAGTATTCGAAAATAGTGCCTCATAAGGCGGGTAGAGTCCCTTGAAAACTCCCCTTGAATTCCTCCAGACTCAGAAAAAGTCAAAGTTGACTTTTTGGAGATCCATAGAAAAAGGGTGAAAATGAAAAAAAGTATGTCACCGCATGGATTCGAACACGCGACCAACCGCATCCAGGGGCGAGCGTTAACGCAGTGAGCCACTGGACCTGAGTACTCAAACATGCCTACTTTTGCATCTTAGAAACTCTGAATTCACTAAATGTACAACCTTTTCTCCATCAAAATGAACAAATGAGACATTAAATAACATCTACAGATCAAGACGAAGCGAATGGAAGCGGTCCCAGCCTCGTAGCTGTGAACAGCTGTGATCGCAGGAAAATGCTGTTACAAAGATTTCTCAGTATATCTCCGGGACATTTCCCTGGCTTTCCCACCGTCACAATGGACAAACGAGACATGAAATAACATCAACAGATCAAGACGAAGCGAATGGAGGTACCCCCAGAGTCATAGCATGTGTAAATCGAGACGAAACATCTCTCTCTCCCCCGCCTGCTTGCGAGGGGGAGGGGCAGTTTACACACACACGCAGCTGCTGCATGCAGCAACACACACACAGGGAGGAGATGGCAGAGAGAACGCACTCCCCTGAAATCTCCCCTTGAATTCCTCCAGACTCAGAAAATGTGAAAGATCACTTTTTGGAGATCCATAGAAAAAGGGTGAAAATGAAAAAAAGAATGCCAAAGCATGGATTCGAACACCCGACCAACCGCATCCAGGGGCGAGCGTTAACACAGTGAGCCACTGGACCTGAGTACTCAAACATGCCTACTTGTGCATCTTAGACACTCTGAATTTACTAAATGTACAACTTTTTCTCCATCAAAATGAACAAATGAGACATTAAATAACATCTACAGATCAAGACGAAGCGAATGTAAGTACCCCCGGAGTCATAGCATGTGTAAATCGAGACGAAACATCTCTCTCTCCCCCGCCTGCTTGCGAAGGGGAGGGGCAGTTTACAAACACACACGCAGCTGCTGCATGCAGCAACGCACACAGAGGGAGGAGATGGCAGAGAGAATGCACTCCCCTGAAAACTCCCCTTGAATTCCTCCAGACTCAGAAAATGTAAAAGTTCACTTTTTGGAGATCCATAGAAAAAGGGTGAAAATGGAAAAAAGTATTCGAAAATAGTGCCTCATAAGGCGGGTAGAGTCCCTTGAAAACTCCCCTTGAATTCCTCCAGACTCAGAAAAAGTCAAAGTTGACTTTTTGGAGATCCATAGAAAAAGGGTGAAAATGAAAAAAAGTATGTCACAGCATGGATTCGAACACGCGACCAACCGCATCCAGGGGCGAGCATTAACGCAGTGAGCCACTGGACCTGAGTACTCAAACATGCCTACTTTTGCATCTTAGAAACTCTGAATTCACTAAATGTACAACGTTTTCTCCATCAAAATGAACAAATGAGACATTAAATAACATCTACAGATCAAGAAGAAGCGAATGGAAGCGGTCCCAGCCTCGTAGCTGTGAACAGCTGTGATCGCAGGAAAATGCTGTTACAAAGATTTCTCAGTATATCTCCGGGACATTTCCCTGGCTTTCCCACCGTCACAATGGACAAACGAGACATGAAATAACATCAACAGATCAAGACGAAGCGAATGGAGGTACCCCCGGAGTCATAGCATGTGTAAATCGAGACGAAACATCTCTCTCTCCCCCGCCTGCTTGCGAAGGGGAGGGGCAGTTTACACACACACGCAGCTGCTGCATGCAGCAACGCACACACAGGGAGGAGATGGCAGAGGGAACGCACTCCCCTGAAAACTCCCCTTGAATTCCTCCAGACTCAGAAAATGTAAAAGATCACTTTTTGGAGATCCATAGAAAAAGGGTGAAAATGAAAAAAAGAATGCCACAGCATGGATTCGAACACGCGACCAACCGCATCCAGGGGCCAGTGTTAACGCAGTGAGCCACTGGACCTGAGTACGCAAATATGCCTACTTGTGCATCTTAGACACTCTGAATTCACTAAATGTACAACTTTTTCTCCATCAAAATGAACAAATGAGACATGAAATAACATCTACAGATCAAGATGAAGCGAATGGAAGCGGTCCCAGTCTCGTAGCTGTGAACAGCTGTGATCGCAGGAAAATGCTGTTACAAAGATTTCTCAGTATATCTCCGGGACATTTCCCTGGCTTTCCCACCGTCACAATGGACAAACAAGACATGAAATAACATCAACAGATCAAGACGAAGCGAATGGAAGTACCCCCGGAGTCATAGCATGTGTAAATCGAGACGAAACATCTCTCTCTCCCCCGCCTGCTTGCGAGGGGGAGGGGCAGTTTACACACACACACAGCTGCTGCATGCAGCCACGCACACACAGGGAGGAGATGGCAGAGAGAATGCACTCCCCTGAAAACTCCCCTTGAATTCCTCCAGACTCAGAAAATGTAAAAGTTCACTTTTTGGAGATCCATAGAAAAAGGGTGAAAATGGAAAAAAGTATTCGAAAATAGTGCCTCATAAGGCGGGTAGAGTCCCTTGAAAACTCCCCTTGAATTCCTCCAGACTCAGAAAAAGTCAAAGTTGACTTTTTGGAGATCCATAGAAAAAGGGTGAAAATGAAAAAAAGTATGTCACCGCATGGATTCGAACACGCGACCAACCGCATCCAGGGGCGAGCGTTAACGCAGTGAGCCACTGGACCTGAGTACTCAAACATGCCTACTTTTGCATCTTAGAAACTCTGAATTCACTAAATGTACAACCTTTTCTCCATCAAAATGAACAAATGAGACATTAAATAACATCTACAGATCAAGACGAAGCGAATGGAAGCGGTCCCAGCCTCGTAGCTGTGAACAGCTGTGATCGCAGGAAAATGCTGTTACAAAGATTTCTCAGTATATCTCCGGGACATTTCCCTGGCTTTCCCACCGTCACAATGGACAAACGAGACATGAAATAACATCAACAGATCAAGACGAAGCGAATGGAGGTACCCCCAGAGTCATAGCATGTGTAAATCGAGACGAAACATCTCTCTCTCCCCCGCCTGCTTGCGAGGGGGAGGGGCAGTTTACACACACACGCAGCTGCTGCATGCAGCAACACACACACAGGGAGGAGATGGCAGAGAGAACGCACTCCCCTGAAATCTCCCCTTGAATTCCTCCAGACTCAGAAAATGTGAAAGATCACTTTTTGGAGATCCATAGAAAAAGGGTGAAAATGAAAAAAAGAATGCCAAAGCATGGATTCGAACACCCGACCAACCGCATCCAGGGGCGAGCGTTAACACAGTGAGCCACTGGACCTGAGTACTCAAACATGCCTACTTGTGCATCTTAGACACTCTGAATTTACTAAATGTACAACTTTTTCTCCATCAAAATGAACAAATGAGACATTAAATAACATCTACAGATCAAGACGAAGCGAATGTAAGTACCCCCGGAGTCATAGCATGTGTAAATCGAGACGAAACATCTCTCTCTCCCCCGCCTGCTTGCGAAGGGGAGGGGCAGTTTACAAACACACACGCAGCTGCTGCATGCAGCAACGCACACAGAGGGAGGAGATGGCAGAGAGAATGCACTCCCCTGAAAACTCCCCTTGAATTCCTCCAGACTCAGAAAATGTAAAAGTTCACTTTTTGGAGATCCATAGAAAAAGGGTGAAAATGGAAAAAAGTATTCGAAAATAGTGCCTCATAAGGCGGGTAGAGTCCCTTGAAAACTCCCCTTGAATTCCTCCAGACTCAGAAAAAGTCAAAGTTGACTTTTTGGAGATCCATAGAAAAAGGGTGAAAATGAAAAAAAGTATGTCACAGCATGGATTCGAACACGCGACCAACCGCATCCAGGGGCGAGCATTAACGCAGTGAGCCACTGGACCTGAGTACTCAAACATGCCTACTTTTGCATCTTAGAAACTCTGAATTCACTAAATGTACAACGTTTTCTCCATCAAAATGAACAAATGAGACATTAAATAACATCTACAGATCAAGAAGAAGCGAATGGAAGCGGTCCCAGCCTCGTAGCTGTGAACAGCTGTGATCGCAGGAAAATGCTGTTACAAAGATTTCTCAGTATATCTCCGGGACATTTCCCTGGCTTTCCCACCGTCACAATGGACAAACGAGACATGAAATAACATCAACAGATCAAGACGAAGCGAATGGAGGTACCCCCGGAGTCATAGCATGTGTAAATCGAGACGAAACATCTCTCTCTCCCCCGCCTGCTTGCGAAGGGGAGGGGCAGTTTACACACACACGCAGCTGCTGCATGCAGCAACGCACACACAGGGAGGAGATGGCAGAGGGAACGCACTCCCCTGAAAACTCCCCTTGAATTCCTCCAGACTCAGAAAATGTAAAAGATCACTTTTTGGAGATCCATAGAAAAAGGGTGAAAATGAAAAAAAGAATGCCACAGCATGGATTCGAACACGCGACCAACCGCATCCAGGGGCCAGTGTTAACGCAGTGAGCCACTGGACCTGAGTACGCAAATATGCCTACTTGTGCATCTTAGACACTCTGAATTCACTAAATGTACAACTTTTTCTCCATCAAAATGAACAAATGAGACATGAAATAACATCTACAGATCAAGATGAAGCGAATGGAAGCGGTCCCAGTCTCGTAGCTGTGAACAGCTGTGATCGCAGGAAAATGCTGTTACAAAGATTTCTCAGTATATCTCCGGGACATTTCCCTGGCTTTCCCACCGTCACAATGGACAAACAAGACATGAAATAACATCAACAGATCAAGACGAAGCGAATGGAAGTACCCCCGGAGTCATAGCATGTGTAAATCGAGACGAAACATCTCTCTCTCCCCCGCCTGCTTGCGAGGGGGAGGGGCAGTTTACACACACACACAGCTGCTGCATGCAGCCACGCACACACAGGGAGGAGATGGCAGAGAGAATGCACTCCCCTGAAAACTCCCCTTGAATTCCTCCAGACTCAGAAAATGTAAAAGTTCACTTTTTGGAGATCCATAGAAAAAGGGTGAAAATGGAAAAAAGTATTCGAAAATAGTGCCTCATAAGGCGGGTAGAGTCCCTTGAAAACTCCCCTTGAATTCCTCCAGACTCAGAAAAAGTCAAAGTTGACTTTTTGGAGATCCATAGAAAAAGGGTGAAAATGAAAAAAAGTACACCACAGCATGGATTCGAACACGCGACCAACCGCATCCAGGGGCGAGTGTTAACGCAGTGAGCCAATGGACCTGAGTACTCAAACATGCCTACTTGTGCATCTTAGAAACTCTGAATTCACTAAATGTACAACTTTTTCTCCATCAAAATGAACAAATGAGACATTAAATAACATCTACAGATCAAGACGAAGCGAATGGAAGCGGTCCCAGCCTCGTAGCTGTGAACAGCTGTGATCGCAGGAAAATACTGTTACAAAGATTTCTCAGTATATCTCCGGGACATTTCCCTGGCTTTCCCACCGTCACAATGGACAAACGAGACATGAAATAACATCAACAGATCAAGACGAAGCGAATGGAGGTACCCCCGGAGTCATAGCATGTGTAAATCGAGACGAAACATCTCTCTCTCCCCCGCCTGCTTGCGAGGGGGAGGGGCAGTTTACACACTCACGCAGCTGCTGCATGCAGCAACACACACATAGGGAGGAGATGACAGAGAGAACGCACTCCCCTGAAAACTCCCCTTGAATTCCTCCAGACTCAGAAAATGTAAAAGATCACTTTTTGGAGATCCATAGAAAAAGGGTGAAAATGAAAAAAAGTATGCCACAGCATGGATTCGAACACGCGACCAACCGCATCCAGGGGCGAGCATTAACGCAGTGAGCCACTGGACCTGAGTACTCAAACATGCCTACTTTTGCATCTTAGAAACTCTGAATTCACTAAATGTACAACTTTTTCTCCATCAAAATGAACAACTGAGACATTAAATAACATCTACAGATCAAGACGAAGCGAATGGAAGCGGTCCCAGCCTCGTAGCTGCGAACAGCTGTGATCGCAGGAAAATGCTGTTACAAAGATTTCTCAGTATATCTCCGGGACACTGCCCTGGCTTTGCCACCGTCACAATGGACAAACGAGACATGAAATAACATCAACAGATCAAGACGAAGCGAATGGAAGTACCCCCGGAGTCATAGCATGTGTAAATCGAGACGAAACATCTCTCTCTCCCCCCCGCCTGCTTGCGAGAGGGAGGGGCAGTTTACACACACACGCAGCTGCTGCATGCAGCAACACACACACAGGGAGGAGATGGCAGAGAGAATGCACTCCCCTGAAAACTCCCCTTGAATTCCTCCAGACTCAGAAAATGTAAAAGATCACTTTTTGGAGATCCATAGAAAAAGGGTGAAAATGGAAAAAAGTATTCGAAAATAGTGCCTCATAAGGCGGGTAGAGTCCCTTGAAAACTCCCCTTGAATTCCTCCAGATTCAGAAAAAGTCAAAGTTGACTTTTTGGAGATCCATAGAAAAAGGGTGAAAATGGAAAAAAGTATTCGAAAATAGTGCCTAATAAGGTGGGTAGAATCCCTTTAAAACTCCCCTTGAATTCCTCCAGACTCAGAAAAAGTCAAAGTTGACTTTTTGGAGATCCATAGAAAAAGGGTGAAAATGAAAAAAAGTATGCCACAGTATGGATTCGAACACGCGACCAACCGCATCCAGGGGCGAGCATTAACGCAGTGAGCCACTGGACCTGAGTACTCAAACATGCCTACTTTTGCATCTTAGAAACTCTGAATTCACTAAATGTACAACTTTTTCTCCATCAAAATGAACAAATGAGACATGAAATAACATCTACAGATCAAGACGAAGCGAATGGAAGCGGTCCCAGCCTCGTAGCTGTGAACAGCTGTGATCGCAGGAAAATGCTGTTACAAAGATTTCTCAGTATATCTCCGGGACATTTCCCTGGCTTTGCCACCGTCACAATGGACAAACGAGACATGAAATAACATCAACAGATCAAGACGAAGCGAATGGAAGTACCCCCGGAGTCATAGCATGTGTAAATCGAGACGAAACATCTCTCTCTCCCCCGCCTGCTTGCGAAGGGGAGGGGCAGTTTACACACACACACGCAGCTGCTGCATGCAGCAACGCACACAGAGGGAGGAGATGGAAGAGAGAATGCATTCCCCTGAAAACTCCCCTTGAATTCCTCCAGACTCAGAAAATGTAAAAGTTCACTTTTTGGAGATCCATAGAAAAAGGGTGAAAATGGAAAAAAATATTCGAAAATAGTGCCTCATAAGGCGGGTAGAGTCCCTTGAAAACTCCCCTTGAATTCCTCCAGACTCAGAAAAAGTCAAAGTTGACTTTTTGGAGATCCATAGAAAAAGGGTGAAAATGAAAAAAAGTATGCCACAGTATGGATTCGAACACGCGACCAACCGCATCCAGGGGCGAGCATTAACGCAGTGAGCCACTGGACCTGAGTACTCAAACATGCCTACTTTTGCATCTTAGAAACTCTGAATTCACTAAATGTACAACTTTTTCTCTATCAAAATGAACAAATGAGACATTAAATAACATCTACAGATCAAGACGAAGCGAATGGAAGCGGTCCCCGCCTCGTAGCTGTGAACAGCTGTGATCGCAGGAAAATGCTGTTACAAAGATTTCTCAGTATATCTCCGGGACATTTCCCTGGCTTTCCCACCGACACAATGGACAAACGAGACATGAAATAACATCAACAGATCAAGACGAAGCGAATGGAGGTACCCCCGGAGTCATAGCATGTGTAAATCGAGACGAAACATCTCTCTCTCCCCCGCCTGCTTGCGAGAGGGAGGGGCAGTTTACACACACACGCAGCTGCTGCTGCATGCAGCAACGCACACAGAGGGAGGAGATGGCAGAAAGAATGCACTCCCCTGAAAACTCCCCTTGAATTCCTCCAGACTCAGAAAAAGTCAAAGTTGACTTTTTGGAGATCCATAGAAAAAGGGTGAAAATGAAAAAAAGTATGCCACAGCATGGATTCGAACACGCGACCAACCGCATCCAGGGGCGAGCATTAACGCAGTGAGCCACTGGACCTGAGTACTCAAACATGCCTACTTTTGCATCTTAGAAACTCTGAATTCACTAAATGTACAACCTTTTCTCCATCAAAATGAACAAATGAGACATTAAATAACATCTACAGATCAAGACGAAGCGAATGGAAGCGGTCCCAGCCTCGTAGCTGTGAACAGCTGTGATCGCAGGAAAATGCTGTTACAAAGATTTCTCAGTATATCTCCGGGACATTTCCCTGGCTTTCCCACCGTCACAATGGACAAACGAGACATGAAATAACATCAACAGATCAAGACGAAGCGAATGGAGGTACCCCCGGAGTCATAGCATGTGTAAATCGAGACGAAACATCTCTCTCTCCCCCGCCTGCTTGCGAGGGGGAGGGGCAGTTTACACACACACGCAGCTGCTGCATGCAGCAACACACACACAGGGAGGAGATGGCAGAGAGAACGCACTCCCCTGAAAACTCCCCTTGAATTCCTCCAGACTCAGAAAATGTAAAAGATCACTTTTTGGAGATCCATAGAAAAAGGGTGAAAATGAAAAAAAGAATGCCACAGCATGGATTCGAACACGCGACCAACCGCATCCAGGGGCCAGTGTTAACGCAGTGAGCCACTGGACCTGAGTACGCAAATATGCCTACTTGTGCATCTTAGACACTCTGAATTCACTAAATGTACAACTTTTTCTCCATCAAAATGAACAAATGAGACATGAAATAACATCTACAGATCAAGATGAAGCGAATGGAAGCGGTCCCAGTCTCGTAGCTGTGAACAGCTGTGATCGCAGGAAAATGCTGTTCCAAAGATTTCTCAGTATATCTCCGGGACATTTCCCTGGCTTTCCCACCGTCACAATGGACAAACGAGACATGAAATAACATCAACAGATCAAGACGAAGCGAATGGAAGTACCCCCGGAGTCATAGCATGTGTAAATCGAGACGAAACATCTCTCTCTCCCCCGCCTGCTTGCGAAGGGGAGGGGCAGTTTACACACACACACGCAGCTGCTGCATGCAGCAACGCACACACAGGGAGGAGATGGCAGAGAGAATGCACTCCCCTGAAAACTCCCCTTGAATTCCTCCAGACTCAGAAAATGTAAAAGTTCACTTTTTGGAGATCCATAGAAAAAGGGTGAAAATGGAAAGAAGTATTCGAAAATAGTGCCTCATAAGGCGGGTAGAGTCCTTTGAAAACTCCCCTTGAATTCCTCCAGACTCAGAAAAAGTCAAAGTTGACTTTTTGGAGATCCATAGAAAAAGGGTGAAATTGAAAAAAAGTATGCCACAGCATGGATTCGAACACGCGACCAACCGCATCCAGGGGCGAGCGTTAACGCAGTGAGCCACTGGACCTGAGTACTCAAACATGCCTACTTGTGCATCTTAGAAACTCTGAATTCACTAAATGTACAACTTTTTCTCCATCAAAATGAACAACTGAGACATTAAATAACATCTACAGATCAAGACGAAGCGAATGGAAGCGGTCCCAGCCTCGTAGCTGCGAACAGCTGTGATCACAGGAAAATGCTGTTACAAAGATTTCTCAGTATATCTCCGGGACATTTCCCTGGCTTTCCCACCGTCACAATGGACAAACAAGACATGAAATAACATCAACAGATCAAGACGAAGCGAATGGAAGTACCCCCGGAGTCATAGCATGTGTAAATCGAGACGAAACATCTCTCTCTCCCCCGCCTGCTTGCGAGGGGGAGGGGCAGTTTACACACACACACAGCTGCTGCATGCAGCCACGCACACACAGGGAGGAGATGGCAGAGAGAACGCACTCCCCTGAAAACTCCCCTTGAATTCCTCCAGACTCAGAAAATGTAAAAGTTCACTTTTTGGAGATCCATAGAAAAGGGTGAAAATGGAAAAAAGTATTCGAAAATAGTGCCTCATAAGGCGGGTAGAGTCCCTTGAAAACTCCCCTTGAATTCCTCCAGACTCAGAAAAAGTCAAAGTTGACTTTTTGGAGATCCATAGAAAAAGGGTGAAAATGAAAAAAAGTACACCACAGCATGGATTCGAACACGCGACCAACCGCATCCAGGGGCGAGCGTTAACGCAGTGAGCCACTGGACATGAGTACTCAAACATGCCTACTTTTGCATCTTAGACACTCTGAATTCACTAAATGTACAACTTTTTCTCCATCAAAATGAACAAGAGAGACATGAAATAACATCTACAGATCAAGACGAAGCGAATGGAAGTGGTCCCAGCCTCGTAGCTGTGAACAGCTGTGATCGCAGGAAAATGCTGTTACAAAGATTTCTCAGTATATCTCCGGGACACTGCCCTGGCTTTCCCACCGTCACAATGGACAAACGAGACATGAAATAACATCAACAGATCAAGACGAAGCGAATGGAGGTACCCCCGGAGTCATAGCATGTGTAAATCGAGACGAAACATCTCTCTCTCCCCCGCCTGCTTGCGAGAGGGAGGGGCAGTTTACACACACACGCAGCTGCTGCATGCAGCAACACACACACAGGGAGGAGATGGCAGAGAGAATGCACTCCCCTGAAAACTCCCCTTGAATTCCTCCAGACTCAGAAAATGTAAAAGATCACTTTTTGGAGATCCATAGAAAAAGGGTGAAAATGGAAAAAAGTATTCGAAAATAGTGCCTCATAAGGCGGGTAGAGTCCCTTGAAAACTCCCCTTGAATTCCTCCAGACTCAGAAAAAGTCAAAGTTGACTTTTTGGAGATCCATAGAAAAAGGGTGAAAATGAAAAAAAGTATGCCACAGTATGGATTCGAACACGCGACCAACCGCATCCAGGGGCGAGCATTAACGCAGTGAGCCACTGGACCTGAGTACTCAAACATGCCTACTTTTGCATCTTAGAAACTCTGAATTCACTAAATGTACAACTTTTTCTCCATCAAAATGAACAAATGAGACATGAAATAACATCTACAGATCAAGACGAAGCGAATGGAAGCGGTCCCAGCCTCGTAGCTGTGAACAGCTGTGATCGCAGGAAAATGCTGTTACAAAGATTTCTCAGTATATCTCCGGGACATTTCCCTGGCTTTGCCACCGTCACAATGGACAAACGAGACATGAAATAACATCAACAGATCAAGACGAAGCGAATGGAAGTACCCCCGGAGTCATAGCATGTGTAAATCGAGACGAAACATCTCTCTCTCCCCCGCCTGCTTGCGAAGGGGAGGGGCAGTTTACACACACACACGCAGCTGCTGCATGCAGCAACGCACACAGAGGGAGGAGATGGAATAGAGAATGCATTCCCCTGAAAACTCCCCTTGAATTCCTCCAGACTCAGAAAATGTAAAAGTTCACTTTTTGGAGATCCATAGAAAAAGGGTGAAAATGGAAAAAAATATTCGAAAATAGTGCCTCATAAGGCGGGTAGAGTCCCTTGAAAACTCCCCTTGAATTCCTCCAGACTCAGAAAAAGTCAAAGTTGACTTTTTGGAGATCCATAGAAAAAGGGTGAAAATGAAAAAAAGTATGCCACAGTATGGATTCGAACACGCGACCAACCGCATCCAGGGGCGAGCATTAACGCAGTGAGCCACTGGACCTGAGTACTCAAACATGCCTACTTTTGCATCTTAGAAACTCTGAATTCACTAAATGTACAACTTTTTCTCCATCAAAATGAACAAATGAGACATGAAATAACATCTACAGATCAAGACGAAGCGAATGGAAGCGGTCCCCGCCTCGTAGCTGTGAACAGCTGTGATCGCAGGAAAATGCTGTTACAAAGATTTCTCAGTATATCTCCGGGACATTTCCCTGGCTTTCCCACCGACACAATGGACAAACGAGACATGAAATAACATCAACAGATCAAGACGAAGCGAATGGAGGTACCCCCGGAGTCATAGCATGTGTAAATCGAGACGAAACATCTCTCTCTCCCCCGCCTGCTTGCGAGAGGGAGGGGCAGTTTACACACACACGCAGCTGCTGCTGCATGCAGCAACGCACACAGAGGGAGGAGATGGCAGAAAGAATGCACTCCCCTGAAAACTCCCCTTGAATTCCTCCAGACTCAGAAAAAGTCAAAGTTGACTTTTTGGAGATCCATAGAAAAAGGGTGAAAATGAAAAAAAGTATGCCACAGCATGGATTCGAACACGCGACCAACCGCATCCAGGGGCGAGCATTAACGCAGTGAGCCACTGGACTTGAGTACTCAAACATGCCTACTTTTGCATCTTAGAAACTCTGAATTCACTAAATGTACAACCTTTTCTCCATCAAAATGAACAAATGAGACATTAAATAACATCTACAGATCAAGACGAAGCGAATGGAAGCGGTCCCAGCCTCGTAGCTGTGAACAGCTGTGATCGCAGGAAAATGCTGTTACAAAGATTTCTCAGTATATCTCCGGGACATTTCCCTGGCTTTCCCACCGTCACAATGGACAAACGAGACATGAAATAACATCAACAGATCAAGACGAAGCGAATGGAGGTACCCCCGGAGTCATAGCATGTGTAAATCGAGACGAAACATCTCTCTCTCCCCCGCCTGCTTGCGAGGGGGAGGGGCAGTTTACACACACACGCAGCTGCTGCATGCAGCAACACACACACAGGGAGGAGATGGCAGAGAGAACGCACTCCCCTGAAAACTCCCCTTGAATTCCTCCAGACTCAGAAAATGTAAAAGATCACTTTTTGGAGATCCATAGAAAAAGGGTGAAAATGAAAAAAAGAATGCCACAGCATGGATTCGAACACGCGACCAACCGCATCCAGGGGCCAGTGTTAACGCAGTGAGCCACTGGACCTGAGTACGCAAATATGCCTACTTGTGCATCTTAGACACTCTGAATTCACTAAATGTACAACTTTTTCTCCATCAAAATGAACAAATGAGACATGAAATAACATCTACAGATCAAGATGAAGCGAATGGAAGCGGTCCCAGTCTCGTAGCTGTGAACAGCTGTGATCGCAGGAAAATGCTGTTCCAAAGATTTCTCAGTATATCTCCGGGACATTTCCCTGGCTTTCCCACCGTCACAATGGACAAACGAGACATGAAATAACATCAACAGATCAAGACGAAGCGAATGGAAGTACCCCCGGAGTCATAGCATGTGTAAATCGAGACGAAACATCTCTCTCTCCCCCGCCTGCTTGCGAAGGGGAGGGGCAGTTTACACACACACACGCAGCTGCTGCATGCAGCAACGCACACACAGGGAGGAGATGGCAGAGAGAATGCACTCCCCTGAAAACTCCCCTTGAATTCCTCCAGACTCAGAAAATGTAAAAGTTCACTTTTTGGAGATCCATAGAAAAAGGGTGAAAATGGAAAGAAGTATTCGAAAATAGTGCCTCATAAGGCGGGTAGAGTCCTTTGAAAACTCCCCTTGAATTCCTCCAGACTCAGAAAAAGTCAAAGTTGACTTTTTGGAGATCCATAGAAAAAGGGTGAAATTGAAAAAAAGTATGCCACAGCATGGATTCGAACACGCGACCAACCGCATCCAGGGGCGAGCGTTAACGCAGTGAGCCACTGGACCTGAGTACTCAAACATGCCTACTTGTGCATCTTAGACACTCTGAATTCACTAAATGTACAACCTTTTCTCCATCAAAATGAACAAATGAGACATGAAATAACATCTCCAGATCAAGACGAAGCGAATGGAAGCGGTCCCAGCCTCGTAGCTGTGAACAGCTGTGATCGCAGGAAAATGCTGTTACAAAGATTTATCAGTATATCTCCGGGACATTTCCCTGGCTTTCCCACCGTCACAATGGACAAACGAGACATGAAATAACATCAACAGATCAAGACGAAGCGAATGGAGGTACCCCCGGAGTCACAGCATGTGTAAATCGAGACGAAACATCTCTCTCTCCCCCGCCTGCTTGCGAAGGGGAGGGGCAGTTTACACACACACACGCAGCTGCTGCATGCAGCAACGCACACACAGGGAGGAGATGGCAGAGAGAATGCACTCCCCTGAAAACTCCCCTTGAATTCCTCCAGACTCAGAAAATGTAAAAGTTCACTTTTTGGAGATCCATAGAAAAGGGTGAAAATGGAAAAAAGTATTCAAAAATAGTGCCTCATAAGGCGGGTAGAGTCCCTTGAAAACTCCCCTTGAATTCCTCCAGACTCAGAAAAAGTCAAAGTTGACTTTTTGGAGATCCATAGAAAAAGGGTGAAAATGAAAAAAAGTATGCCACAGCATGGATTCGAACACGCGACCAACCGCATCCAGGGGCGAGCATTAACGCAGTGAGCCAATGGACCTGAGTACTCAAACATGCCTACTTTTGCATCTTAGAAACTCTGAATTCACTAAATGTACAACATTTTCTCCATCAAAATGAACAAATGAGACATTAAATAACATCTACAGATCAAGACGAAGCGAATGGAAGCGGTCCCAGCCTCGTAGCTGTGAACAGCTGTGATCGCACGAAAATGCTGTTACAAAGATTTCTCAGTATATCTCCGGGACATTTCCCTGGCTTTCCCACCGTCACAATGGACAAACGAGACATGAAATAACATCAAAAGATCAAGACGAAGCGAATGGAGGTACCCCCGGAGTCATAGCATGTGTAAATCGAGACGAAACATCTCTCTCTCCCCCGCCTGCTTGCGAGGGGGAGGGGCAGTTTACACACACACGCAGCTGCTGCATGCAGCAACACACACACAGGGAGGAGATGGCAGAGAGAACGCACTCCCCTGAAAACTCCCCTTGAATTCCTCCAGACTCAGAAAATGTAAAAGATCACTTTTTGGAGATCCATAGAAAAAGGGTGAAAATGAAAAAAAGAATGCCACAGCATGGATTCGAACACGCGACCAACCGCATCCAGGGGCCAGTGTTAACGCAGTGAGCCACTGGACCTGAGTACGCAAATATGCCTACTTGTGCATCTTAGACACTCTGAATTCACTAAATGTACAACTTTTTCTCCATCAAAATGAACAAATGAGACATGAAATAACATCTACAGATCAAGATGAAGCGAATGGAAGCGGTCCCAGTCTCGTAGCTGTGAACAGCTGTGATCGCAGGAAAATGCTGTTCCAAAGATTTCTCAGTATATCTCCGGGACATTTCCCTGGCTTTCCCACCGTCACAATGGACAAACGAGACATGAAATAACATCAACAGATCAAGACGAAGCGAATGGAAGTACCCCCGGAGTCATAGCATGTGTAAATCGAGACGAAACATCTCTCTCTCCCCCGCCTGCTTGCGAAGGGGAGGGGCAGTTTACACACACACACGCAGCTGCTGCATGCAGCAACGCACACACAGGGAGGAGATGGCAGAGAGAATGCACTCCCCTGAAAACTCCCCTTGAATTCCTCCAGACTCAGAAAATGTAAAAGTTCACTTTTTGGAGATCCATAGAAAAAGGGTGAAAATGGAAAGAAGTATTCGAAAATAGTGCCTCATAAGGCGGGTAGAGTCCTTTGAAAACTCCCCTTGAATTCCTCCAGACTCAGAAAAAGTCAAAGTTGACTTTTTGGAGATCCATAGAAAAAGGGTGAAATTGAAAAAAAGTATGCCACAGCATGGATTCGAACACGCGACCAACCGCATCCAGGGGCGAGCGTTAACGCAGTGAGCCACTGGACCTGAGTACTCAAACATGCCTACTTGTGCATCTTAGACACTCTGAATTCACTAAATGTACAACCTTTTCTCCATCAAAATGAACAAATGAGACATGAAATAACATCTCCAGATCAAGACGAAGCGAATGGAAGCGGTCCCAGCCTCGTAGCTGTGAACAGCTGTGATCGCAGGAAAATGCTGTTACAAAGATTTATCAGTATATCTCCGGGACATTTCCCTGGCTTTCCCACCGTCACAATGGACAAACGAGACATGAAATAACATCAACAGATCAAGACGAAGCGAATGGAGGTACCCCCGGAGTCACAGCATGTGTAAATCGAGACGAAACATCTCTCTCTCCCCCGCCTGCTTGCGAAGGGGAGGGGCAGTTTACACACACACACGCAGCTGCTGCATGCAGCAACGCACACACAGGGAGGAGATGGCAGAGAGAATGCACTCCCCTGAAAACTCCCCTTGAATTCCTCCAGACTCAGAAAATGTAAAAGTTCACTTTTTGGAGATCCATAGAAAAGGGTGAAAATGGAAAAAAGTATTCAAAAATAGTGCCTCATAAGGCGGGTAGAGTCCCTTGAAAACTCCCCTTGAATTCCTCCAGACTCAGAAAAAGTCAAAGTTGACTTTTTGGAGATCCATAGAAAAAGGGTGAAAATGAAAAAAAGTATGCCACAGCATGGATTCGAACACGCGACCAACCGCATCCAGGGGCGAGCATTAACGCAGTGAGCCAATGGACCTGAGTACTCAAACATGCCTACTTTTGCATCTTAGAAACTCTGAATTCACTAAATGTACAACATTTTCTCCATCAAAATGAACAAATGAGACATTAAATAACATCTACAGATCAAGACGAAGCGAATGGAAGCGGTCCCAGCCTCGTAGCTGTGAACAGCTGTGATCGCACGAAAATGCTGTTACAAAGATTTCTCAGTATATCTCCGGGACATTTCCCTGGCTTTCCCACCGTCACAATGGACAAACGAGACATGAAATAACATCAAAAGATCAAGACGAAGCGAATGGAGGTACCCCCGGAGTCATAGCATGTGTAAATCGAGACGAAACATCTCTCTCTCCCCCGCCTGCTTGCGAGGGGGAGGGGCAGTTTACACACACACGCAGCTGCTGCATGCAGCAACACACACATAGGGAAGAGATGGCAGAGAGAACGCACTCCCCTGAAAACTCCCCTTGAATTCCTCCAGACTCAGAAAATGTAAAAGATCACTTTTTGGAGATCCATAGAAAAAGGGTGAAAATGAAAAAAAGTATGCCACAGCATGGATTCGAACACGCGACCAACCGCATCCAGGGGCGAGCATTAACGCAGTGAGCCACTGGACCTGAGTACTCAAACATGCCTACTTTTGCATCTTAGAAACTCTGAATTCACTAAATGTACAACTTTTTCTCCATCAAAAAAATGAACAACTGAGACATTAAATAACATCTACAGATCAAGACGAAGCGAATGGAAGCGGTCCCAGCCTCGTAGCTGCGAACAGCTGTGATCGCAGGAAAATGCTGTTACAAAGATTTCTCAGTATATCTCCGGGACATTTCCCTGGCTTTCCCACCGTCACAATGGACAAACAAGACATGAAATAACATCAACAGATCAAGACGAAGCGAATGGAAGTACCCCCGGAGTCATAGCATGTGTAAATCGAGACGAAACATCTCTCTCTCCCCCGCCTGCTTGCGAGGGGGAGGGGCAGTTTACACACACACACAGCTGCTGCATGCAGCCACGCACACACAGGGAGGAGATGGCAGAGAGAATGCACTCCCCTGAAAACTCCCCTTGAATTCCTCCAGACTCAGAAAATGTAAAAGTTCACTTTTTGGAGATCCATAGAAAAAGGGTGAAAATGGAAAAAAGTATTCGAAAATAGTGCCTCATAAGGCGGGTAGAGTCCCTTGAAAACTCCCCTTGAATTCCTCCAGACTCAGAAAAAGTCAAAGTTGACTTTTTGGAGATCCATAGAAAAAGGGTGAAAATGAAAAAAAGTACACCACAGCATGGATTCGAACACGCGACCAACCGCATCCAGGGGCGAGTGTTAACGCAGTGAGCCAATGGACCTGAGTACTCAAACATGCCTACTTGTGCATCTTAGAAACTCTGAATTCACTAAATGTACAACTTTTTCTCCATCAAAATGAACAAATGAGACATTAAATAACATCTACAGATCAAGACGAAGCGAATGGAAGCGGTCCCAGCCTCGTAGCTGTGAACAGCTGTGATCGCAGGAAAATACTGTTACAAAGATTTCTCAGTATATCTCCGGGACATTTCCCTGGCTTTCCCACCGTCACAATGGACAAACGAGACATGAAATAACATCAACAGATCAAGACGAAGCGAATGGAGGTACCCCCGGAGTCATAGCATGTGTAAATCGAGACGAAACATCTCTCTCTCCCCCGCCTGCTTGCGAGGGGGAGGGGCAGTTTACACACACACGCAGCTGCTGCATGCAGCAACACACACATAGGGAGGAGATGACAGAGAGAACGCACTCCCCTGAAAACTCCCCTTGAATTCCTCCAGACTCAGAAAATGTAAAAGATCACTTTTTGGAGATCCATAGAAAAAGGGTGAAAATGAAAAAAAGTATGCCACAGCATGGATTCGAACACGCGACCAACCGCATCCAGGGGCGAGCATTAACGCAGTGAGCCACTGGACCTGAGTACTCAAACATGCCTACTTTTGCATCTTAGAAACTCTGAATTCACTAAATGTACAACTTTTTCTCCATCAAAATGAACAACTGAGACATTAAATAACATCTACAGATCAAGACGAAGCGAATGGAAGCGGTCCCAGCCTCGTAGCTGCGAACAGCTGTGATCGCAGGAAAATGCTGTTACAAAGATTTCTCAGTATATCTCCGGGACATTTCCCTGGCTTTCCCACCGTCACAATGGACAAACAAGACATGAAATAACATCAACAGATCAAGACGAAGCGAATGGAAGTACCCCCGGAGTCATAGCATGTGTAAATCGAGACGAAACATCTCTCTCTCCCCCGCCTGCTTGCGAGGGGGAGGGGCAGTTTACACACACACACAGCTGCTGCATGCAGCCACGCACACACAGGGAGGAGATGGCAGAGAGAACGCACTCCCCTGAAAACTCCCCTTGAATTCCTCCAGACTCAGAAAATGTAAAAGTTCACTTTTTGGAGATCCATAGAAAAGGGTGAAAATGGAAAAAAGTATTCGAAAATAGTGCCTCATAAGGCGGGTAGAGTCCCTTGAAAACTCCCCTTGAATTCCTCCAGACTCAGAAAAAGTCAAAGTTGACTTTTTGGAGATCCATAGAAAAAGGGTGAAAATGAAAAAAAGTACACCACAGCATGGATTCGAACACGCGACCAACCGCATCCAGGGGCGAGCGTTAACGCAGTGAGCCACTGGACATGAGTACTCAAACATGCCTACTTTTGCATCTTAGACACTCTGAATTCACTAAATGTACAACTTTTTCTCCATCAAAATGAACAAATGAGACATGAAATAACATCTACAGATCAAGACGAAGCGAATGGAAGTGGTCCCAGCCTCGTAGCTGTGAACAGCTGTGATCGCAGGAAAATGCTGTTACAAAGATTTCTCAGTATATCTCCGGGACATTTCCTTGGCTTTCCCACCGTCACAATGGACAAACAAGACATGAAATAACATCAACAGATCAAGACGAAGCGAATGGAAGTACCCCCGGAGTCATAGCATGTGTAAATCGAGACGAAACATCTCTCTCTCCCCCGCCTGCTTGCGAGGGGGAGCGGCAGTTTACACACACACACAGCTGCTGCATGCAGCAACGCACACACAGGGAGGAGATGGCAGAGAGAACGCACTCCCCTGAAAACTCCCCTTGAATTCCTCCAGACTCAGAAAATGTAAAAGTTCACTTTTTGGAGATCCATAGAAAAAGGGTGAAAATGGAAAAAAGTATTCGAAAATAGTGCCTCATAAGGCGGGTAGAGTCCCTTGAAAACTCCCCTTGAATTCCTCCAGACTCAGAAAAAGTCAAAGTTGACTTTTTGGAGATCCATAGAAAAAGGGTGAAAATGGAAAAAAGTATTCGAAAATAGTGCCTAATAAGGTGGGTAGAATCCCTTTAAAACTCCCCTTGAATTCCTCCAGACTCAGAAAAAGTCAAAGTTGACTTTTTGGAGATCCATAGAAAAAGGGTGAAAATGAAAAAAAGTATGCCACAGTATGGATTCGAACACGCGACCAACCGCATCCAGGGGCGAGCATTAACGCAGTGACCCACTGGACCTGAGTACTCAAACATGCCTACTTTTGCATCTTAGAAACTCTGAATTCACTAAATGTACAACTTTTTCTCCATCAAAATGAACAAATGAGACATGAAATAACATCTACAGATCAAGACGAAGCGAATGGAAGCGGTCCCAGCCTCGTAGCTGTGAACAGCTGTGATCGCAGGAAAATGCTGTTACAAAGATTTCTCAGTATATCTCCGGGACATTTCCCTGGCTTTGCCACCGTCACAATGGACAAACGAGACATGAAATAACATCAACAGATCAAGACGAAGCGAATGGAAGTACCCCCGGAGTCATAGCATGTGTAAATCGAGACGAAACATCTCTCTCTCCCCCGCCTGCTTGCGAGAGGGAGGGGCAGTTTACACACACACGCAGCTGCTGCTGCATGCAGCAACGCACACAGAGGGAGGAGATGGCAGAAAGAATGCACTCCCCTGAAAACTCCCCTTGAATTCCTACAGACTCAGAAAAAGTCAAAGTTGACTTTTTGGAGATCCATAGAAAAAGGGTGAAAATGAAAAAAAGTATGCCACAGCATGGATTCGAACACGCGACCAACCGCATCCAGGGGCGAGCATTAACGCAGTGAGCCACTGGACTTGAGTACTCAAACATGCCTACTTTTGCATCTTAGAAACTCTGAATTCACTAAATGTACAACCTTTTCTCCATCAAAATGAACAAATGAGACATTAAATAACATCTACAGATCAAGACGAAGCGAATGGAAGCGGTCCCAGCCTCGTAGCTGTGAACAGCTGTGATCGCAGGAAAATGCTGTTACAAAGATTTCTCAGTATATCTCCGGGACATTTCCCTGGCTTTCCCACCGTCACAATGGACAAACGAGACATGAAATAACATCAACAGATCAAGACGAAGCGAATGGAGGTACCCCCGGAGTCATAGCATGTGTAAATCGAGACGAAACATCTCTCTCTCCCCCGCCTGCTTGCGAGGGGGAGGGGCAGTTTACACACACACGCAGCTGCTGCATGCAGCAACACACACACAGGGAGGAGATGGCAGAGAGAACGCACTCCCCTGAAAACTCCCCTTGAATTCCTCCAGACTCAGAAAATGTAAAAGATCACTTTTTGGAGATCCATAGAAAAAGGGTGAAAATGAAAAAAAGAATGCCACAGCATGGATTCGAACACGCGACCAACCGCATCCAGGGGCCAGTGTTAACGCAGTGAGCCACTGGACCTGAGTACGCAAATATGCCTACTTGTGCATCTTAGACACTCTGAATTCACTAAATGTACAACTTTTTCTCCATCAAAATGAACAAATGAGACATGAAATAACATCTACAGATCAAGATGAAGCGAATGGAAGCGGTCCCAGTCTCGTAGCTGTGAACAGCTGTGATCGCAGGAAAATGCTGTTCCAAAGATTTCTCAGTATATCTCCGGGACATTTCCCTGGCTTTCCCACCGTCACAATGGACAAACGAGACATGAAATAACATCAACAGATCAAGACGAAGCGAATGGAAGTACCCCCGGAGTCATAGCGTGTGTAAATCGAGACGAAACATCTCTCTCTCCCCCGCCTGCTTGCGAAGGGGAGGGGCAGTTTACACACACACACGCAGCTGCTGCATGCAGCAACGCACACACAGGGAGGAGATGGCAGAGAGAATGCACTCCCCTGAAAACTCCCCTTGAATTCCTCCAGACTCAGAAAATGTAAAAGTTCACTTTTTGGAGATCCATAGAAAAAGGGTGAAAATGGAAAGAAGTATTCGAAAATAGTGCCTCATAAGGCGGGTAGAGTCCTTTGAAAACTCCCCTTGAATTCCTCCAGACTCAGAAAAAGTCAAAGTTGACTTTTTGGAGATCCATAGAAAAAGGGTGAAATTGAAAAAAAGTATGCCACAGCATGGATTCGAACACGTGACCAACCGCATCCAGGGGCGAGCGTTAACGCAGTGAGCCACTGGACCTGAGTACTCAAACATGCCTACTTGTGCATCTTAGACACTCTGAATTCACTAAATGTACAACCTTTTCTCCATCAAAATGAACAAATGAGACATGAAATAACATCTCCAGATCAAGACGAAGCGAATGGAAGCGGTCCCAGCCTCGTAGCTTTGAACAGCTGTGATCGCAGGAAAATGCTGTTACAAAGATTTATCAGTATATCTCCGGGACATTTCCCTGGCTTTCCCACCGTCACAATGGACAAACGAGACATGAAATAACATCAACAGATCAAGACGAAGCGAATGGAGGTACCCCCGGAGTCATAGCATGTGTAAATCGAGACGAAACATCTCTCTCTCCCCCGCCTGCTTGCGAAGGGGAGGGGCAGTTTACACACACACACGCAGCTGCTGCATGCAGCAACGCACACACAGGGAGGAGATGGCAGAGAGAATGCACTCCCCTGAAAACTCCCCTTGAATTCCTCCAGACTCAGAAAATGTAAAAGTTCACTTTTTGGAGATCCATAGAAAAGGGTGAAAATGGAAAAAAGTATTCAAAAATAGTGCCTCATAAGGCGGGTAGAGTCCCTTGAAAACTCCCCTTGAATTCCTCCAGACTCAGAAAAAGTCAAAGTTGACTTTTTGGAGATCCATAGAAAAAGGGTGAAAATGAAAAAAAGTATGCCACAGCATGGATTCGAACACGCGACCAACCGCATCCAGGGGCGAGCATTAACGCAGTGAGCCACTGGACCTGAGTACTCAAACATGCCTACTTTTGCATCTTAGAAACTCTGAATTCACTAAATGTACAACTTTTTCTCCATCAAAATGAACAACTGAGACATTAAATAACATCTACAGATCAAGACGAAGCGAATGGAAGCGGTCCCAGCCTCGTAGCTGCGAACAGCTGTGATCGCAGGAAAATGCTGTTACAAAGATTTCTCAGTATATCTCCGGGACATTTCCCTGGCTTTCCCACCGTCACAATGGACAAACAAGACATGAAATAACATCAACAGATCAAGACGAAGCGAATGGAAGTACCCCCGGAGTCATAGCATGTGTAAATCGAGACGAAACATCTCTCTCTCCCCCGCCTGCTTGCGAGGGGGAGGGGCAGTTTACACACACACACAGCTGCTGCATGCAGCCACGCACACACAGGGAGGAGATGGCAGAGAGAACGCACTCCCCTGAAAACTCCCCTTGAATTCCTCCAGACTCAGAAAATGTAAAAGTTCACTTTTTGGAGATCCATAGAAAAGGGTGAAAATGGAAAAAAGTATTCGAAAATAGTGCCTCATAAGGCGGGTAGAGTCCCTTGAAAACTCCCCTTGAATTCCTCCAGACTCAGAAAAAGTCAAAGTTGACTTTTTGGAGATCCATAGAAAAAGGGTGAAAATGAAAAAAAGTACACCACAGCATGGATTCGAACACGCGACCAACCGCATCCAGGGGCGAGCGTTAACGCAGTGAGCCACTGGACATGAGTACTCAAACATGCCTACTTTTGCATCTTAGACACTCTGAATTCACTAAATGTACAACTTTTTCTCCATCAAAATGAACAAATGAGACATGAAATAACATCTACAGATCAAGACGAAGCGAATGGAAGTGGTCCCAGCCTCGTAGCTGTGAACAGCTGTGATCGCAGGAAAATGCTGTTACAAAGATTTCTCAGTATATCTCCGGGACACTGCCCTGGCTTTGCCACCGTCACAATGGACAAACGAGACATGAAATAACATCAACAGATCAAGACGAAGCGAATGGAAGTACCCCCGGAGTCATAGCATGTGTAAATCGAGACGAAACATCTCTCTCTCCCCCGCCTGCTTGCGAAGGGGAGGGGCAGTTTACACACACACACGCAGCTGCTGCATGCAGCAACGCACACACAGGGAGGAGATGGCAGAGAGAATGCACTCCCCTGAAAACTCCCCTTGAATTCCTCCAGACTCAGAAAATGTAAAAGTTCACTTTTTGGAGATCCATAGAAAAGGGTGAAAATGGAAAAAAGTATTCAAAAATAGTGCCTCATAAGGCGGGTAGAGTCCCTTGAAAACTCCCCTTGAATTCCTCCAGACTCAGAAAAAGTCAAAGTTGACTTTTTGGAGATCCATAGAAAAAGGGTGAAAATGAAAAAAAGTATGCCACAGCATGGATTCGAACACGCGACCAACCGCATCCAGGGGCGAGCATTAACGCAGTGAGCCACTGGACCTGAGTACTCAAACATGCCTACTTTTGCATCTTAGAAACTCTGAATTCACTAAATGTACAACTTTTTCTCCATCAAAATGAACAACTGAGACATTAAATAACATCTACAGATCAAGACGAAGCGAATGGAAGCGGTCCCAGCCTCGTAGCTGCGAACAGCTGTGATCGCAGGAAAATGCTGTTACAAAGATTTCTCAGTATATCTCCGGGACATTTCCCTGGCTTTCCCACCGTCACAATGGACAAACAAGACATGAAATAACATCAACAGATCAAGACGAAGCGAATGGAAGTACCCCCGGAGTCATAGCATGTGTAAATCGAGACGAAACATCTCTCTCTCCCCCGCCTGCTTGCGAGGGGGAGGGGCAGTTTACACACACACACAGCTGCTGCATGCAGCCACGCACACACAGGGAGGAGATGGCAGAGAGAACGCACTCCCCTGAAAACTCCCCTTGAATTCCTCCAGACTCAGAAAATGTAAAAGTTCACTTTTTGGAGATCCATAGAAAAGGGTGAAAATGGAAAAAAGTATTCGAAAATAGTGCCTCATAAGGCGGGTAGAGTCCCTTGAAAACTCCCCTTGAATTCCTCCAGACTCAGAAAAAGTCAAAGTTGACTTTTTGGAGATCCATAGAAAAAGGGTGAAAATGAAAAAAAGTACACCACAGCATGGATTCGAACACGCGACCAACCGCATCCAGGGGCGAGCGTTAACGCAGTGAGCCACTGGACATGAGTACTCAAACATGCCTACTTTTGCATCTTAGACACTCTGAATTCACTAAATGTACAACTTTTTCTCCATCAAAATGAACAAATGAGACATGAAATAACATCTACAGATCAAGACGAAGCGAATGGAAGTGGTCCCAGCCTCGTAGCTGTGAACAGCTGTGATCGCAGGAAAATGCTGTTACAAAGATTTCTCAGTATATCTCCGGGACACTGCCCTGGCTTTGCCACCGTCACAATGGACAAACGAGACATGAAATAACATCAACAGATCAAGACGAAGCGAATGGAAGTACCCCCGGAGTCATAGCATGTGTAAATCGAGACGAAACATCTCTCTCTCCCCCGCCTGCTTGCGAAGGGGAGGGGCAGTTTACACAAACACACGCAGCTGCTGCATGCAGCAACGCACACAGAGGGAGGAGATGGCAGAGAGAATGCACTCCCCTGAAAACTCCCCTTGAATTCCTCCAGACTCAGAAAATGTAAAAGTTCACTTTTTGGAGATCCATAGAAAAAGGGTGAAAATGGAAAAAAGTATTCGAAAATAGTGCCTCATAAGGCGGGTAGAGTCCCTTGAAAACTCCCCTTGAATTCCTCCAGACTAAGAAAAGTCAAAGTTGACTTTTGGGAGATCCATAGAAAAAGGGTGAAAATGAAAAAAAGTATGCCACAGCATGGATTCGAACACGCGACCAACCGCATCCAGGGGCGAGCATTAACGCAGTGAGCCACTGGACCTGAGTACTCAAACATGCCTACTTTTGCATCTTAGAAACTCTGAATTCACTAAATGTACAACTTTTTCTCCATCAACATGAACAACTGAGACATTAAATAACATCTACAGATCAACACGAAGCGAATGGAAGCGGTCCCAGCCTCGTAGCTGCGAACAGCTGTGATCGCAGGAAAATGCTGTTACAAAGATTTCTCAGTATATCTCCGGGACATTTCCTTGGCTTTCCCACCGTCACAATGGACAAACAAGACATGAAATAACATCAACAGATCAAGACGAAGCGAATGGAAGTACCCCCGGAGTCATAGCATGTGTAAATCGAGACGAAACATCTCTCTCTCCCCCGCCTGCTTGCGAGGGGGAGCGGCAGTTTACACACACACACAGCTGCTGCATGCAGCAACGCACACACAGGGAGGAGATGGCAGAGAGAACGCACTCCCCTGAAAACTCCCCTTGAATTCCTCCAGACTCAGAAAATGTAAAAGTTCACTTTTTGGAGATCCATAGAAAAAGGGTGAAAATGGAAAAAAGTATTCGAAAATAGTGCCTCATAAGGCGGGTAGAGTCCCTTGAAAACTCCCCTTGAATTCCTCCAGACTCAGAAAAAGTCAAAGTTGACTTTTTGGAGATCCATAGAAAAAGGGTGAAAATGAAAAAAAGTACACCACAGCATGGATTCGAACACGCGACCAACCGCATCCAGGGGCGAGCGTTAACGCAGTGAGCCACTGGACATGAGTACTCAAACATGGCTACTTGTGCATCTTAGAAACTCTGAATTCACTAAATGTACAACTTTTTCTCCATCAAAATGAACAAATGAGACATTAAATAACATCTACAGATCAAGACGAAGCGAATTGAAGCGGTCCCAGCCTCGTAGCTGTGAACAGCTGTGATCGCAGGAAAATGCTGTTACAAAGATTTCTCAGTATATCTCCGGGACATTTCCCTGGCTTTCCCACCGTCACAATGGACAAACGAGACATGAAATAACATCAACAGATCAAGACGAAGCGAATGGAGGTACCCCCGGAGTCATAGCATGTGTAAATCGAGACGAAACATCTCTCTCTCCCCCGCCTGCTTGCGAGAGGGAGGGGCAGTTTACACACACACGCAGCTGCTGCATGCAGCAACACACACACAGGGAGGAGATGGCAGAGAGAATGCACTCCCCTGAAAACTCCCCTTGAATTCCTCCAGACTCAGAAAATGTAAAAGATCACTTTTTGGAGATCCATAGAAAAAGGGTGAAAATGGAAAAAAGTATTCGAAAATAGTGCCTCATAAGGCGGGTAGAGTCCCTTGAAAACTCCCCTTGAATTCCTCCAGACTCAGAAAAAGTCAAAGTTGACTTTTTGGAGATCCATAGAAAAAGGGTGAAAATGAAAAAAAGTATGTCACAGTATGGATTCAAACACGCGACCAACCGCATCCAGGGGCGAGCATTAACGCAGTGAGCCACTGGACCTGAGTACTCAAACATGCCTACTTTTGCATCTTAGAAACTCTGAATTCACTAAATGTACAACTTTTTCTCCATCAAAATGAACAAATGAGACATGAAATAACATCTACAGATCAAGACGAAGCGAATGGAAGCGGTCCCCGCCTCGTAGCTGTGAACAGCTGTGATCGCAGGAAAATGCTGTTACAAAGATTTCTCAGAATATCTCCGGGACATTTCCCTGGCTTTCCCACCGACACAATGGACAAACGAGACATGAAATAACATCAACAGATCAAGACGAAGCGAATGGAGGTACCCCCGGAGTCATAGCATGTGTAAATCGAGACGAAACATCTCTCTCTCCCCCGCCTGCTTGCGAGAGGGAGGGGCAGTTTACACACACACGCAGCTGCTGCTGCATGCAGCAACGCACACAGAGGGAGGAGATGGCAGAAAGAATGCACTCCCCTGAAAACTCCCCTTGAATTCCTACAGACTCAGAAAAAGTCAAAGTTGACTTTTTGGAGATCCATAGAAAAAGGGTGAAAATGAAAAAAAGTATGCCACAGCATGGATTCGAACACGCGACCAACCGCATCCAGGGGCGAGCATTAACGCAGTGAGCCACTGGACTTGAGTACTCAAACATGCCTACTTTTGCATCTTAGAAACTCTGAATTCACTAAATGTACAACCTTTTCTCCATCAAAATGAACAAATGAGACATTAAATAACATCTACTGATCAAGACGAAGCGAATGGAAGCGGTCCCAGCCTCGTAGCTGTGAACAGCTGTGATCGCAGGAAAATGCTGTTACAAAGATTTATCAGTATATCTCCGGGACATTTCCCTGGCTTTCCCACCGTCACAATGGACAAACGAGACATGAAATAACATCACCAGATCAAGACGAAGCGAATGGAGGTACCCCCGGAGTCATAGCATGTGTAAATCGAGACGAAACATCTCTCTCTCCCCCGCCTGCTTGCGAGGGGGAGGGGCAGTTTACACACACACGCAGCTGCTGCATGCAGCAACACACACACAGGGAGGAGATGGCAGAGAGAACGCACTCCCCTGAAAACTCCCCTTGAATTCCTCCAGACTCAGAAAATGTAAAAGATCACTTTTTGGAGATCCATAGAAAAAGGGTGAAAATGAAAAAAAGAATGCCACAGCATGGATTCGAACACGCGACCAACCGCATCCAGGGGCCAGTGTTAACGCAGTGAGCCACTGGACCTGAGTACGCAAATATGCCTACTTGTGCATCTTAGACACTCTGAATTCACTAAATGTACAACTTTTTCTCCATCAAAATGAACAAATGAGACATGAAATAACATCTACAGATCAAGATGAAGCGAATGGAAGCGGTCCCAGTCTCGTAGCTGTGAACAGCTGTGATCGCAGGAAAATGCTGTTCCAAAGATTTCTCAGTATATCTCCGGGACATTTCCCTGGCTTTCCCACCGTCACAATGGACAAACGAGACATGAAATAACATCAACAGATCAAGACGAAGCGAATGGAAGTACCCCCGGAGTCATAGCATGTGTAAATCGAGACGAAACATCTCTCTCTCCCCCGCCTGCTTGCGAAGGGGAGGGGCAGTTTACACACACACACGCAGCTGCTGCATGCAGCAACGCACACACAGGGAGGAGATGGCAGAGAGAATGCACTCCCCTGAAAACTCCCCTTGAATTCCTCCAGACTCAGAAAATGTAAAAGTTCACTTTTTGGAGATCCATAGAAAAAGGGTGAAAATGGAAAGAAGTATTCGAAAATAGTGCCTCATAAGGCGGGTAGAGTCCTTTGAAAACTCCCCTTGAATTCCTCCAGACTCAGAAAAAGTCAAAGTTGACTTTTTGGAGATCCATAGAAAAAGGGTGAAATTGAAAAAAAGTATGCCACAGCATGGATTCGAACACGCGACCAACCGCATCCAGGGGCGAGCGTTAACGCAGTGAGCCACTGGACCTGAGTACTCAAACATGCCTACTTGTGCATCTTAGACACTCTGAATTCACTAAATGTACAACCTTTTCTCCATCAAAATGAACAAATGAGACATGAAATAACATCTCCAGATCAAGACGAAGCGAATGGAAGCGGTCCCAGCCTCGTAGCTTTGAACAGCTGTGATCGCAGGAAAATGCTGTTACAAAGATTTATCAGTATATCTCCGGGACATTTCCCTGGCTTTCCCACCGTCACAATGGACAAACGAGACATGAAATAACATCAACAGATCAAGACGAAGCGAATGGAGGTACCCCCGGAGTCATAGCATGTGTAAATCGAGACGAAACATCTCTCTCTCCCCCGCCTGCTTGCGAAGGGGAGGGGCAGTTTACACACACACACGCAGCTGCTGCATGCAGCAACGCACACACAGGGAGGAGATGGCAGAGAGAATGCACTCCCCTGAAAACTCCCCTTGAATTCCTCCAGACTCAGAAAATGTAAAAGTTCACTTTTTGGAGATCCATAGAAAAGGGTGAAAATGGAAAAAAGTATTCAAAAATAGTGCCTCATAAGGCGGGTAGAGTCCCTTGAAAACTCCCCTTGAATTCCTCCAGACTCAGAAAAAGTCAAAGTTGACTTTTTGGAGATCCATAGAAAAAGGGTGAAAATGAAAAAAAGTATGCCACAGCATGGATTCGAACACGCGACCAACCGCATCCAGGGGCGAGCATTAACGCAGTGAGCCACTGGACCTGAGTACTCAAACATGCCTACTTTTGCATCTTAGAAACTCTGAATTCACTAAATGTACAACATTTTCTCCATCAAAATGAACAAATGAGACATTAAATAACATCTACAGATCAAGACGAAGCGAATGGAAGCGGTCCCAGCCTCGTAGCTGTGAACAGCTGTGATTGCACGAAAATGCTGTTACAAAGATTTCTCAGTATATCTCCGGGACATTTCCCTGGCTTTCCCACCGTCACAATGGACAAACGAGACATGAAATAACATCAACAGATCAAGACGAAGCGAATGGAGGTACCCCCGGAGTCATAGCATGTGTAAATCGAGACGAAACATCTCTCTCTCCCCCGCCTGCTTGCGAGGGGGAGGGGCAGTTTACACACACACGCAGCTGCTGCATGCAGCAACACACACATAGGGAAGAGATGGCAGAGAGAACGCACTCCCCTGAAAACTCCCCTTGAATTCCTCCAGACTCAGAAAATGTAAAAGATCACTTTTTGGAGATCCATAGAAAAAGGGTGAAAATGAAAAAAAGTATGCCACAGCATGGATTCGAACACGCGACCAACCGCATCCAGGGGCGAGCATTAACGCAGTGAGCCACTGGACCTGAGTACTCAAACATGCCTACTTTTGCATCTTAGAAACTCTGAATTCACTAAATGTACAACTTTTTCTCCATCAAAAAAATGAACAACTGAGACATTAAATAACATCTACAGATCAAGACGAAGCGAATGGAAGCGGTCCCAGCCTCGTAGCTGCGAACAGCTGTGATCGCAGGAAAATGCTGTTACAAAGATTTCTCAGTATATCTCCGGGACATTTCCCTGGCTTTCCCACCGTCACAATGGACAAACAAGACATGAAATAACATCAACAGATCAAGACGAAGCGAATGGAAGTACCCCCGGAGTCATAGCATGTGTAAATCGAGACGAAACATCTCTCTCTCCCCCGCCTGCTTGCGAGGGGGAGGGGCAGTTTACACACACACACAGCTGCTGCATGCAGCCACGCACACACAGGGAGGAGATGGCAGAGAGAATGCACTCCCCTGAAAACTCCCCTTGAATTTCTCCAGACTCAGAAAATGTAAAAGTTCACTTTTTGGAGATCCATAGAAAAAGGGTGAAAATGGAAAAAAGTATTCGAAAATAGTGCCTCATAAGGCGGGTAGAGTCCCTTGAAAACTCCCCTTGAATTCCTCCAGACTCAGAAAAAGTCAAAGTTGACTTTTTGGAGATCCATAGAAAAAGGGTGAAAATGAAAAAAAGTACACCACAGCATGGATTCGAACACGCGACCAACCGCATCCAGGGGCGAGTGTTAACGCAGTGAGCCAATGGACCTGAGTACTCAAACATGCCTACTTGTGCATCTTAGAAACTCTGAATTCACTAAATGTACAACTTTTTCTCCATCAAAATGAACAAATGAGACATTAAATAACATCTACAGATCAAGACGAAGCGAATGGAAGCGGTCCCAGCCTCGTAGCTGTGAACAGCTGTGATCGCAGGAAAATACTGTTACAAAGATTTCTCAGTATATCTCCGGGACATTTCCCTGGCTTTCCCACCGTCACAATGGACAAACGAGACATGAAATAACATCAACAGATCAAGACGAAGCGAATGGAGGTACCCCCGGAGTCATAGCATGTGTAAATCGAGACGAAACATCTCTCTCTCCCCCGCCTGCTTGCGAGGGGGAGGGGCAGTTTACACACACACGCAGCTGCTGCATGCAGCAACACACACATAGGGAGGAGATGACAGAGAGAACGCACTCCCCTGAAAACTCCCCTTGAATTCCTCCAGACTCAGAAAATGTAAAAGATCACTTTTTGGAGATCCATAGAAAAAGGGTGAAAATGGAAAAAAGTATTCGAAAATAGTGCCTCATAAGGCGGGTAGAGTCCCTTGAAAACTCCCCTTGAATTCCTCCAGACTAAGAAAAGTCAAAGTTGACTTTTGGGAGATCCATAGAAAAAGGGTGAAAATGAAAAAAAGTATGCCACAGCATGGATTCGAACACGCGACCAACCGCATCCAGGAGCGAGCATTAACGCAGTGAGCCACTGGACCTGAGTACTCAAACATGCCTACTTTTGCATCTTACAAACTCTGAATTCACTAAATGTACAACTTTTTCTCCATCAACATGAACAACTGAGACATTAAATAACATCTACAGATCAACACGAAGCGAATGGAAGCGGTCCCAGCCTCGTAGCTGCGAACAGCTGTGATCGCAGGAAAATGCTGTTACAAAGATTTCTCAGTATATCTCCGGGACATTTCCTTGGCTTTCCCACCGTCACAATGGACAAACAAGACATGAAATAACATCAACAGATCAAGACGAAGCGAATGGAAGTACCCCCGGAGTCATAGCATGTGTAAATCGAGACGAAACATCTCTCTCTCCCCCGCCTGCTTGCGAAGGGGAGGGGCAGTTTACACACACACACGCAGCTGCTGCATGCAGCAACGCACACAGAGGGAGGAGATGGCAGAGAGAACGCACTCCCCTGAAAACTCCCCTTGAATTCCTCCAGACTCAGAAAATGTAAAAGATCACTTTTTGGAGATCCATAGAAAAAGGGTGAAAATGGAAAAAAGTATTCGAAAATAGTGCCTCATAAGGCGGGTAGAGTCCCTTGAAAACTCCCCTTGAATTCCTCCAGACTCAGAAAAAGTCAAAGTTGACTTTTTGGAGATCCATAGAAAAAGGGTGAAAATGAAAAAAAGTACACCACAGCATGGATTCGAACACGCGACCAACCGCATCCAGGGGCAAGCGTTAACGCAGTGAGCCACTGGACCTGAGTACTCAAACATGGCTACTTGTGCATCTTAGAAACTCTGAATTCACTAAATGTACAACTTTTTCTCCATCAAAATGAACAAATGAGACATTAAATAACATCTACAGATCAAGACGAAGCGAATTGAAGCGGTCCCAGCCTCGTAGCTGTGAACAGCTGTGATCGCAGGAAAATGCTGTTACAAAGATTTCTCAGTATATCTCCGGGACATTTCCCTGGCTTTGCCACCGTCACAATGGACAAATGAGACATGAAATAACATCAACAGATCAAGACGAAGCGAATGGAAGTACCCCCGGAGTCATAGCATGTGTAAATCGAGACGAAACATCTTTCTCTCCCCCGCCTGCTTGCGAAGGGGAGGGGCAGTTTACACACACACACGCAGCTGCTGCATGCAGCAACGCACACAGAGGGAGGAGATGGCAGAGAGAATGCACTCCCCTGAAAACTCCCCTTGAATTCCTCCAGACTCAGAAAATGTAAAAGTTCACTTTTTGGAGATCCATAGAAAAAGGGTGAAAATGGAAAAAAGTATTCGAAAATAGTGCCTCATAAGGCGGGTAGAGTCCCTTGAAAACTCCCCTTGAATTCCTCCAGACTCAGAAAAAGCCGAAGTTGACTTTTTGGAGATCCATAGAAAAAGGGTGAAAATGAAAAAAAGTACACCACAGCATGGATTCGAACACGCGACCAACCGCATCCAGGGGCGAGCGTTAACGCAGTGAGCCACTGGACCTGAGTACTCAAACATGGCTACTTGTGCATCTTAGAAACTCTGAATTCACTAAACGTACAACTTTTTCTCCATCAAAATGAACAAATGAGACATTAAATAACATCTACAGATCAAGACGAAGCGAATGGAAGCGGTCCCAGCCTCGTAGCTGCGAACAGCTGTGATCGCAGGAAAATGCTGTTCCAAAGATTTCTCAGTATATCTCCGGGACATTTCCCTGGCTTTGCCACCGTCACAATGGACAAACGAGACATGAAATAACATCAACAGATCAAGACGAAGCGAATGGAAGTACCCCCGGAGTCATAGCATGTGTAAATCGAGACGAAACATCTCTCTCTCCCCCGCCTGCTTGCGAAGGGGAGGGGCAGTTTACACACACACACGCAGCTGCTGCATGCAGCAACGCACACAGAGGGAGGAGATGGCAGAGAGAATGCACTCCCCTGAAAACTCCCCTTGAATTCCTCCAGACTCAGAAAATGTAAAAGTTCACTTTTTGGAGATCCATAGAAAAAGGGTGAAAATGGAAAAAAGTATTCGAAAATAGTGCCTCATAAGGCGGGTAGAGTCTCTTGAAAACTCCCCTTGAATTCCTCCAGACTCAGAAAAAGTCAAAGTTGACTTTTTGGAGATCCATAGAAAAAGGGTGAAAATGAAAAAAAGTATGCCACAGTATGGATTCGAACACGCGACCAACCGCATCCAGGGGCGAGCATTAACGCAGTGAGCCACTGGACCTGAGTACTCAAACATGCCTACTTTTGCATCTTAGAAACTCTGAATTCACTAAATGTACAACTTTTTCTGCATCAAAATGAACAAATGAGACATGAAATAACATCTACAGATCAAGACGAAGCGAATGGAAGCGGTCCCAGCCTCGTAGCTGTGAACAGCTGTGATCGCAGGAAAATGCTGTTACAAAGATTTCTCAGTATATCTCCGGGACATTTCCCTGGCTTTCCCACCGTCACAATGGACAAACGAGACATGAAATAACATCAACAGATCAAGACGAAGCGAATGGAAGTACCCCCGGAGTCATAGCATGTGTAAATCGAGACGAAACATCTCTCTCTCCCCCGCCTGCTTGCGAAGGGGAGGGGCAGTTTACACACACACACGCAGTTGCTGCATGCAGCAACGCACACACAGGGAGGAGATGGCAGAGAGAATGCACTCCCCTGAAAACTCCCCTTGAATTCCTCCAGACTCAGAAAATGTAAAAGTTCACTTTTTGGAGATCCATAGAAAAAAAGGGTGAAAATGGAAAAAAGTATTCGAAAATAGTGCCTCCTAAGGCGGGTAGAGTCCCTTGAAAACTCCCCTTGAATTCCTCCAGACTCAGAAAAAGTCAAAGTTGACTTTTTGGAGATCCATAGAAAAAGGGTGAAAATGAAAAAAAGTATGCCACAGCATGGATTCGAACACGCGACCAACCGCATCCAGGGGCGAGCATTAACGCAGTGAGCCACTGGACCTGAGTACTCAAACATGCCTACTTTTGCATCTTAGAAACTCTGAATTCACTAAATGTACAACTTTTTCTCCATCAACATGAACAACTGAGACATTAAATAACATCTACAGATCAAGACGAAGCGAATGGAAGCGGTCCCAGCCTCGTAGCTGCGAACAGCTGTGATCGCAGGAAAATGCTGTTACAAAGATTTCTCAGTATATCTCCGGGACATTTCCCTGGCTTTCCCACCGTCACAATGGACAAACAAGACATGAAATAACATCAACAGATCAAGACGAAGCGCATGGAAGTACCCCCGGAGTCATAGCATGTGTAAATCGAGACGAAACATCTCTCTCTCCCCCGCCTGCTTGCGAGGGGGAGGGGCAGTTTACACACACACACAGCTGATGCATGCAGCAACGCACACACAGGGAGGAGATGGCAGAGAGAACGCACTCCCCTGAAAACTCCCCTTGAATTCCTCCAGACTCAGAAAATGTAAAAGTTCACTTTTTGGAGATCCATAGAAAAAGGGTGAAAATGGAAAAAAGTATTCGAAAATAGTGCCTCATAAGGCGGGTAGAGTCCCTTGAAAACTCCCCTTGAATTCCTCCAGACTCAGAAAAAGTCAAAGTTGACTTTTTGGAGATCCATAGAAAAAGGGTGAAAATGAAAAAAAGTATGCCACAGTATGGATTCGAACACGCGACCAACCGCATCCAGGGGCGAGCATTAACGCATTGAGCCACTGGACCTGAGTACTCAAACATGCCTACTTGTGCATCTTAGAAACTCTGAATTCACTAAATGTACAACTTTTTCTCCATCAAAATGAACAAATGAGACATGAAATAACATCTACAGATCAAGACGAAGCGAATGGAAGCGGTCCCAGCCTCGTAGCTGTGAACAGCTGTGATCGCAGGAAAATGCTGTTACAAAGATTTCTCAGTATATCTCCGGGACATTTCCCTGGCTTTCTCACCGTCACAATGGACAAACGAGACATGAAATAACATCAACAGATCAAGACGAAGCGAATGGAGGTATCCCCGGAGTCATAGCATGTGTAAATCGAGACGAAACATCTCTCTCTCCCCCGCCTGCTTGCGAAGGGGAGGGGCAGTTTACACACACACGCAGCTGCTGCATGCAGCAACGCACACACAGGGAGGAGATGGCAGAGAGAACGCACTCCCCTGAAAACTCCCCTTGAATTCCTCCAGACTCAGAAAATGTAAAAGTTCACTTTTTGGAGATCCATAGAAAAAGGGTGAAAATGGAAAAAAGTATTCGAAAATAGTGCCTCATAAGGCGGGTAGAGTCCCTTGAAAACTCCCCTTGAATTCCTCCAGACTCAGAAAAAGTCGAAGTTGACTTTTTGGAGATCCATAGAAAAAGGGTGAAAATGAAAAAAAGTATGCTACAGCATGGATTCGAACACGCGACCAACCGCATCCAGGGGCGAGCATTAACGCAGTGAGCCACTGGACCTGAGTACTCAAACATGCCTACTTTTGCATCTTAGAAACTCTGAATTCACTAAATGTACAACTTTGTCTCCATCAAAATGAACAAATGAGACATGAAATAACATCTACAGATCAAGACGAAGCGAATGGAAGCGGTCCCAGCCTCGTAGCTGTGAACAGCTGTGATCGCAGGAAAATGCTGTTACAAAGATTTCTCAGTATATCTCCGGGACATTTCCCTGGCTTTCCCACCGTCACAATGGACAAACGAGACATGAAATAACATCAACAGATCAAGACGAAGCGAATGGAGGTACCCCCGGAGTCATAGCATGTGTAAATCGAGACGAAACATCTCTCTCTCCCCCGCCTGCTTGCGAGGGGGAGGGGCAGTTTACACACACACGCAGCTGCTGCATGCAGCAACACACACACAGGGAGGAGATGGCAGAGAGAACGCACTCCCCTGAAAACTCCCCTTGAATTCCCCCAGACTCAGAAAATGTAAAAGATCACTTTTTGGAGATCCATAGAAAAAGGGTGAAAATGGAAAAAAGTATTCGAAAATAGTGCCTCATAAGGCGGGTAGAGTCCCTTGAAAACTCCCCTTGAATTCCTCCAGACTAAGAAAAGTCAAAGTTGACTTTTTGGAGATCCATAGAAAAAGGGTGAAAATGAAAAAAAGTATGCCACAGCATGGATTCGAACACGCGACCAACCGCACGCATCCAGGGGCGAGCATTAACGCAGTGAGCCACTGGACCTGAGTACTCAAAAATGCCTACTTTTGCATCTTAGACACTCTGAATTCACTAAATGTACAACTTTTTCTCCATCAAAATGAACAAATGAGACATTAAATAACATCTACAGATCAAGACGAAGCGAATGGAAGCGGTCCCAGCCTCGTAGCTGTGAACAGCTGTGATCGCAGGAAAATGCTGTTACAAAGATTTATCAGTATATCTCCGGGACATTTCCCTCGCTTTGCCACCGTCACAATGGACAAACGAGACATGAAATAACATCAACAGATCAAGACGAAGCGAATGGAAGTACCCCCGGAGTCATAGCATGTGTAAATCGAGACGAAACATCTCTCTCTCCCCCGCCTGCTTGCGAAGGGGAGGGGCAGTTTACACACACACACGCAGCTGCTGCATGCAGCAACGCACACAGAGGGAGGAGATGGCAGAGAGAATGCACTCCCCTGAAAACTCCCCTTGAATTCCTCCAGACTCAGAAAATGTAAAAGTTCACTTTTTGGAGATCCATAGAAAAAGGGTGAAAATGGAAAAAAGTATTCGAAAATAGTGCCTCATAAGGCGGGTAGAGTCCCTTGAAAACTCCCCTTGAATTCCTCCAGACTCAGAAAAAGTCAAAGTTGACTTTTTGGAGATCCATAGAAAAAGGGTGAAAATGAAAAAAAGTATGCCACAGCATGGATTCGAACACGCGACCAACCGCATCCAGGGGCGAGCGTTAACGCAGTGAGCCACTGGACATGAGTACTCAAACATGCCTACTTTTGCATCTTAGACACTCTGAGTTCACTAAATGTACAACTTTTTCTCCATCAAAATGAACAAATGAGACATGAAATAACATCTACAGATCAAGACGAAGCGAATGGAAGCGGTCCCAGCCTCGTAGCTGTGAACAGCTGTGATCGCAGGAAAATGCTGTTACAAAGATTTCTCAGTTTATCTCCGGGACATTTCCCTGGCTTTGCCACCGTCACAATGGACAAACGAGACATGAAATAACATCAACAGATCAAGACGAAGCGAATGGAAGTACCCCCGGAGTCATAGCATGTGTAAATCGAGACGAAACATCTCTCTCTCCCCCGCCTGCTTGCGAAGGGGAGGGGCAGTTTACACACACACACGCAGCTGCTGCATGCAGCAACGCACACAGAGGGAGGAGATGGCAGAGAGAATGCACTCCCCTGAAAACTCCCCTTGAATTCCTCCAGACTCAGAAAATGTAAAAGTTCACTTTTTGGAGATCCATAGAAAAAGGGTGAAAATGGAAAAAAGTATTCGAAAATAGTGCCTCATAAGGCGGGTAGAGTCCCTTGAAAACTCCCCTTGAATTCCTCCAGACTCAGAAAAAGTCAAAGTTGACTTTTTGGAGATCCATAGAAAAAGGGTGAAAATGAAAAAAAGTATGCCACAGTATGGATTCGAACACGCGACCAACCGCATCCAGGGGCGACCATTAACCCAGTGAGCCACTGGACCTGAGTACTCAAACATGCCTACTTTTGCATCTTAGAAACTCTGAATTCACTAAATGTACAACTTTTTCTCCATCAAAATGAACAAATGAGACATTAAATAACATCTACAGATCAAGACGAAGCGAATGGAAGCGGTGCCAGCCTCGTAGCTGTGAACAGCTGTGATCGCAGGAAAATGCTGTTACAAAGATTTCTCAGTATATCTCCGGGACATTTCCCTGGCTTTCGAACCGTCACAATGGACAAACGAGACATGAAATAACATCAACAGATCAAGACGAAGCGAATGGAGGTACCCCCGGAGTCATAGCATGTGTAAATCGAGACGAAACATATCTCTCTCCCCCGCCTGCTTGCGAGGGGGAGGGGCAGTTTACACACACACGCAGCTGCTGCATGCAGCAACGCACACACAGGGAGGAGATGGCAGAGAGAACGCACTCCCCTGAAAACTCCCCTTGAATTCCTCCAGACTCAGAAAATGTAAAAGTTCACTTTTTGGAGATCCATAGAAAAAGGGTGAAAATGGAAAAAAGTATTCGAAAATAGTGCCTCATAAGGCGGGTAGAGTCCCTTGAAAACTCCCCTTGAATTCCTCCAGACTCAGAAAAAGTCAAAGTTGACTTTTTGGAGATCCATAGAAAAAGGGTGAAAATGAAAAAAAGTATGCCACAGCATGGATTCGAACACACGACCAACCGCATCCAGGGGCGAGCGTTAACGCAGTGAGCCACTGGACATGAGTACTCAAACATGCCTACTTTTGCATCTTAGACACTCTGAATTCACTAAATGTACAACTTTTTCTCCATCAAAATGAACAAATGAGACATGAAATAACATCTACAGATCAAGACGAAGCGAATGGAAGTGGTCCCAGCCTCGTAGCTGTGAACAGCTGTGATCGCAGGAAAATGCTGTTACAAAGATTTATCAGTATATCTCCGGGACATTTCCCTGGCTTTGCCACCGTCACAATGGACAAACGAGACATGAAATAACATCAACAGATCAAGACGAAGCGAATGGAAGTACCCCCGGAGTCATAGCATGTGTAAATCGAGACGAAACATCTCTCTCTCCCCCGCCTGCTTGCGAAGGGGAGGGGCAGTTTACACACACACACGCAGCTGCTGCATGCAGCAACGCACACAGAGGGAGGAGATGGCAGAGAGAATGCACTCCCCTGAAAACTCCCCTTGAATTCCTCCAGACTCAGAAAATGTAAAAGTTCACTTTTTGGAGATCCATAGAAAAAGGGTGAAAATGAAAAAAAGTATGCTACCGCATGGATTCGAACACGCGACCAACCGCATCCAGGGGCGAGCGTTAACGCAGTGAGCCACTGGACCTGAGTACTCAAACATGCCTACTTTTGCATCTTAGAAACTCTGAATTCACTAAATGTACAACCTTTTCTTCATCAAAATGAACAAATTAGACATTAAATAACATCTACAGATCAAGACGAAGCGAATGGAAGCGGTCCCAGCCTCGTAGCTGTGAACAGCTGTGATCGCAGGAAAATGCTGTTACAAAGATTTCTCAGTATATCTCCGGGACATTTCCCTGGCTTTCCCACCGTCACAATGGACAAACGAGACATGAAATAACATCAACAGATCAAGACGAAGCGAATGGAGGTACCCCCGGAGTCATAGCATGTGTAAATCGAGACGAAACATCTCTCTCTCCCCCGCCTGCTTGCGAGGGGGAGGGGCAGTTTACACACACACACGCAGCTGCTGCATGCAGCAACACACACATAGGGAGGAGATGGCAGAGAGAACGCACTCCCTTGAAAACTCCCCTTGAATTCCTCCAGACTCAGAAAATGTAAAAGATCACTTTTTGGAGATCCATAGAAAAAGGGTGAAAATGGAAAAAAGTATTCGAAAATAGTGCCTCATAAGGTGGGTAGAGTCCCTTGAAAACTCCCCTTGAATTCCTCCAGACTCAGAAAAAGTCAAAGTTGACTTTTTGGAGATCCATAGAAAAAGGGTGAAAATGAAAAAAAGTATGCCACAGCATGGATTCGAACACGCGACCAACCGCATCCAGGGGCGAGCATTAACGCAGTGAGCCACTGGACCTGAGTACTCAAACATGCCTACTTTTGCATCTTAGAAACTCTGAATTCACTAAATGTACAACTTTTTCTCCATAAAAATGAACAAATGAGACATTAAATAACATCTACAGATCAAGACGAAGCGAATGGAAGCGGTCCCAGCCTCGTAGCTGTGAACAGCTGTGATCGCAGGAAAATGCTGTTACAAAGATTTCTCAGTATATCTCCGGGACATTTCCCTGGCTTTCCCACCGTCACAATGGACAAACGAGACATGAAATAACATCAACAGATCAAGACGAAGCGAATGGAGGTACCCCCGGAGTCATAGCATGTGTAAATCGAGACGAAACATCTCTCTCTCCCCCGCCTGCTTGCGAAGGGGAGGGGCAGTTTACACACACACGCAACTGCTGCATGCAGCAACGCACACACAGGGAGGAGATGGCAGAGAGAACGCACTCCCCTGAAAACTCCCCTTGAATTCCTCCAGACTCAGAAAATGTAAAAGTTCACTTTTTGGAGATCCATAGAAAAAGGGTGAAAATGGAAAAAAGTATTCGAAAATAGTGCCTCATAAGGCGGGTAGAGTCCCTTGAAAACTCCCCTTGAATTCCTCCAGACTCAGAAAAAGTCAAAGTTGACTTTTTGGAGATCCATAGAAAAAGGGTGAAAATGAAAAAAAGTATGCCACAGCATGGATTCGAACACGCGACCAACCGCATCCAGGGGCGAGCGTTAACGCAGTGAGTCACTGGACATGAGTACTCAAACATGCCTACTTTTGCATCTTAGACACTCTGAGTTCACTAAATGTACAACTTTTTCTCCATCAAAATGAACAAATGAGACATGAAATAACATCTACAGATCAAGACGAAGCGAATGGAAGCGGTCCCAGCCTCGTAGCTGTGAACAGCTGTGATCGCAGGAAAATGCTGTTACAAAGATTTCTCAGTTTATCTCCGGGACATTTCCCTGGCTTTGCCACCGTCACAATGGACAAACGAGACATGAAATAACATCAACAGATCAAGACGAAGCGAATGGAAGTACCCCCGGAGTCATAGCATGTGTAAATCGAGACGAAACATCTCTCTCTCCCCCGCCTGCTTGCGAAGGGGAGGGGCAGTTTACACACACACACGCAGCTGCTGCATGCAGCAACGCACACAGAGGGAGGAGATGGCAGAGAGAATGCACTCCCCTGAAAACTCCCCTTGAATTCCTCCAGACTCAGAAAATGTAAAAGTTCACTTTTTGGAGATCCATAGAAAAAGGGTGAAAATGGAAAAAAGTATTCGAAAATAGTGCCTCATAAGGCGGGTAGAGTCCCTTGAAAACTCCCCTTGAATTCCTCCAGACTCAGAAAAAGTCAAAGTTGACTTTTTGGAGATCCATAGAAAAAGGGTGAAAATGAAAAAAAGTATGCCACAGTATGGATTCGAACACGCGACCAACCGCATCCAGGGGCGACCATTAACCCAGTGAGCCACTGGACCTGAGTACTCAAACATGCCTACTTTTGCATCTTAGAAACTCTGAATTCACTAAATGTACAACTTTTTCTCCATCAAAATGAACAAATGAGACATTAAATAACATCTACAGATCAAGACGAAGCGAATGGAAGCGGTGCCAGCCTCGTAGCTGTGAACAGCTGTGATCGCAGGAAAATGCTGTTACAAAGATTTCTCAGTATATCTCCGGGACATTTCCCTGGCTTTCGAACCGTCACAATGGACAAACGAGACATGAAATAACATCAACAAATCAAGACGAAGCGAATGGAGGTACCCCCGGAGTCATAGCATGTGTAAATCGAGACGAAACATCTCTCTCTCCCCCGCCTGCTTGCGAAGGGGAGGGGCAGTTTACACACACATGCAGCTGCTGCATGCAGCAACGCACACACAGGGAGGAGATGGCAGAGAGAACGCACTCCCCTGAAAACTCCCCTTGAATTCCTCCAGACTCAGAAAATGTAAAAGTTCACTTTTTGGAGATCCATAGAAAAAGGGTGAAAATGGAAAAAAGTATTCGAAAAAAGTGCCTCATAAGGCGGGTAGAGTCCCTTGAAAACTCCCCTTGAATTCCTCCAGACTCAGAAAAAGTCAAAGTTGACTTTTTGGAGATCCATAGAAAAAAGGGTGAAAATGAAAAAAAGTATGCCACAGCATGGATTCGAACACGCGACCAACCGCATCTAGGGGCGAGCGTTAACGCAGTGAGCCACTGGACATGAGTACTCAAACATGCCTACTTTTGCATCTTAGACACTCTGAATTCACTAAATGTACAACTTTTTCTCCATCAAAATGAACAAATGAGACATGAAATAACATCTACAGATCAAGACGAAGCGAATGGAAGCGGTCCCAGCCTCGTAGCTGTGAACAGCTGTGATCGCAGGAAAATGCTGTTACAAAGATTTCTCAGTATATCTCCGGGACATTTCCCTGGCTTTGCCACCGTCACAATGGACAAACGAGACATGAAATAACATCAACAGATCAAGACGAAGCGAATGGAAGTACCCCCGGAGTCATAGCATGTGTAAATCGAGACGAAACATCTCTCTCTCCCCCGCCTGCTTGCGAAGGGGAGGGGCAGTTTACACACACACACGCAGCTGCTGCATGCAGCAACGCACACAGAGGGAGGAGATGGCAGAGAGAATGCACTCCCCTGAAAACTCCCCTTGAATTCCTCCAGACTCAGAAAATGTAAAAGTTCACTTTTTGGAGATCCATAGAAAAAGGGTGAAAATGGAAAAAAGTATTCGAAAATAGTGCCTCATAAGGCGGGTAGAGTCCCTTGAAAACTCCCCTTGAATTCCTCCAGACTCAGAAAAAGTCAAAGTTGACTTTTTGGAGATCCATAGAAAAAAGGGTGAAAATGAAAAAAAGTATGCCACAGTATGGATTCGAACACGCGACCAACCGCATCCAGGGGCGAGCATTAACGCAGTGAGCCACTGGACCTGAGTACTCAAACATGCCTACTTTTGCATCTTAGAAACTCTGAATTCACTAAATGTACAACTTTTTCTCCATCAAAATGAACAAATGAGACAATAAATAACATCTACAGATCAAGACGAAGCGAATGGAAGCGGTCCCAGCCTCGTAGCTGTGAACAGCTGTGATCGCAGGAAAATGCTGTTACAAAGATTTCTCAGTATATCTCCGGGACATTTCCCTGGCTTTCCCACCGTCACAATGGACAAACGAGACATGAAATAACATCAACAGATCAAGACGAAGCGAATGGAGGTACCCCCGGAGTCATAGCATGTGTAAATCGAGACGAAACATCTCTCTCTCCCCCGCCTGCTTGCGAAGGGGAGGGGCAGTTTACACACACACGCAGCTGCTGCATGCAGCAACGCACACACAGGGAGGAGATGGCAGAGAGAACGCACTCCCTTGAAAACTCCCCTTGAATTCCTCCAGACTCAGAAAATGTAAAAGATCACTTTTTGGAGATCCATAGAAAAAGGGTGAAAATGGAAAAAAGTATTCGAAAATAGTGCCTCATAAGGCGGGTAGAGTCCCTTGAAAACTCCCCTTGAATTCCTCCAGACTCAGAAAAAGTCAAAGTTGACTTTTTGGAGATCCATAGAAAAAGGGTGAAAATGAAAAAAAGTATGCCACAGCATGGATTCGAACACGCGACCAACCGCATCCAGGGGCGAGCATTAACGCACTGAGCCACTGGACCTGAGTACTCAACATGCCTACTTTTGCATCTTAGAAACTCTGAATTCACTAAATGTACAACTTTTTCTCCATCAAAATGAACAAATGAGACATTAAATAACATCTACAGATCAAGACGAAGCGAATGGAAGCGGTCCCAGCCTCGTAGCTGTGAACAGCTGTGATCGCAGGAAAATGCTGTTACAAAGATTTCTCAGTATATCTCCGGGACATTTCCCTGGCTTTCCCACCGTCACAATGGACAAACGAGACATGAAATAACATCAACAGATCAAGACGAAGCGAATGGAGGTACCCCCGGAGTCATAGCATGTGTAAATCGAGACGAAACATCTCTCTCTCCCCCGCCTGCTTGCGAAGGGGAGGGGCAGTTTACACACACACGCAGCTGCTGCATGCAGCAATGCACACACAGGGAGGAGATGGCAGAGAGAACGTACTCCCCTGAAAACTCCCCTTGAATTCCTCCAGACTCAGAAAATGTAAAAGTTCACTTTTTGGAGATCCATAGAAAAAGGGTGAAAATGGAAAAAAGTATTCGAAAATAGTGCCTCATAAGGCGGGTAGAGTCCCTTGAAAACTCCCCTTGAATTCCTCCAGACTCAGAAAAAGTCAAAGTTGACTTTTTGGAGATCCATAGAAAAAGGGTGAAAATGAAAAAAAGTATGCCACAGCATGGATTCGAACACGCGACCAACCGCATCCAGGGGCGAGCATTAACGCAGTGAGCCACTGGACCTGAGTACTCAAACATGCCTACTTTTGCATCTTAGAAACTCTGAATTCACTAAATGTACAACTTTTTCTCCATAAAAATGAACAAATGAGACATTAAATAACATCTACAGATCAAGACGAAGCGAATGGAAGCGGTCCCAGCCTCGTAGCTGTGAACAGCTGTGATCGCAGGAAAATGCTGTTACAAAGATTTCTCAGTATATCTCCGGGACATTTCCCTGGCTTTCCCACCGTCACAATGGACAAACGAGACATGAAATAACATCAACAGATCAAGACGAAGCGAATGGAGGTACCCCCGGAGTCATAGCATGTGTAAATCGAGACGAAACATCTCTCTCTCCCCCGCCTGCTTGCGAAGGGGAGGGGCAGTTTACACACACACGCAACTGCTGCATGCAGCAACGCACACACAGGGAGGAGATGGCAGAGAGAACGCACTCCCCTGAAAACTCCCCTTGAATTCCTCCAGACTCAGAAAATGTAAAAGTTCACTTTTTGGAGATCCATAGAAAAAGGGTGAAAATGGAAAAAAGTATTCGAAAATAGTGCCTCATAAGGCGGGTAGAGTCCCTTGAAAACTCCCCTTGAATTCCTCCAGACTCAGAAAAAGTCAAAGTTGACTTTTTGGAGATCCATAGAAAAAGGGTGAAAATGAAAAAAAGTATGCCACAGCATGGATTCGAACACGCGACCAACCGCATCCAGGGGCGAGCGTTAACGCAGTGAGTCACTGGACATGAGTACTCAAACATGCCTACTTTTGCATCTTAGACACTCTGAGTTCACTAAATGTACAACTTTTTCTCCATCAAAATGAACAAATGAGACATGAAATAACATCTACAGATCAAGACGAAGCGAATGGAAGCGGTCCCAGCCTCGTAGCTGTGAACAGCTGTGATCGCAGGAAAATGCTGTTACAAAGATTTCTCAGTTTATCTCCGGGACATTTCCCTGGCTTTGCCACCGTCACAATGGACAAACGAGACATGAAATAACATCAACAGATCAAGACGAAGCGAATGGAAGTACCCCCGGAGTCATAGCATGTGTAAATCGAGACGAAACATCTCTCTCTCCCCCGCCTGCTTGCGAAGGGGAGGGGCAGTTTACACACACACACGCAGCTGCTGCATGCAGCAACGCACACAGAGGGAGGAGATGGCAGAGAGAACGCACTCCCCTGAAAACTCCCCTTGAATTCCTCCAGACTCAGAAAATGTAAAAGTTCACTTTTTGGAGATCCATAGAAAAAGGGTGAAAATGGAAAAAAGTATTCGAAAAAAGTGCCTCATAAGGCGGGTAGAGTCCCTTGAAAACTCCCCTTGAATTCCTCCAGACTCAGAAAAAGTCAAAGTTGACTTTTTGGAGATCCATAGAAAAAAGGGTGAAAATGAAAAAAAGTATGCCACAGCATGGATTCGAACACGCGACCAACCGCATCTAGGGGCGAGCGTTAACGCAGTGAGCCACTGGACATGAGTACTCAAACATGCCTACTTTTGCATCTTAGACACTCTGAATTCACTAAATGTACAACTTTTTCTCCATCAAAATGAACAAATGAGACATGAAATAACATCTACAGATCAAGACGAAGCGAATGGAAGCGGTCCCAGCCTCGTAGCTGTGAACAGCTGTGATCGCAGGAAAATGCTGTTACAAAGATTTCTCAGTATATCTCCGGGACATTTCCCTGGCTTTGCCACCGTCACAATGGACAAACGAGACATGAAATAACATCAACAGATCAAGACGAAGCGAATGGAAGTACCCCCGGAGTCATAGCATGTGTAAATCGAGACGAAACATCTCTCTCTCCCCCGCCTGCTTGCGAAGGGGAGGGGCAGTTTACACACACACACGCAGCTGCTGCATGCAGCAACGCACACAGAGGGAGGAGATGGCAGAGAGAATGCACTCCCCTGAAAACTCCCCTTGAATTCCTCCAGACTCAGAAAATGTAAAAGTTCACTTTTTGGAGATCCATAGAAAAAGGGTGAAAATGGAAAAAAGTATTCGAAAATAGTGCCTCATAAGGCGGGTAGAGTCCCTTGAAAACTCCCCTTGAATTCCTCCAGACTCAGAAAAAGTCAAAGTTGACTTTTTGGAGATCCATAGAAAAAAGGGTGAAAATGAAAAAAAGTATGCCACAGTATGGATTCGAACACGCGACCAACCGCATCCAGGGGCGAGCATTAACGCAGTGAGCCACTGGACCTGAGTACTCAAACATGCCTACTTTTGCATCTTAGAAACTCTGAATTCACTAAATGTACAACTTTTTCTCCATCAAAATGAACAAATGAGACAATAAATAACATCTACAGATCAAGACGAAGCGAATGGAAGCGGTCCCAGCCTCGTAGCTGTGAACAGCTGTGATCGCAGGAAAATGCTGTTACAAAGATTTCTCAGTATATCTCCGGGACATTTCCCTGGCTTTCCCACCGTCACAATGGACAAACGAGACATGAAATAACATCAACAGATCAAGACGAAGCGAATGGAGGTACCCCCGGAGTCATAGCATGTGTAAATCGAGACGAAACATCTCTCTCTCCCCCGCCTGCTTGCGAAGGGGAGGGGCAGTTTACACACACACGCAGCTGCTGCATGCAGCAACGCACACACAGGGAGGAGATGGCAGAGAGAACGCACTCCCTTGAAAACTCCCCTTGAATTCCTCCAGACTCAGAAAATGTAAAAGATCACTTTTTGGAGATCCATAGAAAAAGGGTGAAAATGGAAAAAAGTATTCGAAAATAGTGCCTCATAAGGCGGGTAGAGTCCCTTGAAAACTCCCCTTGAATTCCTCCAGACTCAGAAAAAGTCAAAGTTGACTTTTTGGAGATCCATAGAAAAAGGGTGAAAATGAAAAAAAGTATGCCACAGCATGGATTCGAACACGCGACCAACCGCATCCAGGGGCGAGCATTAACGCAGTGAGCCACTGGACCTGAGTACTCAACATGCCTACTTTTGCATCTTAGAAACTCTGAATTCACTAAATGTACAACTTTTTCTCCATCAAAATGAACAAATGAGACATTAAATAACATCTACAGATCAAGACGAAGCGAATGGAAGCGGTCCCAGCCTCGTAGCTGTGAACAGCTGTGATCGCAGGAAAATGCTGTTACAAAGATTTCTCAGTATATCTCCGGGACATTTCCCTGGCTTTCCCACCGTCACAATGGACAAACGAGACATGAAATAACATCAACAGATCAAGACGAAGCGAATGGAGGTACCCCCGGAGTCATAGCATGTGTAAATCGAGACGAAACATCTCTCTCTCCCCCGCCTGCTTGCGAAGGGGAGGGGCAGTTTACACACACACGCAGCTGCTGCATGCAGCAATGCACACACAGGGAGGAGATGGCAGAGAGAACGTACTCCCCTGAAAACTCCCCTTGAATTCCTCCAGACTCAGAAAATGTAAAAGTTCACTTTTTGGAGATCCATAGAAAAAGGGTGAAAATGGAAAAAAGTATTCGAAAATAGTGCCTCATAAGGCGGGTAGAGTCCCTTGAAAACTCCCCTTGAATTCCTCCAGACTCAGAAAAAGTCAAAGTTGACTTTTTGGAGATCCATAGAAAAAGGGTGAAAATGAAAAAAAGTATGCCACAGCATGGATTCGAACACGCGACCAACCGCATCCAGGGGCGACCATTAACGCAGTGAGCCACTGGACCTGAGTACTCAAACATGCCTACTTTTGCATCTTAGAAACTCTGAATTCACTAAATGTACAACTTTTTCTCCATCAAAATGAACAAATGAGACATTAAATAACATCTACAGATCAAGACGAAGCGAATGGAAGCGGTCCCAGCCTCGTAGCTGTGAACAGCTGTGATCGCAGGAAAATGCTGTTCCAAAGATTTCTCAGTATATCTCCGGGACATTTCCCTGGCTTTCGAACCGTCACAATGGACAAACGAGACATGAAATAACATCAACAGATCAAGACGAAGCGAATGGAGGTACCCCAGGAGTCATAGCATGTGTAAATCGAGACGAAACATCTCTCTCTCCCCCGCCTGCTTGCGAAGGGGAGGGGCAGTTTACACACACACACGCAGCTGCTGCATGCAGCAACGCACACAGAGGGAGGAGATGGCAGAGAGAATGCACTCCCCTGAAAACTCCCCTTTGAATTCCTCCAGACTCAGAAAATGTAAAAGTTCACTTTTTGGAGATCCATAGAAAAAGGGTGAAAATGGAAAAAAGTATTCGAAAATAGTGCCTCATAAGGCGGGTAGAGTCCCTTGAAAACTCCCCTTGAATTCCTCCAGACTCAGAAAAAGTCAAAGTTGACTTTTTGGAGATCCATAGAAAAAGGGTGAAAATGAAAAAAAGTATGCCACAGCATGGATTCGAACACGCGACCAACCGCATCCAGGGGCGAGCATTAACGCAGTGAGCCACTGGACCTGAGTACTCAAACATGCCTACTTTTGCATCTTAGAAACTCTGAATTCACTAAATGTACAACTTTTTCTCCATCAAAATGAACAAATGAGACATTAAATAACATCTACAGATCAAGACGAAGCGAATGGAAGCGGTCCCAGCCTCGTAGCTGTGAACAGCTGTGATCGCAGGAAAATGCTGTTACAAAGATTTCTCAGTATATCTCCGGGACATTTCCCTGGCTTTCCCACCGTCACAATGGACAAACGAGACATGAAATAACATCAACAGATCAAGACGAAGCGAATGGAGGTACCCCCGGAGTCATAGCATGTGTAAATCGAGACGAAACATCTCTCTCTCCCCCGCCTGCTTGCGAAGGGGAGGGGCAGTTTACACACACACGCAGCTGCTGCATGCAGCAACGCACACACAGGGAGGAGATGGCAGAGATAACGCACTCCCCTGAAAACTCCCCTTGAATTCCTCCAGACTCAGAAAAATTTAAAAGTTCACTTTTTGGAGATCCATAGAAAAAGGGTGAAAATGGAAAAAAGTATTCGAAAAAAGTGCCTCATAAGGCGGGTAGAGTCCCTTGAAAACTCCCCTTGAATTCCTCCAGACTCAGAAAAAGTCAAAGTTGACTTTTTGGAGATCCATAGAAAAAGGGTGAAAATGAAAAAAAGTATGCCACAGCATGGATTCGAACACGCGACCAACCGCATCCAGGGGCGAGCATTAACGCAGTGAGCCACTGGACCTGAGTACTCAACATGCCTACTTTTGCATCTTAGAAACTCTGAATTCACTAAATGTACAACTTTTTCTCCATCAAAATGAACAAATGAGACATTAAATAACATCTACAGATCAAGACGAAGCGAATGGAAGCGGTCCCAGCCTCGTAGCTGTGAACAGCTGTGATCGCAGGAAAATGCTGTTACAAAGATTTCTCAGTATATCTCCGGGACATTTCCCTGGCTTTCCCACCGTCACAATGGACAAACGAGACATGAAATAACATCAACAGATCAAGACGAAGCGAATGGAGGTACCCCCGGAGTCATAGCATGTGTAAATCGAGACGAAACATCTCTCTCTCCCCCGCCTGCTTGCGAAGGGGAGGGGCAGTTTACACACACACGCAGCTGCTGCATGCAGCAACGCACACACAGGGAGGAGATGGCAGAGAGAACGTACTCCCCTGAAAACTCCCCTTGAATTCCTCCAGACTCAGAAAATGTAAAAGTTCACTTTTTGGAGATCCATAGAAAAAGGGTGAAAATGGAAAAAAGTATTCGAAAATAGTGCCTCATAAGGCGGGTAGAGTCCCTTGAAAACTCCCCTTGAATTCCTCCAGACTCAGAAAAAGTCAAAGTTGACTTTTTGGAGATCCATAGAAAAAGGGTGAAAATGAAAAAAAGTATGCCACAGCATGGATTCGAACACGCGACCAACCGCCTCCAGGGGCGACCATTAACGCAGTGAGCCACTGGACCTGAGTACTCAAACATGCCTACTTTTGCATCTTAGAAACTCTGAATTCACTAAATGTACAACTTTTTCTCCATCAAAATGAACAAATGAGACATTAAATAACATCTACAGATCAAGACGAAGCGAATGGAAGCGGTCCCAGCCTCGTAGCTGTGAACAGCTGTGATCGCAGGAAAATGCTGTTACAAAGATTTCTCAGTATATCTCCGGGACATTTCCCTGGCTTTCCCACCGTCACAATGGACAAACGAGACATGAAATAACATCAACAGATCAAGACGAAGCGAATGGAGGTACCCCCGGAGTCATAGCATGTGTAAATCGAGACGAAACATCTCTCTCTCCCCCGCCTGCTTGCGAAGGGGAGGGGCAGTTTACACACACACGCAACTGCTGCATGCAGCAACGCACACACAGGGAGGAGATGGCAGAGAGAACGCACTCCCCTGAAAACTCCCCTTGAATTCCTCCAGACTCAGAAAATGTAAAAGTTCACTTTTTGGAGATCCATAGAAAAAGGGTGAAAATGGAAAAAAGTATTCGAAAATAGTGCCTCATAAGGCGGGTAGAGTCCCTTGAAAACTCCCCTTGAATTCCTCCAGACTCAGAAAAAGTCAAAGTTGACTTTTTGGAGATCCATAGAAAAAGGGTGAAAATGAAAAAAAGTATGCCACAGCATGGATTCGAACACGCGACCAACCGCATCCAGGGGCGACCATTAACGCAGTGAGCCACTGGACCTGAGTACTCAAACATGCCTACTTTTGCATCTTAGAAACTCTGAATTCACTAAATGTACAACTTTTTCTCCATCAAAATGAACAAATGAGACATTAAATAACATCTACAGATCAAGACGAAGCGAATGGAAGCGGTCCCAGCCTCGTAGCTGTGAACAGCTGTGATCGCAGGAAAATGCTGTTCCAAAGATTTCTCAGTATATCTCCGGGACATTTCCCTGGCTTTCGAACCGTCACAATGGACAAACGAGACATGAAATAACATCAACAGATCAAGACGAAGCGAATGGAGGTACCCCAGGAGTCATAGCATGTGTAAATCGAGACGAAACATCTCTCTCTCCCCCGCCTGCTTGCGAAGGGGAGGGGCAGTTTACACACACACACGCAGCTGCTGCATGCAGCAACGCACACAGAGGGAGGAGATGGCAGAGAGAATGCACTCCCCTGAAAACTCCCCTTTGAATTCCTCCAGACTCAGAAAATGTAAAAGTTCACTTTTTGGAGATCCATAGAAAAAGGGTGAAAATGGAAAAAAGTATTCGAAAATAGTGCCTCATAAGGCGGGTAGAGTCCCTTGAAAACTCCCCTTGAATTCCTCCAGACTCAGAAAAAGTCAAAGTTGACTTTTTGGAGATCCATAGAAAAAAGGGTGAAAATGAAAAAAAGTATGCCACAGTATGGATTCGAACACGCGACCAACCGCATCCAGGGGCGAGCATTAACGCAGTGAGCCACTGGACCTGAGTACTCAAACATGCCTACTTTTGCATCTTAGAAACTCTGAATTCACTAAATGTACAACTTTTTCTCCATCAAAATGAACAAATGAGACAATAAATAACATCTACAGATCAAGACGAAGCGAATGGAAGCGGTCCCAGCCTCGTAGCTGTGAACAGCTGTGATCGCAGGAAAATGCTGTTACAAAGATTTCTCAGTATATCTCCGGGACATTTCCCTGGCTTTCCCACCGTCACAATGGACAAACGAGACATGAAATAACATCAACAGATCAAGACGAAGCGAATGGAGGTACCCCCGGAGTCATAGCATGTGTAAATCGAGACGAAACATCTCTCTCTCCCCCGCCTGCTTGCGAAGGGGAGGGGCAGTTTACACACACACGCAGCTGCTGCATGCAGCAACGCACACACAGGGAGGAGATGGCAGAGAGAACGCACTCCCTTGAAAACTCCCCTTGAATTCCTCCAGACTCAGAAAATGTAAAAGATCACTTTTTGGAGATCCATAGAAAAAGGGTGAAAATGGAAAAAAGTATTCGAAAATAGTGCCTCATAAGGCGGGTAGAGTCCCTTGAAAACTCCCCTTGAATTCCTCCAGACTCAGAAAAAGTCAAAGTTGACTTTTTGGAGATCCATAGAAAAAGGGTGAAAATGAAAAAAAGTATGCCACAGCATGGATTCGAACACGCGACCAACCGCATCCAGGGGCGAGCATTAACGCACTGAGCCACTGGACCTGAGTACTCAACATGCCTACTTTTGCATCTTAGAAACTCTGAATTCACTAAATGTACAACTTTTTCTCCATCAAAATGAACAAATGAGACATTAAATAACATCTACAGATCAAGACGAAGCGAATGGAAGCGGTCCCAGCCTCGTAGCTGTGAACAGCTGTGATCGCAGGAAAATGCTGTTACAAAGATTTCTCAGTATATCTCCGGGACATTTCCCTGGCTTTCCCACCGTCACAATGGACAAACGAGACATGAAATAACATCAACAGATCAAGACGAAGCGAATGGAGGTACCCCCGGAGTCATAGCATGTGTAAATCGAGACGAAACATCTCTCTCTCCCCCGCCTGCTTGCGAAGGGGAGGGGCAGTTTACACACACACGCAGCTGCTGCATGCAGCAATGCACACACAGGGAGGAGATGGCAGAGAGAACGTACTCCCCTGAAAACTCCCCTTGAATTCCTCCAGACTCAGAAAATGTAAAAGTTCACTTTTTGGAGATCCATAGAAAAAGGGTGAAAATGGAAAAAAGTATTCGAAAATAGTGCCTCATAAGGCGGGTAGAGTCCCTTGAAAACTCCCCTTGAATTCCTCCAGACTCAGAAAAAGTCAAAGTTGACTTTTTGGAGATCCATAGAAAAAGGGTGAAAATGAAAAAAAGTATGCCACAGCATGGATTCGAACACGCGACCAACCGCATCCAGGGGCGAGCATTAACGCAGTGAGCCACTGGACCTGAGTACTCAAACATGCCTACTTTTGCATCTTAGAAACTCTGAATTCACTAAATGTACAACTTTTTCTCCATAAAAATGAACAAATGAGACATTAAATAACATCTACAGATCAAGACGAAGCGAATGGAAGCGGTCCCAGCCTCGTAGCTGTGAACAGCTGTGATCGCAGGAAAATGCTGTTACAAAGATTTCTCAGTATATCTCCGGGACATTTCCCTGGCTTTCCCACCGTCACAATGGACAAACGAGACATGAAATAACATCAACAGATCAAGACGAAGCGAATGGAGGTACCCCCGGAGTCATAGCATGTGTAAATCGAGACGAAACATCTCTCTCTCCCCCGCCTGCTTGCGAAGGGGAGGGGCAGTTTACACACACACGCAACTGCTGCATGCAGCAACGCACACACAGGGAGGAGATGGCAGAGAGAACGCACTCCCCTGAAAACTCCCCTTGAATTCCTCCAGACTCAGAAAATGTAAAAGTTCACTTTTTGGAGATCCATAGAAAAAGGGTGAAAATGGAAAAAAGTATTCGAAAATAGTGCCTCATAAGGCGGGTAGAGTCCCTTGAAAACTCCCCTTGAATTCCTCCAGACTCAGAAAAAGTCAAAGTTGACTTTTTGGAGATCCATAGAAAAAGGGTGAAAATGAAAAAAAGTATGCCACAGCATGGATTCGAACACGCGACCAACCGCATCCAGGGGCGAGCGTTAACGCAGTGAGTCACTGGACATGAGTACTCAAACATGCCTACTTTTGCATCTTAGACACTCTGAGTTCACTAAATGTACAACTTTTTCTCCATCAAAATGAACAAATGAGACATGAAATAACATCTACAGATCAAGACGAAGCGAATGGAAGCGGTCCCAGCCTCGTAGCTGTGAACAGCTGTGATCGCAGGAAAATGCTGTTACAAAGATTTCTCAGTATATCTCCGGGACATTTCCCTGGCTTTGCCACCGTCACAATGGACAAACGAGACATGAAATAACATCAACAGATCAAGACGAAGCGAATGGAAGTACCCCCGGAGTCATAGCATGTGTAAATCGAGACGAAACATCTCTCTCTCCCCCGCCTGCTTGCGAAGGGGAGGGGCAGTTTACACACACACACGCAGCTGCTGCATGCAGCAACGCACACAGAGGGAGGAGATGGCAGAGAGAATGCACTCCCCTGAAAACTCCCCTTGAATTCCTCCAGACTCAGAAAATGTAAAAGTTCACTTTTTGGAGATCCATAGAAAAAGGGTGAAAATGGAAAAAAGTATTCGAAAATAGTGCCTCATAAGGCGGGTAGAGTCCCTTGAAAACTCCCCTTGAATTCCTCCAGACTCAGAAAAAGTCAAAGTTGACTTTTTGGAGATCCATAGAAAAAAGGGTGAAAATGAAAAAAAGTATGCCACAGTATGGATTCGAACACGCGACCAACCGCATCCAGGGGCGAGCATTAACGCAGTGAGCCACTGGACCTGAGTACTCAAACATGCCTACTTTTGCATCTTAGAAACTCTGAATTCACTAAATGTACAACTTTTTCTCCATCAAAATGAACAAATGAGACAATAAATAACATCTACAGATCAAGACGAAGCGAATGGAAGCGGTCCCAGCCTCGTAGCTGTGAACAGCTGTGATCGCAGGAAAATGCTGTTACAAAGATTTCTCAGTATATCTCCGGGACATTTCCCTGGCTTTCCCACCGTCACAATGGACAAACGAGACATGAAATAACATCAACAGATCAAGACGAAGCGAATGGAGGTACCCCCGGAGTCATAGCATGTGTAAATCGAGACGAAACATCTCTCTCTCCCCCGCCTGCTTGCGAAGGGGAGGGGCAGTTTACACACACACGCAGCTGCTGCATGCAGCAACGCACACACAGGGAGGAGATGGCAGAGAGAACGCACTCCCTTGAAAACTCCCCTTGAATTCCTCCAGACTCAGAAAATGTAAAAGATCACTTTTTGGAGATCCATAGAAAAAGGGTGAAAATGGAAAAAAGTATTCGAAAATAGTGCCTCATAAGGCGGGTAGAGTCCCTTGAAAACTCCCCTTGAATTCCTCCAGACTCAGAAAAAGTCAAAGTTGACTTTTTGGAGATCCATAGAAAAAGGGTGAAAATGAAAAAAAGTATGCCACAGCATGGATTCGAACACGCGACCAACCGCATCCAGGGGCGAGCATTAACGCAGTGAGCCACTGGACCTGAGTACTCAAACATGCCTACTTTTGCATCTTAGAAACTCTGAATTCACTAAATGTACAACTTTTTCTCCATCAAAATGAACAAATGAGACATTAAATAACATCTACAGATCAAGACGAAGCGAATGGAAGCGGTCCCAGCCTCGTAGCTGTGAACAGCTGTGATCGCAGGAAAATGCTGTTACAAAGATTTCTCAGTATATCTCCGGGACATTTCCCTGGCTTTCCCACCGTCACAATGGACAAACGAGACATGAAATAACATCAACAGATCAAGACGAAGCGAATGGAGGTACCCCCGGAGTCATAGCATGTGTAAATCGAGACGAAACATCTCTCTCTCCCCCGCCTGCTTGCGAAGGGGAGGGGCAGTTTACACACACACGCAGCTGCTGCATGCAGCAATGCACACACAGGGAGGAGATGGCAGAGAGAACGTACTCCCCTGAAAACTCCCCTTGAATTCCTCCAGACTCAGAAAATGTAAAAGTTCACTTTTTGGAGATCCATAGAAAAAGGGTGAAAATGGAAAAAAGTATTCGAAAATAGTGCCTCATAAGGCGGGTAGAGTCCCTTGAAAACTCCCCTTGAATTCCTCCAGACTCAGAAAAAGTCAAAGTTGACTTTTTGGAGATCCATAGAAAAAGGGTGAAAATGAAAAAAAGTATGCCACAGCATGGATTCGAACACGCGACCAACCGCATCCAGGGGCGACCATTAACGCAGTGAGCCACTGGACCTGAGTACTCAAACATGCCTACTTTTGCATCTTAGAAACTCTGAATTCACTAAATGTACAACTTTTTCTCCATCAAAATGAACAAATGAGACATTAAATAACATCTACAGATCAAGACGAAGCGAATGGAAGCGGTCCCAGCCTCGTAGCTGTGAACAGCTGTGATCGCAGGAAAATGCTGTTCCAAAGATTTCTCAGTATATCTCCGGGACATTTCCCTGGCTTTCGAACCGTCACAATGGACAAACGAGACATGAAATAACATCAACAGATCAAGACGAAGCGAATGGAGGTACCCCAGGAGTCATAGCATGTGTAAATCGAGACGAAACATCTCTCTCTCCCCCGCCTGCTTGCGAAGGGGAGGGGCAGTTTACACACACACACGCAGCTGCTGCATGCAGCAACGCACACAGAGGGAGGAGATGGCAGAGAGAATGCACTCCCCTGAAAACTCCCCTTTGAATTCCTCCAGACTCAGAAAATGTAAAAGTTCACTTTTTGGAGATCCATAGAAAAAGGGTGAAAATGGAAAAAAGTATTCGAAAATAGTGCCTCATAAGGCGGGTAGAGTCCCTTGAAAACTCCCCTTGAATTCCTCCAGACTCAGAAAAAGTCAAAGTTGACTTTTTGGAGATCCATAGAAAAAGGGTGAAAATGAAAAAAAGTATGCCACAGCATGGATTCGAACACGCGACCAACCGCATCCAGGGGCGAGCATTAACGCAGTGAGCCACTGGACCTGAGTACTCAAACATGCCTACTTTTGCATCTTAGAAACTCTGAATTCACTAAATGTACAACTTTTTCTCCATCAAAATGAACAAATGAGACATTAAATAACATCTACAGATCAAGACGAAGCGAATGGAAGCGGTCCCAGCCTCGTAGCTGTGAACAGCTGTGATCGCAGGAAAATGCTGTTACAAAGATTTCTCAGTATATCTCCGGGACATTTCCCTGGCTTTCCCACCGTCACAATGGACAAACGAGACATGAAATAACATCAACAGATCAAGACGAAGCGAATGGAGGTACCCCCGGAGTCATAGCATGTGTAAATCGAGACGAAACATCTCTCTCTCCCCCGCCTGCTTGCGAAGGGGAGGGGCAGTTTACACACACACGCAGCTGCTGCATGCAGCAACGCACACACAGGGAGGAGATGGCAGAGATAACGCACTCCCCTGAAAACTCCCCTTGAATTCCTCCAGACTCAGAAAATGTAAAAGTTCACTTTTTGGAGATCCATAGAAAAAGGGTGAAAATGGAAAAAAGTATTCGAAAAAAGTGCCTCATAAGGCGGGTAGAGTCCCTTGAAAACTCCCCTTGAATTCCTCCAGACTCAGAAAAAGTCAAAGTTGACTTTTTGGAGATCCATAGAAAAAAGGGTGAAAATGAAAAAAAGTATGCCACAGCATGGATTTGAACACGCGACCAACCGCATCCAGGGGCGAGCGTTAACGCAGTGAGCCACTGGACATGAGTACTCAAACATGCCTACTTTTGCATCTTAGACACTCTGAATTCACTAAATGTACAACTTTTTCTCCATCAAAATGAACAAATGAGACATGAAATAACATCTACAGATCAAGACGAAGCGAATGGAAGCGGTCCCAGCCTCGTAGCTGTGAACAGCTGTGATCGCAGGAAAATGCTGTTACAAAAATTTCTCAGTATATCTCCGGGACATTTCCCTGGCTTTCCCACCGTCACAATGGACAAACGAGACATGAAATAACATCAACAGATCAAGACGAAGCGAATGGAGGTACCCCCGGAGTCATAGCATGTGTAAATCGAGACGAAACATCTCTCTCTCCCCCGCCTGCTTGCGAAGGGGAGGGGCAGTTTACACACACACGCAGCTGCTGCATGCAGCAACGCACACACAGGGAGGAGATGGCAGAGAGAACGCACTCCCTTGAAAACTCCCCTTGAATTCCTCCAGACTCAGAAAATGTAAAAGATCACTTTTTGGAGATCCATAGAAAAAGGGTGAAAATGGAAAAAAGTATTCGAAAATAGTGCCTCATAAGGCGGGTAGAGTCCCTTGAAAACTCCCCTTGAATTCCTCCAGACTCAGAAAAAGTCAAAGTTGACTTTTTGGAGATCCATAGAAAAAGGGTGAAAATGAAAAAAAGTATGCCACAGCATGGATTCGAACACGCGACCAACCGCATCCAGGGGCGAGCATTAACGCAGTGAGCCACTGGACCTGAGTACTCAACATGCCTACTTTTGCATCTTAGAAACTCTGAATTCACTAAATGTACAACTTTTTCTCCATCAAAATGAACAAATGAGACATTAAATAACATCTACAGATCAAGACGAAGCGAATGGAAGCGGTCCCAGCCTCGTAGCTGTGAACAGCTGTGATCGCAGGAAAATGCTGTTACAAAGATTTCTCAGTATATCTCCGGGACATTTCCCTGGCTTTCCCACCGTCACAATGGACAAACGAGACATGAAATAACATCAACAGATCAAGACGAAGCGAATGGAGGTACCCCCGGAGTCATAGCATGTGTAAATCGAGACGAAACATCTCTCTCTCCCCCGCCTGCTTGCGAAGGGGAGGGGCAGTTTACACACACACGCAGCTGCTGCATGCAGCAACGCACACACAGGGAGGAGATGGCAGAGAGAACGTACTCCCCTGAAAACTCCCCTTGAATTCCTCCAGACTCAGAAAATGTAAAAGTTCACTTTTTGGAGATCCATAGAAAAAGGGTGAAAATGGAAAAAAGTATTCGAAAATAGTGCCTCATAAGGCGGGTAGAGTCCCTTGAAAACTCCCCTTGAATTCCTCCAGACTCAGAAAAAGTCAAAGTTGACTTTTTGGAGATCCATAGAAAAAGGGTGAAAATGAAAAAAAGTATGCCACAGCATGGATTCGAACACGCGACCAACCGCCTCCAGGGGCGACCATTAACGCAGTGAGCCACTGGACCTGAGTACTCAAACATGCCTACTTTTGCATCTTAGAAACTCTGAATTCACTAAATGTACAACTTTTTCTCCATCAAAATGAACAAATGAGACATTAAATAACATCTACAGATCAAGACGAAGCGAATGGAAGCGGTCCCAGCCTCGTAGCTGTGAACAGCTGTGATCGCAGGAAAATGCTGTTCCAAAGATTTCTCAGTATATCTCCGGGACATTTCCCTGGCTTTCGAACCGTCACAATGGACAAACGAGACATGAAATAACATCAACAGATCAAGACGAAGCGAATGGACGTACCCCCGGAGTCATAGCATGTGTAAATCGAGACGAAACATCTCTCTCTCCCCCGCCTGCTTGCGAGGGGGAGGGGCAGTTTACACACACACACGCAGCTGCTGCATGCAGCAACACACACATAGGGAGGAGATGGCAGAGAGAACGCACTCCCTTGAAAACTCCCCTTGAATTCCTCCAGACTCAGAAAATGTAAAAGATCACTTTTTGGAGATCCATAGAAAAAGGGTGAAAATGGAAAAAAGTATTCGAAAATAGTGCCTCATAAGGTGGGTAGAGTCCCTTGAAAACTCCCCTTGAATTCCTCCAGACTCAGAAAAAGTCAAAGTTTACTTTTTGGAGATCCATAGAAAAAGGGTGAAAATGAAAAAAAGTATGCCACAGCATGGATTCGAACACGCGACCAACCGCATCCAGGGGCGAGCATTAACGCAGTGAGCCACTGGACCTGAGTACTCAAACATGCCTACTTTTGCATCTTAGAAACTCTGAATTCACTAAATGTACAACTTTTTCTCCATAAAAATGAACAAATGAGACATTAAATAACATCTACAGATCAAGACGAAGCGAATGGAAGCGGTCCCAGCCTCGTAGCTGTGAACAGCTGTGATCGCAGGAAAATGCTGTTACAAAGATTTCTCAGTATATCTCCGGGACATTTCCCTGGCTTTCCCACCGTCACAATGGACAAACGAGACATGAAATAACATCAACAGATCAAGACGAAGCGAATGGAGGTACCCCCGGAGTCATAGCATGTGTAAATCGAGACGAAACATCTCTCTCTCCCCCGCCTGCTTGCGAAGGGGAGGGGCAGTTTACACACACACGCAACTGCTGCATGCAGCAACGCACACACAGGGAGGAGATGGCAGAGAGAACGCACTCCCCTGAAAACTCCCCTTGAATTCCTCCAGACTCAGAAAATGTAAAAGTTCACTTTTTGGAGATCCATAGAAAAAGGGTGAAAATGGAAAAAAGTATTCGAAAATAGTGCCTCATAAGGCGGGTAGAGTCCCTTGAAAACTCCCCTTGAATTCCTCCAGACTCAGAAAAAGTCAAAGTTGACTTTTTGGAGATCCATAGAAAAAGGGTGAAAATGAAAAAAAGTATGCCACAGCATGGATTCGAACACGCGACCAACCGCATCCAGGGGCGAGCGTTAACGCAGTGAGTCACTGGACATGAGTACTCAAACATGCCTACTTTTGCATCTTAGACACTCTGAGTTCACTAAATGTACAACTTTTTCTCCATCAAAATGAACAAATGAGACATGAAATAACATCTACAGATCAAGACGAAGCGAATGGAAGCGGTCCCAGCCTCGTAGCTGTGAACAGCTGTGATCGCAGGAAAATGCTGTTACAAAGATTTCTCAGTTTATCTCCGGGACATTTCCCTGGCTTTGCCACCGTCACAATGGACAAACGAGACATGAAATAACATCAACAGATCAAGACGAAGCGAATGGAAGTACCCCCGGAGTCATAGCATGTGTAAATCGAGACGAAACATCTCTCTCTCCCCCGCCTGCTTGCGAAGGGGAGGGGCAGTTTACACACACACACGCAGCTGCTGCATGCAGCAACGCACACAGAGGGAGGAGATGGCAGAGAGAATGCACTCCCCTGAAAACTCCCCTTGAATTCCTCCAGACTCAGAAAATGTAAAAGTTCACTTTTTGGAGATCCATAGAAAAAGGGTGAAAATGGAAAAAAGTATTCGAAAATAGTGCCTCATAAGGCGGGTAGAGTCCCTTGAAAACTCCCCTTGAATTCCTCCAGACTCAGAAAAAGTCAAAGTTGACTTTTTGGAGATCCATAGAAAAAGGGTGAAAATGAAAAAAAGTATGCCACAGCATGGATTCGAACACGCGACCAACCGCATCCAGGGGCGAGCATTAACGCAGTGAGCCACTGGACCTGAGTACTCAACATGCCTACTTTTGCATCTTAGAAACTCTGAATTCACTAAATGTACAACTTTTTCTCCATCAAAATGAACAAATGAGACATTAAATAACATCTACAGATCAAGACGAAGCGAATGGAAGCGGTCCCAGCCTCGTAGCTGTGAACAGCTGTGATCGCAGGAAAATGCTGTTACAAAGATTTCTCAGTATATCTCCGGGACATTTCCCTGGCTTTCCCACCGTCACAATGGACAAACGAGACATGAAATAACATCAACAGATCAAGACGAAGCGAATGGAGGTACCCCCGGAGTCATAGCATGTGTAAATCGAGACGAAACATCTCTCTCTCCCCCGCCTGCTTGCGAAGGGGAGGGGCAGTTTACACACACACGCAGCTGCTGCATGCAGCAATGCACACACAGGGAGGAGATGGCAGAGAGAACGTACTCCCCTGAAAACTCCCCTTGAATTCCTCCAGACTCAGAAAATGTAAAAGTTCACTTTTTGGAGATCCATAGAAAAAGGGTGAAAATGGAAAAAAGTATTCGAAAATAGTGCCTCATAAGGCGGGTAGAGTCCCTTGAAAACTCCCCTTGAATTCCTCCAGACTCAGAAAAAGTCAAAGTTGACTTTTTGGAGATCCATAGAAAAAGGGTGAAAATGAAAAAAAGTATGCCACAGCATGGATTCGAACACGCGACCAACCGCATCCAGGGGCGACCATTAACGCAGTGAGCCACTGGACCTGAGTACTCAAACATGCCTACTTTTGCATCTTAGAAACTCTGAATTCACTAAATGTACAACTTTTTCTCCATCAAAATGAACAAATGAGACATTAAATAACATCTACAGATCAAGACGAAGCGAATGGAAGCGGTCCCAGCCTCGTAGCTGTGAACAGCTGTGATCGCAGGAAAATGCTGTTCCAAAGATTTCTCAGTATATCTCCGGGACATTTCCCTGGCTTTCGAACCGTCACAATGGACAAACGAGACATGAAATAACATCAACAGATCAAGACGAAGCGAATGGAGGTACCCCAGGAGTCATAGCATGTGTAAATCGAGACGAAACATCTCTCTCTCCCCCGCCTGCTTGCGAAGGGGAGGGGCAGTTTACACACACACACGCAGCTGCTGCATGCAGCAACGCACACAGAGGGAGGAGATGGCAGAGAGAATGCACTCCCCTGAAAACTCCCCTTTGAATTCCTCCAGACTCAGAAAATGTAAAAGTTCACTTTTTGGAGATCCATAGAAAAAGGGTGAAAATGGAAAAAAGTATTCGAAAATAGTGCCTCATAAGGCGGGTAGAGTCCCTTGAAAACTCCCCTTGAATTCCTCCAGACTCAGAAAAAGTCAAAGTTGACTTTTTGGAGATCCATAGAAAAAGGGTGAAAATGAAAAAAAGTATGCCACAGCATGGATTCGAACACGCGACCAACCGCATCCAGGGGCGAGCATTAACGCAGTGAGCCACTGGACCTGAGTACTCAAACATGCCTACTTTTGCATCTTAGAAACTCTGAATTCACTAAATGTACAACTTTTTCTCCATCAAAATGAACAAATGAGACATTAAATAACATCTACAGATCAAGACGAAGCGAATGGAAGCGGTCCCAGCCTCGTAGCTGTGAACAGCTGTGATCGCAGGAAAATGCTGTTACAAAGATTTCTCAGTATATCTCCGGGACATTTCCCTGGCTTTCCCACCGTCACAATGGACAAACGAGACATGAAATAACATCAACAGATCAAGACGAAGCGAATGGAGGTACCCCCGGAGTCATAGCATGTGTAAATCGAGACGAAACATCTCTCTCTCCCCCGCCTGCTTGCGAAGGGGAGGGGCAGTTTACACACACACGCAGCTGCTGCATGCAGCAACGCACACACAGGGAGGAGATGGCAGAGATAATGCACTCCCCTGAAAACTCCCCTTGAATTCCTCCAGACTCAGAAAATGTAAAAGTTCACTTTTTGGAGATCCATAGAAAAAGGGTGAAAATGGAAAAAAGTATTCGAAAAAAGTGCCTCATAAGGCGGGTAGAGTCCCTTGAAAACTCCCCTTGAATTCCTCCAGACTCAGAAAAAGTCAAAGTTGACTTTTTGGAGATCCATAGAAAAAAGGGTGAAAATGAAAAAAAGTATGCCACAGCATGGATTTGAACACGCGACCAACCGCATCCAGGGGCGAGCGTTAACGCAGTGAGCCACTGGACATGAGTACTCAAACATGCCTACTTTTGCATCTTAGACACTCTGAATTCACTAAATGTACAACTTTTTCTCCATCAAAATGAACAAATGAGACATGAAATAACATCTACAGATCAAGACGAAGCGAATGGAAGCGGTCCCAGCCTCGTAGCTGTGAACAGCTGTGATCGCAGGAAAATGCTGTTACAAAAATTTCTCAGTATATCTCCGGGACATTTCCCTGGCTTTCCCACCGTCACAATGGACAAACGAGACATGAAATAACATCAACAGATCAAGACGAAGCGAATGGAGGTACCCCCGGAGTCATAGCATGTGTAAATCGAGACGAAACATCTCTCTCTCCCCCGCCTGCTTGCGAAGGGGAGGGGCAGTTTACACACACACGCAGCTGCTGCATGCAGCAACGCACACACAGGGAGGAGATGGCAGAGAGAACGCACTCCCTTGAAAACTCCCCTTGAATTCCTCCAGACTCAGAAAATGTAAAAGATCACTTTTTGGAGATCCATAGAAAAAGGGTGAAAATGGAAAAAAGTATTCGAAAATAGTGCCTCATAAGGCGGGTAGAGTCCCTTGAAAACTCCCCTTGAATTCCTCCAGACTCAGAAAAAGTCAAAGTTGACTTTTTGGAGATCCATAGAAAAAGGGTGAAAATGAAAAAAAGTATGCCACAGCATGGATTCGAACACGCGACCAACCGCATCCAGGGGCGAGCATTAACGCAGTGAGCCACTGGACCTGAGTACTCAACATGCCTACTTTTGCATCTTAGAAACTCTGAATTCACTAAATGTACAACTTTTTCTCCATCAAAATGAACAAATGAGACATTAAATAACATCTACAGATCAAGACGAAGCGAATGGAAGCGGTCCCAGCCTCGTAGCTGTGAACAGCTGTGATCGCAGGAAAATGCTGTTACAAAGATTTCTCAGTATATCTCCGGGACATTTCCCTGGCTTTCCCACCGTCACAATGGACAAACGAGACATGAAATAACATCAACAGATCAAGACGAAGCGAATGGAGGTACCCCCGGAGTCATAGCATGTGTAAATCGAGACGAAACATCTCTCTCTCCCCCGCCTGCTTGCGAAGGGGAGGGGCAGTTTACACACACACGCAGCTGCTGCATGCAGCAACGCACACACAGGGAGGAGATGGCAGAGAGAACGTACTCCCCTGAAAACTCCCCTTGAATTCCTCCAGACTCAGAAAATGTAAAAGTTCACTTTTTGGAGATCCATAGAAAAAGGGTGAAAATGGAAAAAAGTATTCGAAAATAGTGCCTCATAAGGCGGGTAGAGTCCCTTGAAAACTCCCCTTGAATTCCTCCAGACTCAGAAAAAGTCAAAGTTGACTTTTTGGAGATCCATAGAAAAAGGGTGAAAATGAAAAAAAGTATGCCACAGCATGGATTCGAACACGCGACCAACCGCCTCCAGGGGCGACCATTAACGCAGTGAGCCACTGGACCTGAGTACTCAAACATGCCTACTTTTGCATCTTAGAAACTCTGAATTCACTAAATGTACAACTTTTTCTCCATCAAAATGAACAAATGAGACATTAAATAACATCTACAGATCAAGACGAAGCGAATGGAAGCGGTCCCAGCCTCGTAGCTGTGAACAGCTGTGATCGCAGGAAAATGCTGTTCCAAAGATTTCTCAGTATATCTCCGGGACATTTCCCTGGCTTTCGAACCGTCACAATGGACAAACGAGACATGAAATAACATTAACAGATCAAGACGAAGCGAATGGAGGTACCCCAGGATTCATAGCATGTGTAAATCGAGACGAAACATCTCTCTCTCCCCCGCCTGCTTGCGAAGGGGAGGGGCAGTTTACACACACACACGCAGCTGCTGCATAGCAGCAACGCACACAGAGGGAGGAGATGGCAGAGAGAATGCACTCCCCTGAAAACTCCCCTTTGAATTCCTCCAGACTCAGAAAATGTAAAAGTTCACTTTTTGGAGATCCATAGAAAAAGGGTGAAAATGGAAAAAAGTATTCGAAAATAGTGCCTCATAAGGCGGGTAGAGTCCCTTGAAAACTCCCCTTGAATTCCTCCAGACTCAGAAAAAGTCAAAGTTGACTTTTTGGAGATCCATAGAAAAAGGGTGAAAATGAAAAAAAGTATGCCACAGCATGGATTCGAACACGCGACCAACCGCATCCAGGGGCGAGCATTAACGCAGTGAGCCACTGGACCTGAGTACTCAAACATGCCTACTTTTGCATCTTAGAAACTCTGAATTCACTAAATGTACAACTTTTTCTCCATCAAAATGAACAAATGAGACATTAAATAACATCTACAGATCAAGACGAAGCGAATGGAAGCGGTCCCAGCCTCGTAGCTGTGAACAGCTGTGATCGCAGGAAAATGCTGTTACAAAGATTTCTCAGTATATCTCCGGGACATTTCCCTGGCTTTCCCACCGTCACAATGGACAAACGAGACATGAAATAACATCAACAGATCAAGACGAAGCGAATGGAGGTACCCCCGGAGTCATAGCATGTGTAAATCGAGACGAAACATCTCTCTCTCCCCCGCCTGCTTGCGAAGGGGAGGGGCAGTTTACACACACACGCAGCTGCTGCATGCAGCAACGCACACACAGGGAGGAGATGGCAGAGAGAACGTACTCCCCTGAAAACTCCCCTTGAATTCCTCCAGACTCAGAAAATGTAAAAGTTCACTTTTTGGAGATCCATAGAAAAAGGGTGAAAATGGAAAAAAGTATTCGAAAATAGTGCCTCATAAGGCGGGTAGAGTCCCTTGAAAACTCCCCTTGAATTCCTCCAGACTCAGAAAAAGTCAAAGTTGACTTTTTGGAGATCCATAGAAAAAGGGTGAAAATGAAAAAAAGTATGCCACAGCATGGATTCGAACACGCGACCAACCGCATCCAGGGGCGACCATTAACGCAGTGAGCCACTGGACCTGAGTACTCAAACATGCCTACTTTTGCATCTTAGAAACTCTGAATTCACTAAATGTACAACTTTTTCTCCATCAAAATGAACAAATGAGACATTAAATAACATCTACAGATCAAGACGAAGCGAATGGAAGCGGTCCCAGCCTCGTAGCTGTGAACAGCTGTGATCGCAGGAAAATGCTGTTCCAAAGATTTCTCAGTATATCTCCGGGACATTTCCCTGGCTTTCGAACCGTCACAATGGACAAACGAGACATGAAATAACATCAACAGATCAAGACGAAGCGAATGGAGGTACCCCAGGAGTCATAGCATGTGTAAATCGAGACGAAACATCTCTCTCTCCCCCGCCTGCTTGCGAAGGGGAGGGGCAGTTTACACACACACACGCAGCTGCTGCATGCAGCAACGCACACAGAGGGAGGAGATGGCAGAGAGAATGCACTCCCCTGAAAACTCCCCTTTGAATTCCTCCAGACTCAGAAAATGTAAAAGTTCACTTTTTGGAGATCCATAGAAAAAGGGTGAAAATGGAAAAAAGTATTCGAAAATAGTGCCTCATAAGGCGGGTAGAGTCCCTTGAAAACTCCCCTTGAATTCCTCCAGACTCAGAAAAAGTCAAAGTTGACTTTTTGGAGATCCATAGAAAAAGGGTGAAAATGAAAAAAAGTATGCCACAGCATGGATTCGAACACGCGACCAACCGCATCCAGGGGCGAGCATTAACGCAGTGAGCCACTGGACCTGAGTACTCAAACATGCCTACTTTTGCATCTCAGAAACTCTGAATTCACTAAATGTACAACTTTTTCTCCATCAAAATGAACAAATGAGACATTAAATAACATCTACAGATCAAGACGAAGCGAATGGAAGCGGTCCCAGCCTCGTAGCTGTGAATAGCTGTGATCGCAGGAAAATGCTGTTACAAAGATTTCTCAGTATATCTCCGGGACATTTCCCTGGCTTTCGAACCGTCACAATGGACAAACGAGACATGAAATAACATCAACAGATCAAGACGAAGCGAATGGAGGTACCCCCGGAGTCATAGCATGTGTAAATCGAGACGAAACATCTCTCTCTCCCCCGCCTGCTTGCGAAGGGGAGGGGCAGTTTACACACACACGCAGCTGCTGCATGCAGCAACGCACACACAGGGAGGAGATGGCAGAGAGAACGCACTCCCCTGAAAACTCCCCTTGAATTCCTCCAGACTGAGAAAATGTAAAAGTTCACTTTTTGGAGATCCATAGAAAAAGGGTGAAAATGGAAAAAAGTATTCGAAAAAAGTGCCTCATAAGGCGGGTAGAGTCCCTTGAAAACTCCCCTTGAATTCCTCCAGACTCAGAAAAAGTCAAAGTTGACTTTTTGGAGATCCATAGAAAAAAGGGTGAAAATGAAAAAAAGTATGCCACAGCATGGATTCGAACACGCGACCAACCGCATCCAGGGGCGAGCGTTAACGCAGTGAGCCACTGGACATGAGTACTCAAATGCCTACTTTTGCATCTTAGACACTCTGAGTTCACTAAATGTACAACTTTTTCTCCATCAAAATGAACAAATGAGACATGAAATAACATCTACAGATCAAGACGAAGCGAATGGAAGCGGTCCCAGCCTCGTAGCTGTGAACAGCTGTGATCGCAGGAAAATGCTGTTACAAAGATTTCTCAGTTTATCTCCGGGACATTTCCCTGGCTTTCCCACCGTCACAATGGACAAACGAGACATGAAATAACATCAACAGATCAAGACGAAGCGAATGGAAGTACCCCCGGAGTCATAGCATGTGTAAATCGAGACGAAACATCTCTCTCTCCCCCGCCTGCTTGCGAAGGGGAGGGGCAGTTTACACACACACACGCAGCTGCTGCATGCAGCAACGCACACAGAGGGAGGAGATGGCAGAGAGAATGCACTCCCCTGAAAACTCCCCTTGAATTCCTCCAGACTCAGAAAATGTAAAAGTTCACTTTTTGGAGATCCATAGAAAAAGGGTGAAAATGGAAAAAAGTATTCGAAAATAGTGCCTCATAAGGCGGGTAGAGTCCCTTGAAAACTCCCCTTGAATTCCTCCAGACTCAGAAAAAGTCAAAGTTGACTTTTTGGAGATCCATAGAAAAAAGGGTGAAAATGAAAAAAAGTATGACACAGTATGGATTCGAACACGCGACCAACCGCATCCAGGGGCGAGCATTAACGCAGTGAGCCACTGGACCTGAGTACTCAAACATGCCTACTTTTGCATCTTAGAAACTCTGAATTCACTAAATGTACAACTTTTTCTCCATCAAAATGAACAAATGAGACAATAAATAACATCTACAGATCAAGACGAAGCGAATGGAAGCGGTCCCAGCCTCGTAGCTGTGAACAGCTGTGATCGCAGGAAAATGCTGTTACAAAGATTTCTCAGTATATCTCCGGGACATTTCCCTGGCTTTCCCACCGTCACAATGGACAAACGAGACATGAAATAACATCAACAGATCAAGACGAAGCGAATGGAGGTACCCCCGGAGTCATAGCATGTGTAAATCGAGACGAAACATCTCTCTCTCCCCCGCCTGCTTGCGAAGGGGAGGGGCAGTTTACACACACACGCAGCTGCTGCATGCAGCAACGCACACACAGGGAGGAGATGGCAGAGAGAACGCACTCCCTTGAAAACTCCCCTTGAATTCCTCCAGACTCAGAAAATGTAAAAGATCACTTTTTGGAGATCCATAGAAAAAGGGTGAAAATGGAAAAAAGTATTCGAAAATAGTGCCTCATAAGGCGGGTAGAGTCCCTTGAAAACTCCCCTTGAATTCCTCCAGACTCAGAAAAAGTCAAAGTTGACTTTTTGGAGATCCATAGAAAAAGGGTGAAAATGAAAAAAAGTATGCCACAGCATGGATTCGAACACGCGACCAACCGCATCCAGGGGCGAGCATTAACGCAGTGAGCCACTGGACCTGAGTACTCAACATGCCTACTTTTGCATCTTAGAAACTCTGAATTCACTAAATGTACAACTTTTTCTCCATCAAAATGAACAAATGAGACATTAAATAACATCTACAGATCAAGACGAAGCGAATGGAAGCGGTCCCAGCCTCGTAGCTGTGAACAGCTGTGATCGCAGGAAAATGCTGTTACAAAGATTTCTCAGTATATCTCCGGGACATTTCCCTGGCTTTCCCACCGTCACAATGGACAAACGAGACATGAAATAACATCAACAGATCAAGACGAAGCGAATGGAGGTACCCCCGGAGTCATAGCATGTGTAAATCGAGACGAAACATCTCTCTCTCCCCCGCCTGCTTGCGAAGGGGAGGGGCAGTTTACACACACACACGCAGCTGCTGCATGCAGCAACGCACACAGAGGGAGGAGATGGCAGAGAGAATGCACTCCCCTGAAAACTCCCCTTTGAATTCCTCCAGACTCAGAAAATGTAAAAGTTCACTTTTTGGAGATCCATAGAAAAAGGGTGAAAATGGAAAAAAGTATTCGAAAATAGTGCCTCATAAGGCGGGTAGAGTCCCTTGAAAACTCCCCTTGAATTCCTCCAGACTCAGAAAAAGTCAAAGTTGACTTTTTGGAGATCCATAGAAAAAGGGTGAAAATGAAAAAAAGTATGCCACAGCATGGATTCGAACACGCGACCAACCGCATCCAGGGGCGAGCGTTAACGCAGTGAGCCACTGGACATGAGTACTCAAACATGCCTACTTTTGCATCTTAGACACTCTGAATTCACTAAATGTACAACTTTTTCTCCATCAAAATGAACAAATGAGACATGAAATAACATCTACAGATCAAGACGAAGCGAATGGAAGCGGTCCCAGCCTCGTAGCTGTGAACAGCTGTGATCGCAGGAAAATGCTGTTACAAAGATTTCTCAGTATATCTCCGGGACATTTCCCTGGCTTTCGAACCGTCACAATGGACAAACGAGACATGAAATAACATCAACAGATCAAGACGAAGCGAATGGAGGTACCCCCGGAGTCATAGCATGTGTAAATCGAGACGAAACATCTCTCTCTCCCCCGCCTGCTTGCGAGGGGGAGGGGCAGTTTACACACACACACAGCTGCTGCATGCAGCCACGCACACACAGGGAGGAGATGGCAGAGAGAACGCACTCCCCTGAAAACTCCCCTTGAATTCCTCCAGACTCAGAAAATGTAAAAGTTCACTTTTTGGAGATCCATAGAAAAAAGGGTGAAAATGGAAAAAAGTATTCGAAAATAGTGCCTCATAAGGCGGGTAGAGTCCCTTGAAAACTCCCCTTGAATTCCTCCAGACTCAGAAAAAGTCAAAGTTGACTTTTTGGAGATCCATAGAAAAAAGGGTGAAAATGAAAAAAAGTATGCCACAGCATGGATTCGAACACGCGACCAACCGCATCCAGGGGCGAGCGTTAACGCAGTGAGCCACTGGACATGAGTACTCAAACATGCCTACTTTTGCATCTTAGACACTCTGAATTCACTAAATGTACAACTTTTTCTCCATCAAAATGAACAAATGAGACATTAAATAACATCTACAGATCAAGACGAAGCGAATGGAAGCGGTCCCAGCCTCGTAGCTCTGAACAGCTGTGATCGCAGGAAAATGCTGTTACAAAGATTTCTCAGTATATCTCCGGGACATTTCCCTGGCTTTCGAACCGTCACAATGGACAAACGAGACATGAAATAACATCAACAGATCAAGACGAAGCGAATGGAGGTACCCCCGGAGTCATAGCATGTGTAAATCGAGACGAAACATCTCTCTCTCCCCCGCCTGCTTGCGAAGGGGAGGGGCAGTTTACACACACACGCAGCTGCTGCATGCAGCAACGCACACACAGGGAGGAGATGGCAGAGAGAACGCACTCCCCTGAAAACTCCCCTTGAATTCCTCCAGACTCAGAAAATGTAAAAGTTCACTTTTTGGAGATCCATAGAAAAAGGGTGAAAATGGAAAAAAGTATTCGAAAAAAGTGCCTCATAAGGCGGGTAGAGTCCCTTGAAAACTCCCCTTGAATTCCTCCAGACTCAGAAAAAGTCAAAATTGACTTTTTGGAGATCCATAGAAAAAGGGTGAAAATGAAAAAAAGTATGCCACAGCATGGATTCGAACACGCGACCAACCGCATCCAGGGGCGAGCGTTAACGCAGTGAGCCACTGGACCTGAGTACTCAAACATGCCTACTTTTGCATCTTAGAAACTCTGAATTCACTAAATGTACAACTTTTTCTCCATCAAAATGAACAAATGAGACATTAAATAACATCTACAGATCAAGACGAAGCGAATGGAAGCGGTCCCAGCCTCGTAGCTGTGAACAGCTGTGATCGCAGGAAAATGCTGTTACAAAGATTTCTCAGTATATCTCCGGGACATTTCCCTGGCTTTCGAACCGTCACAATGGACAAACGAGACATGAAATAACATCAACAGATCAAGACGAAGCGAATGGAGGTACCCCCGGAGTCATAGCATGTGTAAATCGAGACGAAACATCTCTCTCTCCCCCGCCTGCTTGCGAAGGGGAGGGGCAGTTTACACACACACACACACACGCAGCTGCTGCATGCAGCAACGCACACAGAGGGAGGAGATGGCAGAGAGAATGCACTCCCCTGAAAACTCCCCTTTGAATTCCTCCAGACTCAGAAAATGTAAAAGTTCACTTTTTGGAGATCCATAGAAAAAGGGTGAAAATGGAAAAAAGTATTCGAAAATAGTGCCTCATAAGGCGGGTAGAGTCCCTTGAAAACTCCCCTTGAATTCCTCCAGACTCAGAAAAAGTCAAAGTTGACTTTTTGGAGATCCATAGAAAAAGGGTGAAAATGAAAAAAAGTATGCCACAGCATGGACTCGAACACGCGACCAACCGCATCCAGGGGCGAGCGTTAACGCAGTGAGCCACTGGACCTGAGTACTCAAACATGCCTACTTGTGCATCTTAGAAACTCTGAATTCACTAAATGTACAACTTTTTCTCCATCAAAATGAACAAATGAGACATTAAATAACATCTACAGATCAAGACGTAGCGAATGGAGGCGGTCCCAGCCTTGTAGCTGTGAACAGCTGTGATCGCAGGAAAATGCTGTTACAAAGATTTCTCAGTATATCTCCGGGACATTTCCCTGGCTTTCCCACCGTCACAATGGACAAACGAGACATGAAATAACATCAACAGATCAAGACGAAGCGAATGGAGGTACCCCCGGAGTCATAGCATGTGTAAATCGAGACGAAACATCTCTCTCTCCCCCGCCTGCTTGCGAAGGGGAGGGGCAGTTTACACACACACGCAGCTGCTGCATGCAGCAACGCACACACAGGGAGGAGATGGCAGAGAGAACGCACTCCCCTGAAAACTCCCCTTGAATTCCTCCAGACTCAGAAAATGTAAAAGTTCACTTTTTGGAGATCCATAGTAAAAGGGTGAAAATGGAAAAAAGCATTCGAAAATAGTGCCTCATAAGGCGGGTAGAGTCCCTTGAAAACTCCCCTTGAATTCCTCCAGACTCAGAAAAAGTCAAAGTTGACTTTTTGGAGATCCATAGAAAAAGGGTGAAAATGAAAAAAAGTATGCCACAGCATGGATTCGAACACGCGACCAACCGCATCCAGGGGCGAGCATTAACGCAGTGAGCCACTGGACCTGAGTACTCAAACATGCCTACTTTTGCATCTTAGAAACTCTGAATTCACTAAATGTACAACTTTTTCTCCATCAAAATGAACAAATGAGACATTAAATAACATCTACAGATCAAGACGAAGCGAATGGAAGCGGTCCCAGCCTCGTAGCTGTGAACAGCTGTGATCGCAGGAAAATGCTGTTCCAAAGATTTCTCAGTATATCTCCGGGACATTTCCCTGGCTTTCGAACCGTCACAATGGACAAACGAGACATGAAATAACATCAACAGATCAAGACGAAGCGAATGGAAGCAGTCCCAGCCTCGTAGCTGTGAACAGCTGTGATCGCAGGAAAATGCTGTTCCAAAGATTTCTCAGTATATCTCCGGGACATTTCCCTGGCTTTCGAACCGTCACAATGGACAAACGAGACATGAAATAACATCAACAGATCAAGACGAAGCGAATGGAGGTACCCCCGGAGTCATAGCATGTGTAAATCGAGACGAAACATCTCTCTCTCCCCCGCCTGCTTGCGAAGGGGAGGGGCAGTTTACACACACACACGCAGCTGCTGCATGCAGCAACGCACACAGAGGGAGGAGATGGCAGAGAGAATGCACTCCCCTGAAAACTCCCCTTTGAATTCCTCCAGACTCAGAAAATGTAAAAGTTCACTTTTTGGAGATCCATAGAAAAAGGGTGAAAATGGAAAAAAGTATTCGAAAATAGTGCCTCATAAGGCGGGTAGAGTCCCTTGAAAACTCCCCTTGAATTCCTCCAGACTCAGAAAAAGTCAAAGTTGACTTTTTGGAGATCCATAGAAAAAGGGTGAAAATGAAAAAAAGTATGCCACAGCATGGATTCGAACACGCGACCAACCGCATCCAGGGGCGACCATTAACGCAGTGAGCCACTGGACCTGATTACTCAAACATGCCTACTTTTGCATCTTAGAAACTCTGAATTCACTAAATGTACAACTTTTTCTCCATCAAAATGAACAAATGAGACATTAAATAACATCTACAGATCAAGACGAAGCGAATGGAAGCGGTCCCAGCCTCGTAGCTGTGAACAGCTGTGATCGCAGGAAAATGCTGTTACAAAGATTTCTCAGTATATCTCCGGGACATTTCCCTGGCTTTCGAACCGTCACAATGGACAAACGAGACATGAAATAACATCAACAGATCAAGACGAAGCGAATGGAGGTACCCCCGGAGTCATAGCATGTGTACATCGAGACGAAACATCTCTCTCTCCCCCGCCTGCTTGCGAAGGGGAGGGGCAGTTTACACACACACGCAGCTGCTGCATGCAGCAACGCACACACAGGGAGGAGATGGCAGAGAGAACGCACTCCCCTGAAAACTCCCCTTGAATTCCTCCAGACTCAGAAAATGTAAAAGTTCACTTTTTGGAGATCCATAGTAAAAGGGTGAAAATGGAAAAAAGCATTCGAAAATAGTGCCTCATAAGGCGGGTAGAGTCCCTTGAAAACTCCCCTTGAATTCCTCCAGACTCAGAAAAAGTCAAAGTTGACTTTTTGGAGATCCATAGAAAAAGGGTGAAAATGAAAAAAAGTATGCCACAGCATGGATTCGAACACGCGACCAACCGCATCCAGGGGCGAGCATTAACGCAGTGAGCCACTGGACCTGAGTACTCAAACATGCCTACTTTTGCATCTTAGAAACTCTGAATTCACTAAATGTACAACTTTTTCTCCATCAAAATGAACAAATGAGACATTAAATAACATCTACAGATCAAGACGAAGCGAATGGAAGCGGTCCCAGCCTCGTAGCTGTGAACAGCTGTGATCGCAGGAAAATGCTGTTCCAAAGATTTCTCAGTATATCTCCGGGACATTTCCCTGGCTTTCGAACCGTCACAATGGACAAACGAGACATGAAATAACATCAACAGATCAAGACGAAGCGAATGGAAGCAGTCCCAGCCTCGTAGCTGTGAACAGCTGTGATCGCAGGAAAATGCTGTTCCAAAGATTTCTCAGTATATCTCCGGGACATTTCCCTGGCTTTCGAACCGTCACAATGGACAAACGAGACATGAAATAACATCAACAGATCAAGACGAAGCGAATGGAGGTACCCCCGGAGTCATAGCATGTGTAAATCGAGACGAAACATCTCTCTCTCCCCCGCCTGCTTGCGAAGGGGAGGGGCAGTTTACACACACACACGCAGCTGCTGCATGCAGCAACGCACACAGAGGGAGGAGATGGCAGAGAGAATGCACTCCCCTGAAAACTCCCCTTTGAATTCCTCCAGACTCAGAAAATGTAAAAGTTCACTTTTTGGAGATCCATAGAAAAAGGGTGAAAATGGAAAAAAGTATTCGAAAATAGTGCCTCATAAGGCGGGTAGAGTCCCTTGAAAACTCCCCTTGAATTCCTCCAGACTCAGAAAAAGTCAAAGTTGACTTTTTGGAGATCCATAGAAAAAGGGTGAAAATGAAAAAAAGTATGCCACAGCATGGATTCGAACACGCGACCAACCGCATCCAGGGGCGACCATTAACGCAGTGAGCCACTGGACCTGATTACTCAAACATGCCTACTTTTGCATCTTAGAAACTCTGAATTCACTAAATGTACAACTTTTTCTCCATCAAAATGAACAAATGAGACATTAAATAACATCTACAGATCAAGACGAAGCGAATGGAAGCGGTCCCAGCCTCGTAGCTGTGAACAGCTGTGATCGCAGGAAAATGCTGTTACAAAGATTTCTCAGTATATCTCCGGGACATTTCCCTGGCTTTCGAACCGTCACAATGGACAAACGAGACATGAAATAACATCAACAGATCAAGACGAAGCGAATGGAGGTACCCCCGGAGTCATAGCATGTGTACATCGAGACGAAACATCTCTCTCTCCCCCGCCTGCTTGCGAAGGGGAGGGGCAGTTTACACACACACGCAGCTGCTGCATGCAGCAACGCACACACAGGGAGGAGATGGCAGAGAGAACGCACTCCCCTGAAAACTCCCCTTGAATTCCTCCAGACTGAGAAAATGTAAAAGTTCACTTTTTGGAGATCCATAGAAAAAGGGTGAAAATGGAAAAAAGTATTCGAAAAAAGTGCCTCATAAGGCGGGTAGAGTCCCTTGAAAACTCCCCTTGAATTCCTCCAGACTCAGAAAAAGTCAAAGTTGACTTTTTGGAGATCCATAGAAAAAAGGGTGAAAATGAAAAAAAGTATGCCACAGCATGGATTCGAACACGCGACCAACCGCATCCAGGGGCGAGCATTAACGCAGTGAGCCACTGGACATGAGTACTCAAACATGCCTACTTTTGCATCTTAGACACTCTGAATTCACTAAATGTACAACTTTTTCTCCATCAAAATGAACAAATGAGACATTAAATAACATCTACAGATCAAGACGAAGCGAATGGAAGCGGTCCCAGCCTCGTAGCTGTGAACAGCTGTGATCGCAGGAAAATGCTGTTACAAAGATTTCTCAGTATATCTCCGGGACATTTCCCTGGCTTTCGAACCGTCACAATGGACAAACGAGACATGAAATAACATCAACAGATCAAGACGAAGCGAATGGAGGTACCCCCGGAGTCATAGCATGTGTAAATCGAGACGAAACATCTCTCTCTCCCCCGCCTGCTTGCGAAGGGGAGGGGCAGTTTACACACACACGCAGCTGCTGCATGCAGCAACGCACACACAGGGAGGAGATGGCAGAGAGAACGCACTCCCCTGAAAACTCCCCTTGAATTCCTCCAGACTCAGAAAAAGTCAAAGTTGACTTTTTGGAGATCCATAGAAAAAGGGTGAAAATGAAAAAAAGTATGCCACAGCATGGATTCGAACACGCGACCAACCGCATCCAGGGGCGACCATTAACGCAGTGAGCCACTGGACCTGAGTACTCAAACATGCCTACTTTTGCATCTTAGAAACTCTGAATTCACTAAATCTACAACTTTTTCTCCATCAAAATGAACAAATGAGACATTAAATAACATCTACAGATCAAGACGAAGCGAATTGAAGCGGTCCCAGCCTCGTAGCTGTGAACAGCTGTGATCGCAGGAAAATGCTGTTACAAAGATTTCTCAGTATATCTCCGGGACATTTCCCTGGCTTTCGAACCGTCACAATGGACAAACGAGACATGAAATAACATCAACAGATCAAGACGAAGCGAATGGAGGTACCCCCGGAGTCATAGCATGTGTAAATCGAGACGAAACATCTCTCTCTCCCCCGCCTGCTTGCGAAGGGGAGGGGCAGTTTACACACACACGCAGCTGCTGCATGCAGCAACGCACACACAGGGAGGAGATGGCAGAGAGAACGCACTCCCCTGAAAACTCCCCTTGAATTCCTCCAGACTCAGAAAATGTAAAAGTTCACTTTTTGGAGATCCATAGAAAAAGGGTGAAAATGGAAAAAAGTATTCGAAAAAAGTGCCTCATAAGGCGGGTAGAGTCCCTTGAAAACTCCCCTTGAATTCCTCCAGACTCAGAAAAAGTCAAAGTTGACTTTTTGGAGATCCATAGAAAAAAGGGTGAAAATGAAAAAAAGTATGCCACAGCATGGATTCGAACACGCGACCAACCGCATCCAGGGGCGAGCGTTAACGCAGTGAGCCACTGGACATGAGTACTCAAACATGCCTACTTTTGCATCTTAGACACTCTGAATTCACTAAATGTACAACTTTTTCTCCATCAAAATGAACAAATGAGACATTAAATAACATCTACAGATCAAGACGAAGCGAATGGAAGCGGTCCCAGCCTTGTAGCTGTGAACAGCTGTGATCGCAGGAAAATGCTGTTACAAAGATTTCTCAGTATATCTCCGGGACATTTCCCTGGCTTTCCCACCGTCACAATGGACAAACGAGACATGAAATAACATCAACAGATCAAGACGAAGCGAATGGAGGTACCCCCGGAGTCATAGCATGTGTAAATCGAGACGAAACATCTCTCTCTCCCCCGCCTGCTTGCGAAGGGGAGGGGCAGTTTACACACACACACGCAGCTGCTGCTGCATGCAGCAACGCACACAGAGGGAGGAGATGGCAGAGAGAATGCACTCCCCTGAAAACTCCCCTTGAATTCCTCCAGACTCAGAAAATGTAAAAGTTCACTTTTTGGAGATCCATAGAAAAGGGTGAAAATGGAAAAAAGTATTCGAAAATAGTGCCTCATAAGGCGGGTAGAGTCCCTTGAAAACTCCCCTTGAATTCCTCCAGACTCAGAAAAAGTCAAAGTTCACTTTTTGGAGATCCATAGAAAAAGGGTGAAAATGAAAAAAAGTATGCCACAGTATGGATTCGAACACGCGACCAACCGCATCCAGGGGCGAGCATTAACGCAGTGAGCCACTGGACCTGAGTACTCAAACATGCCTACTTTTGCATCTTAGAAACTCTGAATTCACTAAATGTACAACTTTTTCTCCATCAAAATGAACAAATGAGACATTAAATAACATCTACAGATCAAGACGAAGCGAATGGAAGCAGTCCCAGCCTCGTAGCTGTGAACAGCTGTGATCGCAGGAAAATGCTGTTACAAAGATTTCTCAGTATATCTCCGGGACATTTCCCTGGCTTTCCCACCGTCACAATGGACAAACGAGACATGAAATAACATCAACAGATCAAGACGAAGCGAATGGAAGTACCCCCGGAGTCATAGCATGTGTAAATTGAGACGAAACATCTTTCTCTCCCCCGCCTGCTTGCGAAGGGGAGGGGCAGTTTACACACACACACGCAGCTGCTGCATGCAGCAACGCACACAGAGGGAGGAGATGACAGAGAGAATGCACTCCCCTGAAAACTCCCCTTGAATTCCTCCAGACTCAGAAAATGTAAAAGTTCACTTTTTGGAGATCCATAGAAAAAGGGTGAAAATGGAAAAAAGTATTCGAAAATAGTGCCTCATAAGGCGGGTAGAGTCCCTTGAAAACTCCCCTTGAATTCCTCCAGACTCAGAAAAAGTCAAAGTTGACTTTTTGGAGATCCATAGAAAAAGGGTGAAAATGAAAAAAAGTATGCTACAGCATGGATTCGAACACGCGACCAACCGCATCCGGGGGCGAGCGTTAACGCAGTGAGCCACTGGACCTGAGTACTCAAACATGCCTACTTTTGCATCTTAGAAACTCTGAATTCACTAAATGTACAACCTTTTCTCCATCAAAATGAACAAATGAGACATTAAATAACATCTACAGATCAAGACGAAGCGAATGGAAGCGGTCCCAGCCTCGTAGCTGTGAACAGCTGTGATTGCAGGAAAATGCTGTTACAAAGATTGCTCAGTATATCTCCGGGACATTTCCCTGGCTTTCCCACCGTCACAATGGACAAACGAGACATGAAATAACATCAACAGATCAAGACGAAGCGAATGGAGGTACCCCCGGAGTCATAGCATTTGTAAATCGAGACGAAACATCTCTCTCTCCCCCGCCTGCTTGCGAGGGGGAGGGGCAGTTTACACACACACGCAGCTGCTGCATGCAGCAACGCACACAGAGGGAGGAGATGGCAGAGAGAATGCACTCCCCTGAAAACTCCCCTTGAATTGCTCCAGACTCAGAAAATGTAAAAGTTCACTTTTTGGAGATCCATAGAAAAAGGGTGAAAATGGAAAAAAGTATTCGAAAATAGTGCCTCATAAGGCGGGTAGAGTCCCTTGAAAACTCCCCTTGAATTCCTCCAGACTCAGAAAAAGTCAAAGTTGACTTTTTGGAGATCCATAGAAAAAGGGTGAAAATGAAAAAAAGTATGCTACAGCATGGATTCGAACACGCGACCAACCGCATCCAGGGGCGAGCGTTAACGCAGTGAGCCACTGGACCTGAGTACTCAAACATGCCTACTTTTGCATCTTAGAAACTCTGAATTCACTAAATGTACAACCTTTTCTTCATCAAAATGAACAAATTAGACATTAAATAACATCTACAGATCAAGACGAAGCGAATGGAAGCGGTCCCAGCCTCGTAGCTGTGAACAGCTGTGATCGCAGGAAAATGCTGTTACAAAGATTTCTCAGTATATCTCCGGGACATTTCCCTGGCTTTCCCACCGTCACAATGGACAAACGAGACATGAAATAACATCAACAGATCAAGACGAAGCGAATGGAGGTACCCCCGGAGTCATAGCATGTGTAAATCGAGACGAAACATCTCTCTCTCCCCCGCCTGCTTGCGAGGGGGAGGGGCAGTTTACACACACACGCAGCTGCTGCATGCAGCAACACACACATAGGGAGGAGATGGCAGAGAGAACGCACTCCCTTGAAAACTCCCCTTGAATTCCTCCAGACTCAGAAAATGTAAAAGATCACTTTTTGGAGATCCATAGAAAAAGGGTGAAAATGGAAAAAAGTATTCGAAAATAGTGCCTCATAAGGCGGGTAGAGTCCCTTGAAAACTCCCCTTGAATTCCTCCAGACTCAGAAAAAGTCAAAGTTGACTTTTTGGAGATCCATAGAAAAAGGGTGAAAATGAAAAAAAGTATGCCACAGCATGGATTCGAACACGCGACCAACGGCATCCAGGGGCGAGCGTTAACGCAGTGAGCCACTGGACATGAGTACTCAAACATGCCTACTTTTGCATCTTAGACACTCTGAATTCACTAAATGTACAACTTTTTCTCCATCAAAATGAACAAATGAGACATGAAATAACATCTACAGATCAAGACGAAGCGAATGGAAGCGGTCCCAGCCTCGTAGCTGTGAACAGCTGTGATCGCAGGAAAATGCTGTTACAAAGATTTCTCAGTATATCTCCGGGACATTTCCCTGGCTTTGCCACCGTCACAATGGACAAACGAGACATGAAATAACATCAACAGATCAAGACGAAGCGAATGGAAGTACCCCCGGAGTCATAGCATGTGTAAATCGAGACGAAACATCTCTCTCTCCCCCGCCTGCTTGCGAAGGGGAGGGGCAGTTTACACACACACACGCAGCTGCTGCATGCAGCAACGCACACAGAGGGAGGAGATGGCAGAGAGAATGCACTCCCCTGAAAACTCCCCTTGAATTCCTCCAGACTCAGAAAATGTAAAAGTTCACTTTTTGGAGATCCATAGAAAAAGGGTGAAAATGGAAAAAAGTATTCGAAAATAGTGCCTCATAAGGCGGGTAGAGTCCCTTGAAAACTCCCCTTGAATTCCTCCAGACTCAGAAAAAGTCAAAGTTGACTTTTTGGAGATCCATAGAAAAAGGGTGAAAATGAAAAAAAGTATGCCACAGTATGGATTCGAACACGCGACCAACCGCATCCAGGGGCGAGCATTAACGCAGTGAGCCACTGGACCTGAGTACTCAAACATGCCTACTTTTGCATCTTAGAAACTCTGAATTCACTAAATGTACAACTTTTTCTCCATCAAAATGAACAAATGAGACATTAAATAACATCTACAGATCAAGACGAAGCGAATGGAAGCGGTCCCAGCCTCGTAGCTGTGAACAGCTGTGATCGCAGGAAAATGCTGTTACAAAGATTTCTCAGTATATCTCCGGGACATTTCCCTGGCTTTCGAACCGTCACAATGGACAAACGAGACATGAAATAACATCAACAGATCAAGACGAAGCGAATGGAGGTACCCCCGGAGTCATAGCATGTGTACATCGAGACGAAACATCTCTCTCTCCCCCGCCTGCTTGCGAAGGGGAGGGGCAGTTTACACACACACGCAGCTGCTGCATGCAGCAACGCACACACAGGGAGGAGATGGCAGAGAGAACGCACTCCCCTGAAAACTCCCCTTGAATTCCTCCAGACTGAGAAAATGTAAAAGTTCACTTTTTGGAGATCCATAGAAAAAGGGTGAAAATGGAAAAAAGTATTCGAAAAAAGTGCCTCATAAGGCGGGTAGAGTCCCTTGAAAACTCCCCTTGAATTCCTCCAGACTCAGAAAAAGTCAAAGTTGACTTTTTGGAGATCCATAGAAAAAAGGGTGAAAATGAAAAAAAGTATGCCACAGCATGGATTCGAACACGCGACCAACCGCATCCAGGGGCGAGCGTTAACGCAGTGAGCCACTGGACATGAGTACTCAAACATGCCTACTTTTGCATCTTAGACACTCTGAATTCACTAAATGTACAACTTTTTCTCCATCAAAATGAACAAATGAGACATGAAATAACATCTACAGATCAAGACGAAGCGAATGGAAGCGGTCCCAGCCTCGTAGCTGTGAACAGCTGTGATCGCAGGAAAATGCTGTTACAAAGATTTCTCAGTATATCTCCGGGACATTTCCCTGGCTTTGCCACCGTCACAATGGACAAACGAGACATGAAATAACATCAACAGATCAAGACGAAGCGAATGGAGGTACCCCCGGAGTCATAGCATGTGTAAATCGAGACGAAACATCTCTCTCTCCCCCGCCTGCTTGCGAAGGGGAGGGGCAGTTTACACACACACACGCAGCTGCTGCATGCAGCAACGCACACAGAGGGAGGAGATGGCAGAGAGAATGCACTCCCCTGAAAACTCCCCTTTGAATTCCTCCAGACTCAGAAAATGTAAAAGTTCACTTTTTGGAGATCCATAGAAAAAGGGTGAAAATGGAAAAAAGTATTCGAAAATAGTGCCTCATAAGGCGGGTAGAGTCCCTTGAAAACTCCCCTTGAATTCCTCCAGACTCAGAAAAAGTCAAAGTTGACTTTTTGGAGATCCATAGAAAAAAGGGTGAAAATGAAAAAAAGTATGCCACAGCATGGATTCGAACACGCGACCAACCGCATCCAGGGGCGAGCATTAACGCAGTGAGCCACTGGACATGAGTACTCAAACATGCCTACTTTTGCATCTTAGACACTCTGAATTCACTAAATGTACAACTTTTTCTCCATCAAAATGAACAAATGAGACATTAAATAACATCTACAGATCAAGACGAAGCGAATGGAAGCGGTCCCAGCCTCGTAGCTGTGAACAGCTGTGATCGCAGGAAAATGCTGTTACAAAGATTTCTCAGTATATCTCCGGGACATTTCCCTGGCTTTCGAACCGTCACAATGGACAAACGAGACATGAAATAACATCAACAGATCAAGACGAAGCGAATGGAGGTACCCCCGGAGTCATAGCATGTGTAAATCGAGACGAAACATCTCTCTCTCCCCCGCCTGCTTGCGAAGGGGAGGGGCAGTTTACACACACACGCAGCTGCTGCATGCAGCAACGCACACACAGGGAGGAGATGGCAGAGAGAACGCACTCCCCTGAAAACTCCCCTTGAATTCCTCCAGACTCAGAAAAAGTCAAAGTTGACTTTTTGGAGATCCATAGAAAAAGGGTGAAAATGAAAAAAAGTATGCCACAGCATGGATTCGAACACGCGACCAACCGCATCCAGGGGCGACCATTAACGCAGTGAGCCACTGGACCTGAGTACTCAAACATGCCTACTTTTGCATCTTAGAAACTCTGAATTCACTAAATCTACAACTTTTTCTCCATCAAAATGAACAAATGAGACATTAAATAACATCTACAGATCAAGACGAAGCGAATTGAAGCGGTCCCAGCCTCGTAGCTGTGAACAGCTGTGATCGCAGGAAAATGCTGTTACAAAGATTTCTCAGTATATCTCCGGGACATTTCCCTGGCTTTCGAACCGTCACAATGGACAAACGAGACATGAAATAACATCAACAGATCAAGACGAAGCGAATGGAGGTACCCCCGGAGTCATAGCATGTGTAAATCGAGACGAAACATCTCTCTCTCCCCCGCCTGCTTGCGAAGGGGAGGGGCAGTTTACACACACACGCAGCTGCTGCATGCAGCAACGCACACACAGGGAGGAGATGGCAGAGAGAACGCACTCCCCTGAAAACTCCCCTTGAATTCCTCCAGACTCAGAAAATGTAAAAGTTCACTTTTTGGAGATCCATAGAAAAAGGGTGAAAATGGAAAAAAGTATTCGAAAAAAGTGCCTCATAAGGCGGGTAGAGTCCCTTGAAAACTCCCCTTGAATTCCTCCAGACTCAGAAAAAGTCAAAGTTGACTTTTTGGAGATCCATAGTAAAAAGGGTGAAAATGAAAAAAAGTATGCCACAGCATGGATTCGAACACGCGACCAACCGCATCCAGGGGCGAGCGTTAACGCAGTGAGCCACTGGACATGAGTACTCAAACATGCCTACTTTTGCATCTTAGACACTCTGAATTCACTAAATGTACAACTTTTTCTCCATCAAAATGAACAAATGAGACATTAAATAACATCTACAGATCAAGACGAAGCGAATGGAAGCGGTCCCAGCCTTGTAGCTGTGAACAGCTGTGATCGCAGGAAAATGCTGTTACAAAGATTTCTCAGTATATCTCCGGGACATTTCCCTGGCTTTCCCACCGTCACAATGGACAAACGAGACATGAAATAACATCAACAGATCAAGACGAAGCGAATGGAGGTACCCCCGGAGTCATAGCATGTGTAAATCGAGACGAAACATCTCTCTCTCCCCCGCCTGCTTGCGAAGGGGAGGGGCAGTTTACACACACACACGCAGCTGCTGCTGCATGCAGCAACGCACACAGAGGGAGGAGATGGCAGAGAGAATGCACTCCCCTGAAAACTCCCCTTGAATTCCTCCAGACTCAGAAAATGTAAAAGTTCACTTTTTGGAGATCCATAGAAAAGGGTGAAAATGGAAAAAAGTATTCGAAAATAGTGCCTCATAAGGCGGGTAGAGTCCCTTGAAAACTCCCCTTGAATTCCTCCAGACTCAGAAAAAGTCAAAGTTCACTTTTTGGAGATCCATAGAAAAAGGGTGAAAATGAAAAAAAGTATGCCACAGTATGGATTCGAACACGCGACCAACCGCATCCAGGGGCGAGCATTAACGCAGTGAGCCACTGGACCTGAGTACTCAAACATGCCTACTTTTGCATCTTAGAAACTCTGAATTCACTAAATGTACAACTTTTTCTCCATCAAAATGAACAAATGAGACATTAAATAACATCTACAGATCAAGACGAAGCGAATGGAAGCAGTCCCAGCCTCGTAGCTGTGAACAGCTGTGATCGCAGGAAAATGCTGTTACAAAGATTTCTCAGTATATCTCCGGGACATTTCCCTGGCTTTCCCACCGTCACAATGGACAAACGAGACATGAAATAACATCAACAGATCAAGACGAAGCGAATGGAAGTACCCCCGGAGTCATAGCATGTGTAAATTGAGACGAAACATCTTTCTCTCCCCCGCCTGCTTGCGAAGGGGAGGGGCAGTTTACACACACACACGCAGCTGCTGCATGCAGCAACGCACACAGAGGGAGGAGATGACAGAGAGAATGCACTCCCCTGAAAACTCCCCTTGAATTCCTCCAGACTCAGAAAATGTAAAAGTTCACTTTTTGGAGATCCATAGAAAAAGGGTGAAAATGGAAAAAAGTATTCGAAAATAGTGCCTCATAAGGCGGGTAGAGTCCCTTGAAAACTCCCCTTGAATTCCTCCAGACTCAGAAAAAGTCAAAGTTGACTTTTTGGAGATCCATAGAAAAAGGGTGAAAATGAAAAAAAGTATGCTACAGCATGGATTCGAACACGCGACCAACCGCATCCGGGGGCGAGCGTTAACGCAGTGAGCCACTGGACCTGAGTACTCAAACATGCCTACTTTTGCATCTTAGAAACTCTGAATTCACTAAATGTACAACCTTTTCTCCATCAAAATGAACAAATGAGACATTAAATAACATCTACAGATCAAGACGAAGCGAATGGAAGCGGTCCCAGCCTCGTAGCTGTGAACAGCTGTGATTGCAGGAAAATGCTGTTACAAAGATTGCTCAGTATATCTCCGGGACATTTCCCTGGCTTTCCCACCGTCACAATGGACAAACGAGACATGAAATAACATCAACAGATCAAGACGAAGCGAATGGAGGTACCCCCGGAGTCATAGCATGTGTAAATCGAGACGAAACATCTCTCTCTCCCCCGCCTGCTTGCGAAGGGGAGGGGCAGTTTACACACACACACGCAGCTGCTGCATGCAGCAACGCACACAGAGGGAGGAGATGGCAGAGAGAATGCACTCCCCTGAAAACTCCCCTTGAATTCCTCCAGACTCAGAAAATGTAAAAGTTCACTTTTTGGAGATCCATAGAAAAAGGGTGAAAATGGAAAAAAGTATTCGAAAATAGTGCCTCATAAGGCGGGTAGAGTCCCTTGAAAACTCCCCTTGAATTCCTCCAGACTCAGAAAAAGTCAAAGTTGACTTTTTGGAGATCCATAGAAAAAGGGTGAAAATGAAAAAAAGTATGCCACAGCATGGATTCGAACACGCGACCAACCGCATCCAGGGGCGAGCATTAACGCAGTGAGCCACTGGACCTGAGTACTCAACATGCCTACTTTTGCATCTTAGAAACTCTGAATTCACTAAATGTACAACTTTTTCTCCATCAAAATGAACAAATGAGACATTAAATAACATCTACAGATCAAGACGAAGCGAATGGAAGCGGTCCCAGCCTCGTAGCTGTGAACAGCTGTGATCGCAGGAAAATGCTGTTACAAAGATTTCTCAGTATATCTCCGGGACATTTCCCTGGCTTTCCCACCGTCACAATGGACAAACGAGACATGAAATAACATCAACAGATCAAGACGAAGCGAATGGAGGTACCCCCGGAGTCATAGCATGTGTAAATCGAGACGAAACATCTCTCTCTCCCCCGCCTGCTTGCGAAGGGGAGGGGCAGTTTACACACACACGCAGCTGCTGCATGCAGCAACGCACACACAGGGAGGAGATGGCAGAGAGAACGCACTCCCCTGAAAACTCCCCTTGAATTCCTCCAGACTCAGAAAATGTAAAAGTTCACTTTTTGGAGATCCATAGAAAAAGGGTGAAAATGGAAAAAAGTATTCGAAAATAGTGCCTCATAAGGCGGGTAGAGTCCCTTGAAAACTCCCCTTGAATTCCTCCAGACTCAGAAAAAGTCAAAGTTGACTTTTTGGAGATCCATAGAAAAAGGGTGAAAATGAAAAAAAGTATGCCACAGCATGGATTCGAACACGCGACCAACCGCATCCAGGGGCGACCATTAACGCAGTGAGCCACTGGACATGAGTACTCAAACATGCCTACTTTTGCATCTTAGACACTCTGAATTCACTAAATGTACAACTTTTTCTCCATCAAAATGAACAAATGAGACATGAAATAACATCTACAGATCAAGACGAAGCGAATGGAAGCGGTCCCAGCCTCGTAGCTGTGAACAGCTGTGATCGCAGGAAAATGCTGTTACAAAGATTTCTCAGTATATCTCCGGGACATTTCCCTGGCTTTGCCACCGTCACAATGGACAAACGAGACATGAAATAACATCAACAGATCAAGACGAAGCGAATGGAGGTACCCCCGGAGTCATAGCATGTGTAAATCGAGACGAAACATCTCTCTCTCCCCCGCCTGCTTGCGAAGGGGAGGGGCAGTTTACACACACACGCAGCTGCTGCATGCAGCAACGCACACACAGGGAGGAGATGGCAGAGATAATGCACTCCCCTGAAAACTCCCCTTGAATTCCTCCAGACTCAGAAAATGTAAAAGTTCACTTTTTGGAGATCCATAGAAAAAGGGTGAAAATGGAAAAAAGTATTCGAAAATAGTGCCTCATAAGGCGGGTAGAGTCCCTTGAAAACTCCCCTTGAATTCCTCCAGACTCAGAAAAAGTCAAAGTTGACTTTTTGGAGATCCATAGAAAAAGGGTGAAAATGAAAAAAAGTATGCTACAGCATGGATTCGAACACGCGACCAACCGCATCCAGGGGCGAGCGTTAACGCAGTGAGCCACTGGACCTGAGTACTCAAACATGCCTACTTTTGCATCTTAGAAACTCTGAATTCACTAAATGTACAACCTTTTCTTCATCAAAATGAACAAATTAGACATTAAATAACATCTACAGATCAAGACGAAGCGAATGGAAGCGGTCCCAGCCTCGTAGCTGTGAACAGCTGTGATCGCAGGAAAATGCTGTTACAAAGATTTCTCAGTATATCTCCGGGACATTTCCCTGGCTTTCCCACCGTCACAATGGACAAACGAGACATGAAATAACATCAACAGATCAAGACGAAGCGAATGGAGGTACCCCCGGAGTCATAGCATGTGTAAATCGAGACGAAACATCTCTCTCTCCCCCGCCTGCTTGCGAGGGGGAGGGGCAGTTTACACACACACGCAGCTGCTGCATGCAGCAACACACACATAGGGAGGAGATGGCAGAGAGAACGCACTCCCTTGAAAACTCCCCTTGAATTCCTCCAGACTCAGAAAATGTAAAAGATCACTTTTTGGAGATCCATAGAAAAAGGGTGAAAATGGAAAAAAGTATTCGAAAATAGTGCCTCATAAGGCGGGTAGAGTCCCTTGAAAACTCCCCTTGAATTCCTCCAGACTCAGAAAAAGTCAAAGTTGACTTTTTGGAGATCCATAGAAAAAGGGTGAAAATGAAAAAAAGTATGCCACAGCATGGATTCGAACACGCGACCAACCGCATCCAGGGGCGAGCATTAACGCAGTGAGCCACTGGACCTGAGTACTCAACATGCCTACTTTTGCATCTAAGAAACTCTGAATTCACTAAATGTACAACTTTTTCTCCATCAAAATGAACAAATGAGACATTAAATAACATCTACAGATCAAGACGAAGCGAATGGAAGCGGTCCCAGCCTCGTAGCTGTGAACAGCTGTGATCGCAGGAAAATGCTGTTACAAAGATTTCTCAGTATATCTCCGGGACATTTCCCTGGCTTTCCCACCGTCACAATGGACAAACGAGACATGAAATAACATCAACAGATCAAGACGAAGCGAATGGAGGTACCCCCGGAGTCATAGCATGTGTAAATCGAGACGAAACATCTCTCTCTCCCCCGCCTGCTTGCGAAGGGGAGGGGCAGTTTACACACACACGCAGCTGCTGCATGCAGCAACGCACACACAGGGAGGAGATGGCAGAGAGAACGCACTCCCCTGAAAACTCCCCTTGAATTCCTCCAGACTCAGAAAATGTAAAAGTTCACTTTTTGGAGATCCATAGAAAAAGGGTGAAAATGGAAAAAAGTATTCGAAAATAGTGCCTCATAAGGCGGGTAGAGTCCCTTGAAAACTCCCCTTGAATTCCTCCAGACTCAGAAAAAGTCAAAGTTGACTTTTTGGAGATCCATAGAAAAAGGGTGAAAATGAAAAAAAGTATGCCACAGCATGGATTCGAACACGCGACCAACCGCATCCAGGGGCGACCATTAACGCAGTGAGCCACTGGACATGAGTACTCAAACATGCCTACTTTTGCATCTTAGACACTCTGAATTCACTAAATGTACAACTTTTTCTCCATCAAAATGAACAAATGAGACATGAAATAACATCTACAGATCAAGACGAAGCGAATGGAAGCGGTCCCAGCCTCGTAGCTGTGAACAGCTGTGATCGCAGGAAAATGCTGTTACAAAGATTTCTCAGTATATCTCCGGGACATTTCCCTGGCTTTGCCACCGTCACAATGGACAAACGAGACATGAAATAACATCAACAGATCAAGACGAAGCGAATGGAAGTACCCCCGGAGTCATAGCATGTGTAAATCGAGACGAAACATCTCTCTCTCCCCCGCCTGCTTGCGAAGGGGAGGGGCAGTTTACACACACACACACACGCAGCTGCTGCATGCAGCAACGCACACACAGGGAGGAGATGGCAGAGAGAACGCACTCCGCTGAAAACTCCCCTTGAATTCCTCCAGACTCAGAAAATGTAAAAGTTCACTTTTTGGAGATCCATAGAAAAAGGGTGAAAATGGAAAAAAGTATTCGAAAAAAGTGCCTCATAAGGCGGGTAGAGTCCCTTGAAAACTCCCCTTGAATTCCTCCAGACTCAGAAACAGTCAAAGTTGACTTTTTGGAGATCCATAGAAAAAGGGTGAAAATGAAAAAAAGTATGCCACAGCATGGATTCGAACACGCGACCAACCGCATCCAGGGGCGAGCATTAACGCAGTGAGCCACTGGACCTGAGTACTCAACATGCCTACTTTTGCATCTTAGAAACTCTGAATTCACTAAATGTACAACTTTTTCTCCATCAAAATGAACAAATGAGACATTAAATAACATCTACAGATCAAGACGAAGCGAATGGAAGCGGTCCCAGCCTCGTAGCTGTGAACAGCTGTGATCGCAGGAAAATGCTGTTACAAAGATTTCTCAGTATATCTCCGGGACATTTCCCTGGCTTTCCCACCGTCACAATGGACAAACGAGACATGAAATAACATCAACAGATCAAGACGAAGCGAATGGAGGTACCCCCGGAGTCATAGCATGTGTAAATCGAGACGAAACATCTCTCTCTCCCCCGCCTGCTTGCGAAGGGGAGGGGCAGTTTACACACACACGCAGCTGCTGCATGCAGCAACGCACACACAGGGAGGAGATGGCAGAGAGAACGCACTCCCCTGAAAACTCCCCTAGAATTCCTCCAGACTCAGAAAATGTAAAAGTTCACTTTTTGGAGATCCATAGAAAAAGGGTGAAAATGGAAAAAAGTATTCGAAAATAGTGCCTCATAAGGCGGGTAGAGTCCCTTGAAAACTCCCCTTGAATTCCTCCAGACTCAGAAAAAGTCAAAGTTGACTTTTTGGAGATCCATAGAAAAAGGGTGAAAATGAAAAAAAGTATGCCACAGCATGGATTCGAACACGCGACCAACCGCATCCAGGGGCGACCATTAACGCAGTGAGCCACTGGACCTGAGTACTCAAACATGCCTACTTTTGCATCTTAGAAACTCTGAATTCACTAAATGTACAACTTTTTCTCCATCAAAATGAACAAATGAGACATTAAATAACATCTACAGATCAAGACGAAGCGAATGGAAGCGGTCCCAGCCTCGTAGCTGTGAACAGCTGTGATCGCAGGAAAATGCTGTTACAAAGATTTCTCAGTATATCTCCGGGACATTTCCCTGGCTTTCGAACCGTCACAATGGACAAACGAGACATGAAATAACATCAACAGATCAAGACGAAGAAAATGGAGGTACCCCCGGAGTCATAGCATGTGTAAATCGAGACGAAACATCTCTCTCTCCCCCGCCTGCTTGCGAAGGGGAGGGGCAGTTTACACACACACGCAGCTGCTGCATGCAGCAACGCACACACAGGGAGGAGATGGCAGAGAGAACGCACTCCCCTGAAAACTCCCCTTGAATTCCTCCAGACTCAGAAAATGTAAAAGTTCACTTTTTGGAGATCCATAGAAAAAGGGTGAAAATGGAAAAAAGTATTCGAAAAAAGTGCCTCATAAGGCGGGTAGAGTCCCTTGAAAACTCCCCTTGAATTCCTCCAGACTCAGAAAAAGTCAAAATTGACTTTTTGGAGATCCATAGAAAAAAGGGTGAAAATGAAAAAAAGTATGCCACAGCATGGATTCGAACACGCGACCAACCGCATCCAGGGGCGAGCGTTAACGCAGTGAGCCACTGGACCTGAGTACTCAAACATGCCTACTTTTGCATCTTAGAAACTCTGAATTCACTAAATGTACAACTTTTTCTCCATCAAAATGAACAAATGAGACATTAAATAACATCTACAGATCAAGACGAAGCGAATGGAAGCGGTCCCAGCCTCGTAGCTGTGAACAGCTGTGATCGCAGGAAAATGCTGTTACAAAGATTTCTCAGTATATCTCCGGGACATTTCCCTGGCTTTCCCACCGTCACAATGGACAAACGAGACATGAAATAACATCAACAGATCAAGACGAAGCGAATGGAGGTACCCCCGGAGTCAAAGCATGTGTAAATCGAGACGAAACATCTCTCTCTCCCCCGCCTGCTTGCGAAGGGGAGGGGCAGTTTACACACACACGCAGCTGCTGCATGCAGCAACGCACACACAGGGAGGAGATGGCAGAGAGAACGCACTCCCCTGAAAACTCCCCTTGAATTCCTCCAGACTCAGAAAATGTAAAAGTTCACTTTTTGGAGATCCATAGTAAAAGGGTGAAAATGGAAAAAAGCATTCGAAAATAGTGCCTCATAAGGCGGGTAGAGTCCCTTGAAAACTCCCCTTGAATTCCTCCAGACTCAGAAAAAGTCAAAGTTGACTTTTTGGAGATCCATAGAAAAAGGGTGAAAATGAAAAAAAGTATGCCACAGCAAGGATTCGAACACGCGACCAACCGCATCCAGGGGCGAGCGTTAACGCAGTGAGCCACTGGACATGAGTACTCAAACATGCCTACTTTTGCATCTTAGACACTCTGAATTCACTAAATGTACAACTTTTTCTCCATCAAAATGAACAAATGAGACATGAAATAACATCTACAGATCAAGACGAAGCGAATGGAAGCGGTCCCAGCCTCGTAGCTGTGAACAGCTGTGATCGCAGGAAAATGCTGTTACAAAGATTTCTCAGTATATCTCCGGGACATTTCCCTGGCTTTGCCACCGTCACAATGGACAAACGAGACATGAAATAACATCAACAGATCAAGACGAAGCGAATGGAAGTACCCCCGGAGTCATAGCATGTGTAAATCGAGACGAAACATCTCTCTCTCCCCCGCCTGCTTGCGAAGGGGAGGGGCAGTTTACACACACACACGCAGCTGCTGCATGCAGCAACGCACACAGAGGGAGGAGATGGCAGAGAGAACGCACTCCCCTGAAAACTCCCCTTGAATTCCTCCAGACTCAGAAAATGTAAAAGTTCACTTTTTGGAGATCCATAGAAAAAGGGTGAAAATGGAAAAAAGTATTCGAAAATAGTGCCTCATAAGGCGGGTAGAGTCCCTTGAAAACTCCCCTTGAATTCCTCCAGACTCAGAAAAAGTCAAAGTTGACTTTTTGGAGATCCATAGAAAAAAGGGTGAAAATGAAAAAAAGTATGCCACAGCATGGATTCGAACACGCGACCAACCGCATCCAGGGGCGAGCGTTAACGCAGTGAGCCACTGGACATGAGTACTCAAACATGCCTACTTTTGCATCTTAGACACTCTGAATTCACTAAATGTACAACTTTTTCTCCATCAAAATGAACAAATGAGACATTAAATAACATCTACAGATCAAGACGAAGCGAATGGAAGCGGTCCCAGCATCGTAGCTATGAACAGCTGTGATCACAGGAAAATGCTGTTACAAAGATTTCTCAGTATATCTCCGGGACATTTCCCTGGCTTTCGAACCGTCACAATGGACAAACGAGACATGAAATAACATCAACAGATCAAGACGAAGCGAATGGAGGTACCCCCGGAGTCATAGCATGTGTAAATCGAGACGAAACATCTCTCTCTCCCCCGCCTGCTTGCGAAGGGGAGGGGCAGTTTACACACACACGCAGCTGCTGCATGCAGCAACGCACACACAGGGAGGAGATGGCAGAGAGAACGCACTCCCCTGAAAACTCCCCTTGAATTCCTCCAGACTCAGAAAATGTAAAAGTTCACTTTTTGGAGATCCATAGAAAAAGGGTGAAAATGGAAAAAAGTATTCGAAAAAAGTGCCTCATAAGGCGGGTAGAGTCCCTTGAAAACTCCCCTTGAATTCCTCCAGACTCAGAAAAAGTCAAAATTGACTTTTTGGAGATCCATAGAAAAAAGGGTGAAAATGAAAAAAAGTATGCCACAGCATGGATTCGAACACGCGACCAACCGCATCCAGGGGCGAGCGTTAACGCAGTGAGCCACTGGACCTGAGTACTCAAACATGCCTACTTTTGCATCTTAGAAACTCTGAATTCACTAAATGTACAACTTTTTCTCCATCAAAATGAACAAATGAGACATGAAATAACATCTACAGATCAAGACGAAGCGAATGGAAGCGGTCCCAGCCTTGTAGCTGTGAACAGCTGTGATCGCAGGAAAATGCTGTTACAAAGATTTCTCAGTATATCTCCGGGACATTTCCCTGGCTTTCCCACCGTCACAATGGACAAACGAGACATGAAATAACATCAACAGATCAAGACGAAGCGAATGGAAGTACCCCCGGAGTCATAGCATGTGTAAATCGAGACGAAACATCTCTCTCTCCCCCGCCTGCTTGCGAAGGGGAGGGGCAGTTTACACACACACACGCAGCTGCTGCAAGCAGCAACGCACACACAGGGAGGAGATGGCAGAGAGAACGCACTCCCCTGAAAACTCCCCTTGAATTCCTCCAGACTCAGAAAATGTAAAAGTTCACTTTTTGGAGATCCATAGAAAAAGGGTGAAAATGGAAAAAAGTATTCGAAAAAAGTGCCTCATAAGGCGGGTAGAGTCCCTTGAAAACTCCCCTTGAATTCCTCCAGACTCAGAAAAAGTCAAAATTGACTTTTTGGAGATCCATAGGAAAAAGGTTAAAAATGAAAAAAAGTATGCCACAGCATGGATTCGAACACGCGACCAACCGCATCCAGGGGCGAGCGTTAACGCAGTGAGCCACTGGACCTGAGTACTCAAACATGCCTACTTTTGCATCTTAGAAACTCTGAATTCACTAAATGTACAACTTTTTCTCCATCAAAATGAACAAATGAGACATGAAATAACATCTACAGATCAAGACGAAGCGAATGGAAGCGGTCCCAGCCTTGTAGCTGTGAACAGCTGTGATCGCAGGAAAATGCTGTTACAAAGATTTCTCAGTATATCTCCGGGACATTTCCCTGGCTTTCCCACCGTCACAATGGACAAACGAGACATGAAATAACATCAACAGATCAAGACGAAGCGAATGGAAGTACCCCCGGAGTCATAGCATGTGTAAATCGAGACGAAACATCTCTCTCTCCCCCGCCTGCTTGCGAAGGGGAGGGGCAGTTTACACACACACACGCAGCTGCTGCATGCAGCAACGCACACACAGGGAGGAGATGGCAGAGAGAATGCACTCCCCTGAAAACTCCCCTTGAATTCCTCCAGACTCAGAAAATGTAAAAGTTCACTTTTTGGAGATCCATTGAAAAAGGGTGAAAATGGAAAAAAGTATTCGAAAATAGTGCCTCATAAGGCGGGTAGAGTCCCTTGAAAACTCCCCTTGAATTCCTCCAGACTCAGAAAAAGTCAAAGTTGACTTTTTGGAGATCCATAGAAAAAGGGTGAAAATGAAAAAAAGTATGCCACAGCATGGATTCGAACACGCGACCAACCGCATCCAGGGGCGAGCATTAACGCAGTGAGCCACTGGACCTGAGTACTCAAACATGCCTACTTTTGCATCTTAGAAACTCTGAATTCACTAAATGTACAACCTTTTCTCCATCAAAATGAACAAATGAGACATTAAATAACATCTACAGATCAAGACGAAGCGAATGGAAGCGGTCCCAGCCTCGTAGCTGTGAACAGCTGTGATCGCAGGAAAATGCTGTTACAAAGATTTCTCAGTATATCTCCGGGACATTTCCCTGGCTTTCCCACCGTCACAATGGACAAACGAGACATGAAATAACATCAACAGATCAAGACGAAGCGAATGGAGGTACCCCCGGAGTCATAGCATGTGTAAATCGAGACGAAACATCTCTCTTTCCCCCGCCTGCTTGCGAAGGGGAGGGGCAGTTTACACACACACACACGCAGCTGCTGCATGCAGCAACGCACACAGAGGGAGGAGATGGCAGAGAGAATGCACTCCCCTGAAAACTCCCCTTGAATTCCTCCAGACTCAGAAAATGTAAAAGTTCACTTTTTGGAGATCCATAGAAAAAGGGTGAAAATGGAAAAAAGTATTCGAAAATAGTGCCTCATAAGGCGGGTAGAGTCCCTTGAAAACTCCCCTTGAATTCCTCCAGACTCAGAAAATGTAAAAGATCACTTTTTGGAGATCCATAGAAAAAGGGTGAAAATGAAAAAAAGAATGCCACAGCATGGATTCGAAGACGCGACCAACCGCATCCAGGGGCGAGCGTTAACACAGTGAGCCACTGGACCTGAGTACTCAAACATGCCTACTTGTGCATCTTAGACACTCTGAATTCACTAAATGTACAACTTTTTCTCCATCTAAATGAACAAATGAGACATTAAATAACATCTACAGATCAAGACAAAGCGAATGGAAGTGGTCCCAGCCTCGTAGCTGTGAACAGCTGTGATCGCAGGAAAATGCTGTTACAAAGATTTCTCAGTATATCTCCGGGACATTTCCCTGGCTTTGCCACCGTCACAATGGACAAACGAGACATGAAATAACATCAACAGATCAAGACGAAGCGAATGGAAGTACCCCCGGAGTCATAGCATGTGTAAATCGAGACGAAACATCTCTCTCTCCACCGCCTGCTTGCGAAGGGGAGGGGCAGTTTACACACACACGCAGCTGCTGCATGCAGCAACGCACACACAGGGAGGAGATGGCAGAGAGAACGCACTCCCCTGAAAACTCCCCTTGAATTCCTCCAGACTCAGAAAATGTAAAAGTTCACTTTTTGGAGATCCATAGAAAAAGGGTGAAAATGGAAAAAAGTATTCAAAAATAGTGCCTCATAAGGCGGGTAGAGTCCCTTGAAAACTCCCCTTGAATTCCTCCAGACTCAGAAAATGTAAAAGATCACTTTTTGGAGATCCATAGAAAAAGGGTGAAAATGAAAAAAAGAATGCCACAGCATGGATTCGAACACGCGACCAACCGCATCCAGGGGCGAGTGTTAACGCAGTGAGCCACTGGACCTGAGTATGCAAATATGCCTACTTGTGCATCTTAGACACTCTGAATTCACTAAATGTACAACTTTTTCTCCATCAAAATGAACAAATGAGACATGAAATAACATCTACAGATCAAGACGAAGCGAATGGAAGCGGTCCCAGCCTCGTAGCTGTGAACAGCTGTGATCGCAGGAAAATGCTGTTACAAAGATTTCTCAGTATATCTCCGGGACATTTCCCTGGCTTTCCCACCGACACAATGGACAAACGAGACATGAAATAACATCAACAGATCAAGACGAAGCGAATGGAGGTACCCCCGGAGTCATAGCATGTGTAAATCGAGACGAAACATCTCTCTCTCCCCCGCCTGCTTGCGAGGGGGAGGGGCAGTTTACACACACACGCAGCTGCTGCATGCAGCAACACACACACAGGGAGGAGATGGCAGAGAGAACGCACTCCCCTGAAAACTCCTGTTGAATTCCTCCAGACTCAGAAAATGTAAAAGATCACTTTTTGGAGATCCATAGAAAAAGGGTGAAAATGGAAAAAAGTATTCGAAAATAGTTCCTCATAAGGCGGGTAGAGTCCCTTGAAAACTCCCCTTGAATTCCTCCAGACTCAGAAAAAGTCAAAGTTGACTTTTTGGAGATCCATAGAAAAAGGGTGAACATGAAAAAAAGTATGCCACAGCATGGATTCGAACACGCGACCAACCGCATCCAGGGGCGAGCGTTAACGCAGTGAGCCACTGGACATGAGTATTCAAACATGCCTACTTTTGCATCTTAGACACTCTGAATTCACTAAATGTACAACTTTTTCTCCATCAAAATGAACAAATGAGACATGAAATAACATCTACAGATCAAGACGAAGCGAATGGAAGCGGTCCCAGCCTCGTAGCTGTGAACAGCTGTGATCGCAGGAAAATGCTGTTACAAAGATTTCTCAGTATATCTCCGGGACATTTCCCTGGCTTTGCCACCGTCACAATGGACAAACGAGACATGAAATAACATCAACAGATCAAGACGAAGCGAATGGAGGTACCCCCGGAGTCATAGCATGTGTAAATCGAGACGAAATATATCTCTCTCCCCCGCCTGCTTGCGAAGGGGAGGGGCAGTTTACACACACACGCAGCTGCTGCATGCAGCAACGCACACACAGGGAGGAGATGGCAGAGAGAACGCACTCCCCTGAAAACTCCCCTTGAATTCCTCCAGACTCAGAAAATGTAAAAGTTCACTTTTTGGAGATCCATAGAAAAAGGGTGAAAATGGAAAAAAGTATTCGAAAATAGTGCCTCATAAGGCGGGTAGAGTCCCTTGAAAACTCCGCTTGAATTCCTCCAGACTCAGAAAAAGTCAAAGTTGACTTTTTGGAGATCCATAGAAAAAGGGTGAAAATGAAAAAAAGTACGCCACAGTATGGATTCGAACACGCGACCAACCACATCCAGGGGCGAGCATTAACGCAGTGAGCCACTGGACCTGAGTACTCAAACATGCCTACTTTTGCATCTTAGAAACTCTGAATTCACTAAATGTACAACTTTTTCTCCATCAAAATGAACAAATGAGACATGAAATAAGATCTACAGATCAAGACGAAGCGAATGGAAGCGGTCCCAGCCTCGTAGCTGTGAACAACTGTGATCGCAGGAAAATGCTGTTACAAAGATTTCTCAGTATATCTCCGGGACATTTCCCTGGCTTTCCCACCGACACAATGGACAAACGAGACATGAAATAACATCAACAGATCAAGACGAAGCGAATGGAGGTACCCCCGGAGTCATAGCATGTGTACATCGAGACGAAACATCTCTCTCTCCCCCGCCTGCTTGCGAGAGGGAGGGGCAGTTTACACACACATGCAGCTGCTGCATGCAGCAACACACACACAGGGAGGAGATGGCAGAGATAACGCACTCCCCTGAAAACTCCCCTTGAATTCCTCCAGACTCAGAAAATGTAAAAGATCACTTTTTGGAGATCCATAGAAAAAGGGTGAAAATGAAAAAAAGAATGCCACAGCATGGATTCGAACACGCGACCAACCGCATCCAGGGGCGAGTGTTAACGCAGTGAGCCACTGGACCTGAGTATGCAAATATGCCTACTTGTGCATCTTAGACACTCTGAATTCACTAAATGTACAACTTTTTCTCCATCAAAATGAACAAATGAGACATGAAATAACATCTACAGATCAAGACGAAGCGAATGGAAGCGGTCCCAGCCTCGTAGCTGTGAACAGCTGTGATCGCAGGAAAATGCTGTTACAAAGATTTCTCAGTATATCTCCGGGACATTTCCCTGGCTTTCCCACCGACACAATGGACAAACGAGACATGAAATAACATCAACAGATCAAGACGAAGCGAATGGAGGTACCCCCGGAGTCATAGCATGTGTAAATCGAGACGAAACATCTCTCTCTCCCCCACCTGCTTGCGAAGGGGAGGGGCAGTTATCACACACACACGCAGCTGCTGCATGCAGCAACGCACACAGAGGGAGGAGATGGCAGAGAGAATGCACTCCCCTGAAAACTCCCCTTGAATTCCTCCAGACTCAGAAAATGTAAAAGTTCACTTTTTGGAGATCCATAGAAAAAATGGTGAAAATGGAAAAAAGTATTCGAAAATAGTGCCTCATAAGGCGGGTAGAGTCCCTTGAAAACTCCCCTTGAATTCCTCCAGACTCAGAAAAAGTCAAAGTTGACTTTTTGGAGATCCATAGAAAAAGGGTGAAAATGAAAAAAAGTATGCCACAGTATGGATTCGAACACGCGACCAACCACATCCAGGGGCGAGCATTAACGCAGTGAGCCACTGGACCTGAGTACTCAAACATGCCTACTTTTGCATCTTAGAAACTCTGAATTCACTAAATGTACAACTTTTTCTCCATCAAAATGAACAAATGAGACATGAAATAACATCTACAGATCAAGACGAAGCGAATGGAAGCGGTCCCAGCCTCGTAGCTGTGAACAGCTGTGATCGCAGGAAAATGCTGTTACAAAGATTTCTCAGTATATCTCCGGGACATTTCCCTGGCTTTCCCACCGACACAATGGACAAACGAGACATGAAATAACATCAACAGATCAAGACGAAGCGAATGGAGGTACCCCCGGAGTCATAGCATGTGTAAATCGAGACGAAACATCTCTCTCCCCCGCCTGCTTGCGAGGGGGAGGGGCAGTTTACACACACACGCAGCTGCTGCATGCAGCAACACACACACAGGGAGGAGATGGCAGAGAGAACGCACTCCCCTGAAAACTCCCCTTGAATTCCTCCAGACTCAGAAAATGTAAAAGTTCACTTTTTGGAGATCCATAGAAAAAGGGTGAAAATGGAAAAAAGTATTCAAAAATAGTGCCTCATAAGGCGGGTAGAGTCCCTTGAAAACTCCCCTTGAATTCCTCCAGACTCAGAAAATGTAAAAGATCACTTTTTGGAGATCCATAGAAAAAGGGTGAAAATGAAAAAAAGAATGCCACAGCATGGATTCGAACACGCGACCAACCGCATCCAGGGGCGAGTGTTAACGCAGTGAGCCACTGGACCTGAGTATGCAAATATGCCTACTTGTGCATCTTAGACACTCTGAATTCACTAAATGTACAACTTTTTCTCCATCAAAATGAACAAATGAGACATGAAATAACATCTACAGATCAAGACAAAGCGAATGGAAGTGGTCCCAGCCTCGTAGCTGTGAACAGCTGTGATCGCAGGAAAATGCTGTTACAAAGATTTCTCAGTATATCTCCGGGACATTTCCCTGGCTTTGCCACCGTCACAATGGACAAACGAGACATGAAATAACATCAATAGATCAAGACGAAGCGAATGGAAGTACCCCCGGAGTCATAGCATGTGTAAATCGAGACGAAACATCTCTCTCTCCACCGCCTGCTTGCGAAGGGGAGGGGCAGTTTACACACACACACGCAGCTGCTGCATGCAGCAACGCACACAGAGGGAGGAGATGGCAGAGAGAATGCACTCCCCTGAAAACTCCCCTTGAATTCCTCCAGACTCAGAAAATGTAAAAGTTCACTTTTTGGAGATCCATAGAAAAAGGGTGAAAATGGAAAAAAGTATTCAAAAATAGTGCCTCATAAGGCGGGTAGAGTCCCTTGAAAACTCCCCTTGAATTCCTCCAGACTCAGAAAAAGTCAAAGTTGACTTTTTGGAGATCCATAGAAAAAGGGTGAAAATGAAAAAAAGTATTCCACAGTATGGATTCGAACACGCGACCAACCGCATCCAGGGGCGAGCATTAACGCAGTGAGCCACTGGACCTGAGTACTCAAACATGCCTACTTTTGCATCTTAGAAACTCTGAATTCACTAAATGTACAACTTTTTCTCCATCAAAATGAACAAATGAGACATTAAATAACATCTACAGATCAAGACGAAGCGAATGGAAGCGATCCCAGCCTCGTAGCTGTGAACAGCTGTGATCGCAGGAAAATGCTGTTACAAAGATTTCTCAGTATATCTCCGGGACATTTCCCTGGCTTTCCCACCGTCACAATGGACAAACGAGACATGAAATAACATCAACAGATCAAGACAAAGCGAATGGAGGTACCCCCGGAGTCATAGCATGTGTAAATCGAGACGAAACATCTCTCTCTCCCCCGCCTGCTTGCGAAGGGGAGGGGCAGTTTACACACACACGCAGCTGCTGCATGCAGCAACGCACACACAGGGAGGAGATGGCAGAGAGAACGCACTCCCCTGAAAACTCCCCTTGAATTCCTCCAGACTCAGAAAATGTAAAAGTTCACTTTTTGGAGATCCATAGAAAAAGGGTGAAAATGGAAAAAAGTATTCGAAAATAGTGCCTCATAAGGCGGGTAGAGTCCCTTGAAAACTCCCCTTGAATTCCTCCAGACTCAGAAAATGTAAAAGATCACTTTTTGGAGATCCATAGAAAAAGGGTGAAAATGAAAAAAAGAATGCCACAGCATGGATTCGAAGACGCGACCAACCGCATCCAGGGGCGAGCGTTAACACAGTGAGCCACTGGACCTGAGTACTCAAACATGCCTACTTGTGCATCTTAGACACTCTGAATTCACTAAATGTACAACTTTTTCTCCATCAAAATGAACAAATGAGACATTAAATAACATCTACAGATCAAGACGAAGCGAATGGAAGCGATCGCAGCCTCGTAGCTGTGAACAGCTGTGATCGCAGGAAAATGCTGTTACAAAGATTTCTCAGTATATCTCCGGGACATTTCCCTGGCTTTCCCACCGTCACAATGGACAAACGAGACATGAAATAACATCAACAGATCAAGACGAAGCGAATGGAGGTACCCCCGGAGTCATAGCATGTGTAAATCGAGACGAAACATCTCTCTCTCCCCCGCCTGCTTGCGAGGGGGAGGGGCAGTTTACACACACACGCAGCTGCTGCATGCAGCAACACACACACAGGGAGGAGATGGCAGAGAGAACGCACTCCCCTGAAAACTCCCCTTGAATTCCTCCAGACTCAGAAAATGTAAAAGATCACTTTTTGGAGATCCATAGAAAAAGGGTGAAAATGGAAAAAAGTATTCGAAAATAGTTCCTCATAAGGCGGGTAGAGTCCTTTGAAAACTCCCCTTGAATTCCTCCAGACTCAGAAAAAGTCAAAGTTGACTTTTTGGAGATCCATAGAAAAAGGGTGAAAATGAAAAAAAGTATGCCACAGCATGGATTCCAACACGCGACCAACCGCATCCAGGGGCGAGCATCAACGCAGTTAGCCACTGGACCTGAGTACTCAAACATGCCTACTTTTGCATCTTAGAAACTCTGAATTCACTAAATGTACAACCTTTTCTCCATCAAAATGAACAAATGAGACATGAAATAACATCTACAGATCAAGACGAAGCGAATGGAAGCGGTCCCAGCCTCGTAGCTGTGAACAGCTGTGATCGCAGGAAAATGCTGTTACAAAGATTTCTCAGTATATCTCCGGGACATTTCCCTGGCTTTGCCACCGTCACAATGGACAAACGAGATATGAAATAACATCAACAGATCAAGACGAAGCGAATGGAGGTACCCCCGGAGTCATAGCATGTTTAAATCGAGACGAAATATCTCTCTCTCCCCCGCCTGCTTGCGAAGGGGAGGGGCAGTTTACACACACACGCAGCTGCTGCATGCAGCAACGCACACACAGGGAGGAGATGGCAGAGAGAACGCACTCCCCTGAAAACTCCCCTTGAATTCCTCCAGACTCAGAAAATGTAAAAGTTCACTTTTTGGAGATCCATAGGAAAAGGGTGAAAATGGAAAAAAGTATTCGAAAATAGTGCCTCATAAGGCGGGTAGAGTCCCTTGAAAACTCCCCTTGAATTCCTCCAGACTCAGAAAATGTAAAAGATCACTTTTTGGAGATCCATAGAAAAAGGGTGAAAATGAAAAAAAGAATGCCACAGCATGGATTCGAACACGCGACCAACCGCATACAGGGGCGAGTGTTAACGCAGTGAGCCACTGGACCTGAGTATGCAAATATGCCTACTTGTGCATCTTAGACACTCTGAATTCACTAAATGTACAACTTTTTCTCCATCAAAATGAACAAATGAGACATGAAATAACATCTACAGATCAAGACGAAGCGAATGGAAGCGGTCCCAGCCTCGTAGCTGTGAACAGCTGTGATCGCAGGAAAATGCTGTTACAAAGATTTCTCAGTATATCTCCGGGACATTTCCCTGGCTTTCCCACCGTCACAATGGACAAACGAGACATGAAATAACATCAACAGATCAGGACGAAGCGAATGGAGGTACCCCCGAGAGTCATAGCATGTGTAAATCGAGACGAAACATCTCTCTCTCCCCCGCCTGCTTGCGAGGGGGAGGGGCAGTTTACACACACATGCAGCTGCTGCATGCAGCAACACACACATAGGGAGGAGATGGCAGAGAGAACGCACTCCCCTGAAAACTCCCCTTGAATTCCTCCAGACTCAGAAAATGTAAAAGATCACTTTTTGGAGATCCATAGAAAAAGGGTGAAAATGGAAAAAAGTATTCGAAAATAGTGCCTCATAAGGCGGGTAGAGTCCCTTGAAAACTCCCCTTGAATTCCTCCAGACTCAGAAAAAGTCAAAGTTGACTTTTTGGAGATCCATAGAAAAAGGGTGAAAATGAAAAAAAGTATGCCACAGCATGGATTCGAACACGCGACCAACCGCATCCAGGGGCGAGCGTTAACGCAGTGAGCCACTGGACATGAGTATTCAAACATGCCTACTTTTGCATCTTAGACACTCTGAATTCACTAAATGTACAACTTTTTCTCCATCAAAATGAACAAATGAGACATGAAATAACATCTACAGATCAAGACGAAGCGAATGGAAGCGGTCCCAGCCTCGTAGCTGTGAACAGCTGTGATCGCAGGAAAATGCTGTTACAAAGATTTCTCAGTATATCTCCGGGACATTTCCCTGGCTTTGCCACCGTCACAATGGACAAACGAGACATGAAATAACATCAACAGATCAAGACGAAGCGAATGGAGGTACCCCCGGAGTCATAGCATGTGTAAATCGAGACGAAATATCTCTCTCTCCCCCGCCTGCTTGCGAAGGGGAGGGGCAGTTTACACACACACGCAGCTGCTGCATGCAGCAACGCACACACAGGGAGGAGATGGCAGAGAGAACGCACTCCCCTGAAAACTCCCCTTGAATTCCTCCAGACTCAGAAAATGTAAAAGTTCACTTTTTGGAGATCCATAGAAAAAGGGTGAAAATGGAAAAAAGTATTCGAAAATAGTGCCTCATAAGGCGGGTAGAGTCCCTTGAAAACTCCCCTTGAATTCCTCCAGACTCAGAAAATGTAAAAGATCACTTTTTGGAGATCCATAGAAAAAGGGTGAAAATGAAAAAAAGAATGCCACAGCATGGATTCGAAGACGCGACCAACCGCATCCAGGGCTGAGCGTTAACACAGTGAGCCACTGGACCTGAGTACTCAAACATGCCTACTTTTGCATCTTAGAAACTCTGAATTCACTAAATGTACAACCTTTTCTCCATCAAAATGAACAAATGAGACATGAAATAACATCTACAGATCAAGACGAAGCGAATGGAAGCGGTCCCAGCCTCGTAGCTGTGAACAGCTGTGATCGCAGGAAAATGCTGTTACAAAGATTTCTCAGTATATCTCCGGGACATTTCCCTGGCTTTCCCACCGTCACAATGGACAAACGAGACATGAAATAACATCAACAGATCAAGACGAAGCGAATGGAGGTACCCCCGGAGTCATAGCATGTGTAAATCGAGACGAAACATCTCTCTCTCCCCCGCCTGCTTGCGAGGGGGAGGGGCAGTTTACACACACATGCAGCTGCTGCATGCAGCAACACACACATAGGGAGGAGATGGCAGAGAGAACGCACTCCCCTGAAAACTCCCCTTGAATTCCTCCAGACTCAGAAAATGTAAAAGTTCACTTTTTGGAGATCCATAGAAAAAGGGTGAAAATGGAAAAAAGTATTCAAAAATAGTGCCTCATAAGGCGGGTAGAGTCCCTTGAAAACTCCCCTTGAATTCCTCCAGACTCAGAAAAAGTCAAAGTTGACTTTTTGGAGATCCATAGAAAAAAGGGTGAAAATGAAAAAAAGTATGCTACAGCATGGATTCGAACACGCGACCAACAGCATCCAGGGGCGAGCGTTAACGCAGTGAGCCACTGGACATGAGTACTCAAACATGCCTACTTTTGCATCTTAGACACTCTGAATTCACTAAATGTACAACTTTTTCTCCATCAAAATGAACAAATGAGACATGAAATAACATCTACAGATCAAGACGAAGCGAATGGAAGCGGTCCCAGCCTCGTAGCTGTGAACAGCTGTGATCGCAGGAAAATGCTGTTTCAAAGATTTCTCAGTATATCTCCGGGACATTTCCCTGGCTTTGCCACCGTCACAATGGACAAACGAGACATGAAATAACATCAACAGATCAAGACGAAGCGAATGGAAGTACCCCCGGAGTCATAGCATGTGTAAATCGAGACGAAACATCTCTCTCTCCCCCGCCTGCTTGCGAAGGGGAGGGGCAGTTTACACACACACACGCAGCTGCTGCATGCAGCAACGCACACAGAGGGAGGAGATGGCAGAGAGAATGCACTCCCCTGAAAACTCCCCTTGAATTCCTCCAGACTCAGAAAATGTAAAAGTTCACTTTTTGGAGATCCATAGAAAAAGGGTGAAAATGGAAAAAAGTATTCAAAAATAGTGCCTCATAAGGCGGGTAGAGTCCCTTGAAAACTCCCCTTGAATTCCTCCAGACTCAGAAAAAGTCAAAGTTGACTTTTTGGAGATCCATAGAAAAGGGTGAAAATGAAAAAAAGTATTCCACAGTATGGATTCGAACACGCGACCAACCGCATCCAGGGGCGAGCATTAACGCAGTGAGCCACTGGACCTGAGTACTCAAACATGCCTACTTTTGCATCTTAGAAACTCTGAATTCACTAAATGTACAACTTTTTCTCCATCAAAATGAACAAATGAGACATTAAATAACATCTACAGATCAAGACGAAGCGAATGGAAGCGATCCCAGCCTCGTAGCTGTGAACAGCTGTGATCGCAGGAAAATGCTGTTACAAAGATTTCTCAGTATATCTCCGGGACATTTCCCTGGCTTTCCCACCGTCACAATGGACAAACGAGACATGAAATAACATCAACAGATCAAGACAAAGCGAATGGAGGTACCCCCGGAGTCATAGCATGTGTAAATCGAGACGAAACATCTCTCTCTCCCCCGCCTGCTTGCGAAGGGGAGGGGCAGTTTACACACACACGCAGCTGCTGCATGCAGCAACGCACACACAGGGAGGAGATGGCAGAGAGAACGCACTCCCCTGAAAACTCCCCTTGAATTCCTCCAGACTCAGAAAATGTAAAAGTTCACTTTTTGGAGATCCATAGAAAAAGGGTGAAAATGGAAAAAAGTATTCGAAAATAGTGCCTCATAAGGCGGGTAGAGTCCCTTGAAAACTCCCCTTGAATTCCTCCAGACTCAGAAAATGTAAAAGATCACTTTTTGGAGATCCATAGAAAAAGGGTGAAAATGAAAAAAAGAATGCCACAGCATGGATTCGAAGACGCGACCAACCGCATCCAGGGGCGAGCGTTAACACAGTGAGCCAATGGACCTGAGTACTCAAACATGCCTACTTGTGCATCTTAGACACTCTGAATTCACTAAATGTACAACTTTTTCTCCATCAAAATGAACAAATGAGACATTAAATAACATCTACAGATCAAGACGAAGCGAATGGAAGCGATCGCAGCCTCGTAGCTGTGAACAGCTGTGATCGCAGGAAAATGCTGTTACAAAGATTTCTCAGTATATCTCCGGGACATTTCCCTGGCTTTCCCACCGTCACAATGGACAAACGAGACATGAAATAACATCAACAGATCAAGACAAAGCGAATGGAGGTACCCCCGGAGTCATAGCATGTGTAAATCGAGACGAAACATCTCTCTCTCCCCCGCCTGCTTGCGAAGGGGAGGGGCAGTTTACACACACACGCAGCTGCTGCATGCAGCAACGCACACACAGGGAGGAGATGGCAGAGAGAACGCACTCCCCTGAAAACTCCCCTTGAATTCCTCCAGACTCAGAAAATGTAAAAGTTCACTTTTTGGAGATCCATAGAAAAAGGGTGAAAATGGAAAAAAGTATTCAAAAATAGTGCCTCATAAGGCGGGTAGAGTCCCTTGAAAACTCCCCTTGAATTCCTCCAGACTCAGAAAATGTAAAAGATCACTTTTTGGAGATCCATAGAAAAAGGGTGAAAATGAAAAAAAGAATGCCACAGCATGGATTCGAACACGCGACCAACCGCATCCAGGGGCGAGTGTTAACGCAGTGAGCCACTGGACCTGAGTATGCAAATATGCCTACTTGTGCATCTTAGACACTCTGAATTCACTAAATGTACAACTTTTTCTCCATCAAAATGAACAAATGAGACATGAAATAACATCTACAGATCAAGACGAAGCGAATGGAAGCGGTCCCAGCCTCGTAGCTGTGAACAGCTGTGATCGCAGGAAAATGCTGTTACAAAGATTTCTCAGTATATCTCCGGGACATTTCCCTGGCTTTCCCACCGACACAATGGACAAACGAGACATGAAATAACATCAACAGATCAAGACGAAGCGAATGGAGGTACCCCCGGAGTCATAGCATGTGTAAATCGAGACGAAACATCTCTCTCTCCCCCGCCTGCTTGCGAGGGGGAGGGGCAGTTTACACACACACGCAGCTGCTGCATGCAGCAACACACACACAGGGAGGAGATGGCAGAGAGAACGCACTCCCCTGAAAACTCCCCTTGAATTCCTCCAGACTCAGAAAATGTAAAAGATCACTTTTTGGAGATCCATAGAAAAAGGGTGAAAATGGAAAAAAGTATTCGAAAATAGTTCCTCATAAGGCGGGTAGAGTCCCTTGAAAACTCCCCTTGAATTCCTCCAGACTCAGAAAAAGTCAAAGTTGACTTTTTGGAGATCCATAGAAAAAGGGTGAAAATGAAAAAAAGTATGCCACAGCATGGATTCGAACACACGACCAACCGCATCCAGGGGCGAGCGTTAACGCAGTGAGCCACTGGACATGAGTATTCAAACATGCCTACTTTTGCATCTTAGACACTCTGAATTCACTAAATGTACAACTTTTTCTCCATCAAAATGAACAAATGAGACATGAAATAACATCTACAGATCAAGACGAAGCGAATGGAAGCGGTCCCAGCCTCGTAGCTGTGAACAGCTGTGATCGCAGGAAAATGCTGTTACAAAGATTTCTCAGTATATATCCGGGACATTTCCCTGGCTTTGCCACCGTCACAATGGACAAACGAGACATGAAATAACATCAACAGATCAAGACGAAGCGAATGGAGGTACCCCCGGAGTCATAGCATGTGTAAATCGAGACGAAATATCTCTCTCTCCCCCGCCTGCTTGCGAAGGGGAGGGGCAGTTTACACACACACACGCAGCTGCTGCATGCAGCAACGCACACAGAGGGAGGAGATGGCAGAGAGAATGCACTCCCCTGAAAACTCCCCTTGAATTCCTCCAGACTCAGAAAATGTAAAAGTTCACTTTTTGGAGATCCATAGAAAAAGGGTGAAAATGGAAAAAAGTATTCGAAAATAGTGCCTCATAAGGCGGGTAGAGTCCCTTGAAAACTCCCCTTGAATTCCTCCAGACTCAGAAAAAGTCAAAGTTGACTTTTTGGAGATCCATAGAAAAAGGGTGAAAATGAAAAAAAGTATGCCACAGTATGGATTCGAACACGCGACCAACCACATCCAGGGGCGAGCGTTAACGCAGTGAGCCACTGGACATGAGTACTCAAACATGCCTACTTTTGCATCTTAGAAACTCTGAATTCACTAAATGTACAACTTTTTCTCCATCAAAATGAACAAATGAGACATTAAATAACATCTACAGATCAAGACGAAGCGAATGGAAGCGATCCCAGCCTCGTAGCTGTGAACAGCTGTGATCGCAGGAAAATGCTGTTACAAAGATTTCTCAGTATATCTCCGGGACATTTCCCTGGCTTTCCCACCGTCACAATGGACAAACGAGACATGAAATAACATCAACAGATCAAGACAAAGCGAATGGAGGTACCCCCGGAGTCATAGCATGTGTAAATTGAGACGAAACATCTCTCTCTCCCCCGCCTGCTTGCGAAGGGGAGGGGCAGTTTACACACACACGCAGCTGCTGCATGCAGCAACGCACACACAGGGAGGAGATGGCAGAGAGAACGCACTCCCCTGAAAACTCCCCTTGAATTCCTCCAGACTCAGAAAATGTAAAAGTTCACTTTTTGGAGATCCATAGAAAAAGGGTGAAAATGGAAAAGAGTATTCGAAAATAGTGCCTCATAAGGCGGGTAGAGTCCCTTGAAAACTCCCCTTGAATTCCTCCAGACTCAGAAAATGTAAAAGATCACTTTTTGGAGATCCATAGAAAAAGGGTGAAAATGAAAAAAAGAATGCCACAGCATGGATTCGAAGACGCGACCAACCGCATCCAGGGGCGAGCGTTAACACAGTGAGCCACTGGACCTGAGTACTCAAACATGCCTACTTGTGCATCTTAGACACTCTGAATTCACTAAATGTACAACTTTTTCTCCATCAAAATGAACAAATGAGACATTAAATAACATCTACAGATCAAGACGAAGCGAATGGAAGCGATCGCAGCCTCGTAGCTGTGAACAGCTGTGATCGCAGGAAAATGCTGTTACAAAGATTTCTCAGTATATCTCCGGGACATTTCCCTGGCTTTCCCACCGTCACAATGGACAAACGAGACATGAAATAACATCAACAGATCAAGACAAAGCGAATGGAGGTACCCCCGGAGTCATAGCATGTGTAAATCGAGACGAAACATCTCTCTCTCCCCCGCCTGCTTGCGAAGGGGAGGGGCAGTTTACACACACACGCAGCTGCTGCATGCAGCAACGCACACACAGGGAGGAGATGGCAGAGAGAACGCACTCCCCTGAAAACTCCCCTTGAATTCCTCCAGACTCAGAAAATGTAAAAGTTCACTTTTTGGAGATCCATAGAAAAAGGGTGAAAATGGAAAAAAGTATTCGAAAATAGTGCCTCATAAGGCGGGTAGAGTCCCTTGAAAACTCCCCTTGAATTCCTCCAGACTCAGAAAATGTAAAAGATCACTTTTTGGAGATCCATAGAAAAAGGGTGAAAATGAAAAAAAGAATGCCACAGCATGGATTCGAACACGCGACCAACCGCATCCAGGGGCGAGTGTTAACGCAGTGAGCCACTGGACCTGAGTATGCAAATATGCCTACTTGTGCATCTTAGACACTCTGAATTCACTAAATGTACAACTTTTTCTCCATCAAAATGAACAAATGAGACATGAAATAACATCTACAGATCAAGACGAAGCGAATGGAAGCGGTCCCAGCCTCGTAGCTGTGAACAGCTGTGATCGCAGGAAAATGCTGTTACAAAGATTTCTCAGTATATCTCCGGGACATTTCCCTGGCTTTCCCACCGACACAATGGACAAACGAGACATGAAATAACATCAACAGATCAAGACGAAGCGAATGGAGGTACCCCCGGAGTCATAGCATGTGTAAATCGAGACGAAACATCTCTCTCTCCCCCGCCTGCTTGCGAGGGGGAGGGGCAGTTTACACACACACGCAGCTGCTGCATGCAGCAACACACACACAGGGAGGAGATGGCAGAGAGAACGCACTCCCCTGAAAACTCCCCTTGAATTCCTCCAGACTCAGAAAATGTAAAAGATCACTTTTTGGAGATCCATAGAAAAAGGGTGAAAATGGAAAAAAGTATTCGAAAATAGTTCCTCATAAGGCGGGTAGAGTCCCTTGAAAACTCCCCTTGAATTCCTCCAGACTCAGAAAAAGTCAAAGTTGACTTTTTGGAGATCCATAGAAAAAGGGTGAAAATGAAAAAAAGTATGCCACAGCATGGATTCGAACACACGACCAACCGCATCCAGGGGCGAGCGTTAACGCAGTGAGCCACTGGACATGAGTATTCAAACATGCCTACTTTTGCATCTTAGACACTCTGAATTCACTAAATGTACAACTTTTTCTCCATCAAAATGAACAAATGAGACATGAAATAACATCTACAGATCAAGACGAAGCGAATGGAAGCGGTCCCAGCCTCGTAGCTGTGAACAGCTGTGATCGCAGGAAAATGCTGTTACAAAGATTTCTCAGTATATATCCGGGACATTTCCCTGGCTTTGCCACCGTCACAATGGACAAACGAGACATGAAATAACATCAACAGATCAAGACGAAGCGAATGGAGGTACCCCCGGAGTCATAGCATGTGTAAATCGAGACGAAATATCTCTCTCTCCCCCGCCTGCTTGCGAAGGGGAGGGGCAGTTTACACACACACACGCAGCTGCTGCATGCAGCAACGCACACAGAGGGAGGAGATGGCAGAGAGAATGCACTCCCCTGAAAACTCCCCTTGAATTCCTCCAGACTCAGAAAATGTAAAAGTTCACTTTTTGGAGATCCATAGAAAAAGGGTGAAAATGGAAAAGAGTATTCGAAAATAGTGCCTCATAAGGCGGGTAGAGTCCCTTGAAAACTCCCCTTGAATTCCTCCAGACTCAGAAAATGTAAAAGATCACTTTTTGGAGATCCATAGAAAAAGGGTGAAAATGAAAAAAAGAATGCCACAGCATGGATTCGAAGACGCGACCAACCGCATCCAGGGGCGAGCGTTAACACAGTGAGCCACTGGACCTGAGTACTCAAACATGCCTACTTGTGCATCTTAGACACTCTGAATTCACTAAATGTACAACTTTTTCTCCATCAAAATGAACAAATGAGACATTAAATAACATCTACAGATCAAGACGAAGCGAATGGAAGCGATCGCAGCCTCGTAGCTGTGAACAGCTGTGATCGCAGGAAAATGCTGTTACAAAGATTTCTCAGTATATCTCCGGGACATTTCCCTGGCTTTCCCACCGTCACAATGGACAAACGAGACATGAAATAACATCAACAGATCAAGACAAAGCGAATGGAGGTACCCCCGGAGTCATAGCATGTGTAAATCGAGACGAAACATCTCTCTCTCCCCCGCCTGCTTGCGAAGGGGAGGGGCAGTTTACACACACACGCAGCTGCTGCATGCAGCAACGCACACACAGGGAGGAGATGGCAGAGAGAACGCACTCCCCTGAAAACTCCCCTTGAATTCCTCCAGACTCAGAAAATGTAAAAGTTCACTTTTTGGAGATCCATAGAAAAAGGGTGAAAATGGAAAAAAGTATTCGAAAATAGTGCCTCATAAGGCGGGTAGAGTCCCTTGAAAACTCCCCTTGAATTCCTCCAGACTCAGAAAATGTAAAAGATCACTTTTTGGAGATCCATAGAAAAAGGGTGAAAATGAAAAAAAGAATGCCACAGCATGGATTCGAAGACGCGACCAACCGCATCCAGGGGCGAGCGTTAACACAGTGAGCCACTGGACCTGAGTACTCAAACATGCCTACTTGTGCATCTTAGACACTCTGAATTCACTAAATGTACAACTTTTTCTCCATCAAAATGAAAAATGAGACATGAAATAACATCTACAGATCAAGACGAAGCGAATGGAAGCGGTCCCAGCCTCGTAGCTGTGAACAGCTGTGATCGCAGGAAAATGCTGTTACAAAGATTTCTCAGTATATCTCCGGGACATTTCCCTGGCTTTCCCACCGTCACAATGGACAAACGAGACATGAAATAACATCAACAGATCAGGACGAAGCGAATGGAGGTACCCCCGAGAGTCATAGCATGTGTAAATCGAGACGAAACATCTCTCTCTCCCCCGCCTGCTTGCGAGGGGGAGGGGCAGTTTACACACACATGCAGCTGCTGCATGCAGCAACACACACATAGGGAGGAGATGGCAGAGAGAACGCACTCCCCTGAAAACTCCCCTTGAATTCCTCCAGACTCAGAAAATGTAAAAGATCACTTTTTGGAGATCCATAGAAAAAGGGTGAAAATGGAAAAAAGTATTCGAAAATAGTGCCTCATAAGGCGGGTAGAGTCCCTTGAAAACTCCCCTTGAATTCCTCCAGACTCAGAAAAAGTCAAAGTTGACTTTTTGGAGATCCATAGAAAAAGGGTGAAAATGAAAAAAAGTATGCCACAGCATGGATTCGAACACGCGACCAACCGCATCCAGGGGCGAGCGTTAACGCAGTGAGCCACTGGACATGAGTATTCAAACATGCCTACTTTTGCATCTTAGACACTCTGAATTCACTAAATGTACAACTTTTTCTCCATCAAAATGAACAAATGAGACATGAAATAACATCTACAGATCAAGACGAAGCGAATGGAAGCGGTCCCAGCCTCGTAGCTGTGAACAGCTGTGATCGCAGGAAAATGCTGTTACAAAGATTTCTCAGTATATCTCCGGGACATTTCCCTGGCTTTGCCACCGTCACAATGGACAAACGAGACATGAAATAACATCAACAGATCAAGACGAAGCGAATGGAGGTACCCCCGGAGTCATAGCATGTGTAAATCGAGACGAAATATCTCTCTCTCCCCCGCCTGCTTGCGAAGGGGAGGGGCAGTTTACACACACACGCAGCTGCTGCATGCAGCAACGCACACATAGGGAGGAGATGGCAGAGAGAACGCACTCCCCTGAAAACTCCCCTTGAATTCCTCCAGACTCAGAAAATGTAAAAGTTCACTTTTTGGAGATCCATAGAAAAAGCGTGAAAATGGAAAAAAGTATTCGAAAATAGTGCCTCATAAGGCGGGTAGAGTCCCTTGAAAACTCCCCTTGAATTCCTCCAGACTCAGAAAATGTAAAAGATCACTTTTTGGAGATCCATAGAAAAAGGGTGAAAATGAAAAAAAGAATGCCACAGCATGGATTCGAAGACGCGACCAACCGCATCCAGGGCTGAGCGTTAACACAGTGAGCCACTGGACCTGAGTACTCAAACATGCCTACTTTTGCATCTTAGAAACTCTGAATTCACTAAATGTACAACCTTTTCTCCATCAAAATGAACAAATGAGACATGAAATAACATCTACAGATCAAGACGAAGCGAATGGAAGCGGTCCCAGCCTCGTAGCTGTGAACAGCTGTGATCGCAGGAAAATGCTGTTACAAAGATTTCTCAGTATATCTCCGGGACATTTCCCTGGCTTTCCCACCGTCACAATGGACAAACGAGACATGAAATAACATCAACAGATCAAGACGAAGCGAATGGAGGTACCCCCGGGAGTCATATCATGTGTAAATCGAGACGAAACATCTCTCTCTCCCCCGCCTGCTTGCGAGGGGGAGGGGCAGTTTACACACACATGCAGCTGCTGCATGCAGCAACACACACATAGGGAGGAGATGGCAGAGAGAACGCACTCCCCTGAAAACTCCCCTTGAATTCCTCCAGACTCAGAAAATGTAAAAGTTCACTTTTTGGAGATCCATAGAAAAAGGGTGAAAATGGAAAAAAGTATTCAAAAATAGTGCCTCATAAGGCGGGTAGAGTCCCTTGAAAACTCCCCTTGAATTCCTCCAGACTCAGAAAAAGTCAAAGTTGACTTTTTGGAGATCCATAGAAAAAAGGGTGAAAATGAAAAAAAGTATGCTACAGCATGGATTCGAACACGCGACCAACAGCATCCAGGGGCGAGCGTTAACGCAGTGAGCCACTGGACATGAGTACTCAAACATGCCTACTTTTGCATCTTAGACACTCTGAATTCACTAAATGTACAACTTTTTCTCCATCAAAATGAACAAATGAGACATGAAATAACATCTACAGATCAAGACGAAGCGAATGGAGGCGGTCCCAGCCTCGTAGCTGTGAACAGCTGTGATCGCAGGAAAATGCTGTTTCAAAGATTTCTCAGTATATCTCCGGGACATTTCCCTGGCTTTGCCACCGTCACAATGGACAAACGAGACATGAAATAACATCAACAGATCAAGACGAAGCGAATGGAAGTACCCCCGGAGTCATAGCATGTGTAAATCGAGACGAAACATCTCTCTCTCCCCCGCCTGCTTGCGAAGGGGAGGGGCAGTTTACACACACACACGCAGCTGCTGCATGCAGCAACGCACACAGAGGGAGGAGATGGCAGAGAGAATGCACTCCCCTGAAAACTCCCCTTGAATTCCTCCAGACTCAGAAAATGTAAAAGTTCACTTTTTGGAGATCCATAGAAAAAGGGTGAAAATGGAAAAAAGTATTCGAAAATAGTGCCTCATAAGGCGGGTAGAGTCCCTTGAAAACTCCCCTTGAATTCCTCCAGACTCAGAAAAAGTCAAAGTTGACTTTTTGGAGATCCATAGAAAAAGGGTGAAAATGAAAAAAAGTATGCCACAGTATGGATTCGAACACGCGACCAACCACATCCAGGGGCGAGCGTTAACGCAGTGAGCCACTGGACATGAGTACTCAAACATGCCTACTTTTGCATCTTAGACACTCTGAATTCACTAAATGTACAACTTTTTCTCCATCAAAATGAACAAATGAGACATGAAATAACATCTACAGATCAAGACGAAGCGAATGGAAGCGGTCCCAGCCTCGTAGCTGTGAACAGCTGTGATCGCAGGAAAATGCTGTTACAAAGATTTCTCAGTATATCTCCGGGACATTTCCCTGGCTTTGCCACCGTCACAATGGACAAACGAGACATGAAATAACATCAACAGATCAAGACGAAGCGAATGGAAGTACCCCCGGAGTCATAGCATGTGTAAATCGAGACGAAACATCTCTCTCTCCCCCGCCTGCTTGCGAAGGGGAGGGGCAGTTTACACACACACACGCAGCTGCTGCATGCAGCAACGCACACAGAGGGAGGAGATGGCAGAGAGAATGCACTCCCCTGAAAACTCCCCTTGAATTCCTCCAGACTCAGAAAATGTAAAAGTTCACTTTTTGGAGATCCATAGAAAAAGGGTGAAAATGGAAAAAAGTATTCGAAAATAGTGCCTCATAAGGCGGGTAGAGTCCCTTGAAAACTCCGCTTGAATTCCTCCAGACTCAGAAAAAGTCAAAGTTTACTTTTTGGAGATCCATAGAAAAAGGGTGAAAATGAAAAAAAGTATGCCACAGTATGGATTCGAACACGCGACCAACCACATCCAGGGGCGAGCATTAACGCAGTGAGCCACTGGACCTGAGTACTCAAACATGCCTACTTTTGCATCTTAGAAACTCTGAATTCACTAAATGTACAACTTTTTCTCCATCAAAATGAACAAATGAGACATGAAATAACATCTACAGATCAAGACGAAGCGAATGGAAGCGGTCCCAGCCTCGTAGCTGTGAACAGCTGTGATCGCAGGAAAATGCTGTTACAAAGATTTCTCAGTATATCTCCGGGACATTTCCCTGGCTTTCCCACCGACACAATGGACAAACGAGACATGAAATAACATCAACAGATCAAGACAAAGCGAATGGAGGTACCCCCGGAGTCATAGCATGTGTACATCGAGACGAAACATCTCTCTCTCCCCCGCCTGCTTGCGAGAGGGAGGGGCAGTTTACACACACACGCAGCTGCTGCATGCAGCAACACACACACAGGGAGGAGATGGCAGAGAGAACGCACTCCCCTGAAAACTCCCCTTGAATTCCTCCAGACTCAGAAAATGTAAAAGATCACTTTTTGGAGATCCATAGAAAAAGGGTGAAAATGAAAAAAAGAATGCCACAGCATGGATTCGAACACCCGACCAACCGCATCCAGGGGCGAGTGTTAACGCAGTGAGCCACTGGACCTGAGTATGCAAATATGCCTACTTGTGCATCTTAGACACTCTGAATTCACTAAATGTACAACTTTTTCTCCATCAAAATGAACAAATGAGACATGAAATAACATCTACAGATCAAGACGAAGCGAATGGAAGCGGTCCCAGCCTCGTAGCTGTGAACAGCTGTGATCGCAGGAAAATGCTGTTACAAAGATTTCTCAGTATATCTCCGGGACATTTCCCTGGCTTTCCCACCGACACAATGGACAAACGAGACATGAAATAACATCAACAGATCAAGACGAAGCGAATGGAGGTACCCCCGGAGTCATAGCATGTGTAAATCGAGACGAAACATCTCTCTCTCCCCCGCCTGCTTGCGAAGGGGAGGGGCAGTTATCACACACACACGCAGCTGCTGCATGCAGCAACGCACACAGAGGGAGGAGATGGCAGAGAGAATGCACTCCCCTGAAAACTCCCCTTGAATTCCTCCAGACTCAGAAAATGTAAAAGTTCACTTTTTGGAGATCCATAGAAAAATGGTGAAAATGGAAAAAAGTATTCGAAAATAGTGCCTCATAAGGCGGGTAGAGTCCCTTGAAAACTCCCCTTGAATTCCTCCAGACTCAGAAAAAGTCAAAGTTGACTTTTTGGAGATCCATAGAAAAAGGGTGAAAATGAAAAAAAGTATGCCACAGTATGGATTCGAACACGCGACCAACCACATCCAGGCGCGAGCATTAACGCAGTGAGCCACTGGACCTGAGTACTCAAACATGCCTACTTTTGCATCTTAGAAACTCTGAATTCACTAAATGTACAACTTTTTCTCCATCAAAATGAACAAATGAGACATGAAATAACATCTACAGATCAAGACGAAGCGAATGGAAGCGGTCCCAGCCTCGTAGCTGTGAACAGCTGTGATCGCAGGAAAATGCTGTTACAAAGATTTCTCAGTATATCTCCGGGACATTTCCCTGGCTTTCCCACCGACACAATGGACAAACGAGACATGAAATAACATCAACAGATCAAGACGAAACGAATGGAGGTACCCCCGGAGTCATAGCATGTGTAAATCGAGACGAAACATCTCTCTCCCCCGCCTGCTTGCGAGGGGGAGGGGCAGTTTACACACACACGCAGCTGCTGCATGCAGCAACACACACACAGGGAGGAGATGGCAGAGAGAACGCACTCCCCTGAAAACTCCCCTTGAATTCCTCCAGACTCAGAAAATGTAAAAGATCACTTTTTGGAGATCCATAGAAAAAGGGTGAAAATGGAAAAAAGTATTCGAAAATAGTGCCTCATAAGGCGGGTAGAGTCCTTTGAAAACTCCCCTTGAATTCCTCCAGACTCAGAAAAAGTCAAAGTTGACTTTTTGGAGATCCATAGAAAAAGGGTGCAAATGAAAAAAAGTATGCCACAGCATGGATTCCAACACGCGACCAACCGCATCCAGGGGCGAGCATCAACGCAGTGAGCCACTGGACCTGAGTACTCAAACATGCCTACTTTTGCTTCTTAGAAACTCTGAATTCACTAAATGTACAACCTTTTCTCCATCAAAATGAACAAATGAGACATGAAATAACATCTACAGATCAAGACGAAGCGAATGGAAGCGGTCCCAGCCTCGTAGCTGTGAACAGCTGTGATCGCAGGAAAATGCTGTTACAAAGATTTCTCAGTATATCTCCGGGACATTTCCCTGGCTTTGCCACCGTCAAAATGGACAAACGAGATATGAAATAACATCAACAGATCAAGACGAAGCGAATGGAGGTACCCCCGGAGTCATAGCATGTTTAAATCGAGACGAAATATCTCTCTCTCCCCCGCCTGCTTGCGAAGGGGAGGGGCAGTTTACACACACACGCAGCTGCTGCATGCAGCAACGCATACACAGGGAGGAGATGGCAGAGAGAACGCACTCCCCTGAAAACTCCCCTTGAATTCCTCCAGACTCAGAAAATGTAAAAGTTCACTTTTTGGAGATCCATAGGAAAAGGGTGAAAATGGAAAAAAGTATTCGAAAATAGTGCCTCATAAGGCGGGTAGAGTCCCTTGAAAACTCCCCTTGAATTCCTCCAGACTCAGAAAATGTAAAAGATCACTTTTTGGAGATCCATAGAAAAAGGGTGAAAATGAAAAAAAGAATGCCACAGCATGGATTCGAACACGCGACCAACCGCATCCAGGGGCGAGTGTTAACGCAGTGAGCCACTGGACCTGAGTATGCAAATATGCCTACTTGTGCATCTTAGACACTCTGAATTCACTAAATGTACAACTTTTTCTCCATCAAAATGAACAAATGAGACATGAAATAACATCTACAGATCAAGACGAAGCGAATGGAAGCGGTCCCAGCCTCGTAGCTGTGAACAGCTGTGATCGCAGGAAAATGCTGTTACAAAGATTTCTCAGTATATCTCCGGGACATTTCCCTGGCTTTCCCACCGACACAATGGACAAACGAGACATGAAATAACATCAACAGATCAAGACGAAGCGAATGGAGGTACCCCCGGAGTCATAGCATGTGTAAATCGAGACGAAACATCTCTCTCTCCCCCGCCTGCTTGCGAGGGGGAGGGGCAGTTTACACACACACGCAGCTGCTGCATGCAGCAACACACACACAGGGAGGAGATGGCAGAGAGAACGCACTCCCCTGAAAACTCCCCTTGAATTCCTCCAGACTCAGAAAATGTAAAAGATCACTTTTTGGAGATCCATAGAAAAAGGGTGAAAATGGAAAAAAGTATTCGAAAATAGTTCCTCATAAGGCGGGTAGAGTCCCTTGAAAACTCCCCTTGAATTCCTCCAGACTCAGAAAAAGTCAAAGTTGACTTTTTGGAGATCCATAGAAAAAGGGTGAACATGAAAAAAAGTATGCCACAGCATGGATTCGAACACGCGACCAACCGCATCCAGGGGCGAGCATCAACGCAGTGAGCCACTGGACCTGAGTACTCAAACATGCCTACTTTTGCATCTTAGAAACTCTGAATTCACTAAAAGTACAACCTTTTCTCCATCAAAATGAACAAATGAGACATTAAATAACATCTACAGATCAAGACGAAGCGAATGGAAGCGGTCCCAGCCTCGTAGCTGTGAACAGCTGTGATCGCAGGAAAATGCTGTTACAAAGATTTCTCAGTATATCTCCGGGACATTTCCCTGGCTTTCCCACCGTCACAATGGACAAACGAGACATGAAATAACATCAACAGATCAAGACGAAGCGAATGGAGGTACCCCCGGAGTCATAGCATGTGTAAATCGAGACGAAACATCTCTCTCTCCCCCGCCTGCTTGCGAGGGGGAGGGGCAGTTTACACACACATGCAGCTGCTGCATGCAGCAACACACACATAGGGAGGAGATGGCAGAGAGAACGCACTCCCCTGAAAACTCCCCTTGAATTCCTCCAGACTCAGAAAATGTAAAAGATCACTTTTTGGAGATCCATAGAAAAAGGGTGAAAATGGAAAAAAGTATTCGAAAATAGTGCCTCATAAGGCGGGTAGAGTCCCTTGAAAACTCCCCTTGAATTCCTCCAGACTCAGAAAAAGTCAAAGTTGACTTTTTGGAGATCCATAGAAAAAGGGTGAAAATGAAAAAAATTATGCCACAGCATGGATTCGAACACGCGACCAACCGCATCCAGGGGCGAGCGTTAACGCAGTGAGCCACTGGACATGAGTATTCAAACATGCCTACTTTTGCATCTTAGACACTCTGAATTCACTAAATGTACAACTTTTTCTCCATCAAAATGAACAAATGAGACATGAAATAACATCTACAGATCAAGACGAAGCGAATGGAAGCGGTCCCAGCCTCGTAGCTGTGAACAGCTGTGATCGCAGGAAAATGCTGTTACAAAGATTTCTCAGTATATCTCCGGGACATTTCCCTGGCTTTGCCACCGTCACAATGGACAAACGAGACATGAAATAACATCAACAGATCAAGACGAAGCGAATGGAGGTACCCCCGGAGTCATAGCATGTGTAAATCGAGACGAAATATCTCTCTCTCCCCCGCCTGCTTGCGAAGGGGAGGGGCAGTTTACACACACACGCAGCTGCTGCATGCAGCAACGCACACACAGGGAGGAGATGGCAGAGAGAACGCACTCCCCTGAAAACTCCCCTTGAATTCCTCCAGACTCAGAAAATGTAAAAGTTCACTTTTTGGAGATCCATAGAAAAAGGGTGAAAATGAAAAAAAGAATGCCACAGCATGGATTCGAAGACGCGACCAACCGCATCCAGGGGCGAGCGTTAACACAGTGAGCCACTGGACCTGAGTACTCAAACATGCCTACTTGTGCATCTTAGACACTCTGAATTCACTAAATGTACAACTTTTTCTCCATCGAAATGAACAAATGAGACATGAAATAACATCTACAGATAAAGACAAAGCGAATGGAAGTGGTCCCAGCCTCGTAGCTGTGAACAGCTGTGATCGCAGGAAAATGCTGTTACAAAGATTTCTCAGTATATCTCCGGGACATTTCCCTGGCTTTGCCACCGTCACAATGGACAAACGAGACATGAAATAACATCAACAGAAGCGAATGGAAGTACCCCCGGAGTCATAGCATGTGTAAATCGAGACGAAACATCTCTCTCTCCACCGCCTGCTTGCGAAGGGGAGGGGCAGTTTACACACACACACGCAGCTGCTGCATGCAGCAACGCACACAGAGGGAGGAGATGGCAGAGAGAATGCACTCCCCTGAAAACTCCCCTTGAATTCCTCCAGACTCAGAAAATGTAAAAGTTCACTTTTTGGAGATCCATAGAAAAAGGGTGAAAATGGAAAAATGTATTCAAAAATAGTGCCTCATAAGGCGGGTAGAGTCCCTTGAAACTCCCCTTGAATTCCTCCAGACTCAGAAAATGTAAAAGATCACTTTTTGGAGATCCATAGAAAAAGGGTGAAAATGAAAAAAAGAATGCCACAGCATGGATTCGAACACGCGACCAACCGCATCCAGGGGCGAGTGTTAACGCAGTGAGCCACTGGACCTGAGTATGCAAATATGCCTACTTGTGCATCTTAGACACTCTGAATTCACTAAATGTACAACTTTTTCTCCATCAAAATGAACAAATGAGACATGAAATAACATCTACAGATCAAGACGAAGCGAATGGAAGCGGTCCCAGCCTCGTAGCTGTGAACAGCTGTGATCGCAGGAAAATGCTGTTACAAAGATTTCTCAGTATATCTCCGGGACATTTCCCTGGCTTTCCCACCGACACAATGGACAAACGAGACATGAAATAACATCAACAGATCAAGACGAAACGAATGGAGGTACCCCCGGAGTCATAGCATGTGTAAATCGAGACGAAACATCTCTCTCCCCCGCCTGCTTGCGAGGGGGAGGGGCAGTTTACACACACACGCAGCTGCTGCATGCAGCAACACACACACAGGGAGGAGATGGCAGAGAGAACGCACTCCCCTGAAAACTCCCCTTGAATTCCTCCAGACTCAGAAAATGTAAAAGATCACTTTTTGGAGATCCATAGAAAAAGGGTGAAAATGGAAAAAAGTATTCGAAAATAGTGCCTTCTAAGGCGGGTAGAGTCCTTTGAAAACTCCCCTTGAATTCCTCCAGACTCAGAAAAAGTCAAAGTTGACTTTTTGGAGATCCATAGAAAAAGGGTGCAAATGAAAAAAAGTATGCCACAGCATGGATTCCAACACGCGACCAACCGCATCCAGGGGCGAGCATCAACGCAGTGAGCCACTGGACCTGAGTACTCAAACATGCCTACTTTTGCTTCTTAGAAACTCTGAATTCACTAAATGTACAACCTTTTCTCCATCAAAATGAACAAATGAGACATGAAATAACATCTACAGATCAAGACGAAGCGAATGGAAGCGGTCCCAGCCTCGTAGCTGTGAACAGCTGTGATCGCAGGAAAATGCTGTTACAAAGATTTCTCAGTATATCTCCGGGACATTTCCCTGGCTTTGCCACCGTCAAAATGGACAAACGAGATATGAAATAACATCAACAGATCAAGACGAAGCGAATGGAGGTACCCCCGGAGTCATAGCATGTTTAAATCGAGACGAAATATCTCTCTCTCCCCCGCCTGCTTGCGAAGGGGAGGGGCAGTTTACACACACACGCAGCTGCTGCATGCAGCAACGCATACACAGGGAGGAGATGGCAGAGAGAACGCACTCCCCTGAAAACTCCCCTTGAATTCCTCCAGACTCAGAAAATGTAAAAGTTCACTTTTTGGAGATCCATAGGAAAAGGGTGAAAATGGAAAAAAGTATTCGAAAATAGTGCCTCATAAGGCGGGTAGAGTCCCTTGAAAACTCCCCTTGAATTCCTCCAGACTCAGAAAATGTAAAAGATCACTTTTTGGAGATCCATAGAAAAAGGGTGAAAATGAAAAAAAGAATGCCACAGCATGGATTCGAACACGCGACCAACCGCATCCAGGGGCGAGTGTTAACGCAGTGAGCCACTGGACCTGAGTATGCAAATATGCCTACTTGTGCATCTTAGACACTCTGAATTCACTAAATGTACAACTTTTTCTCCATCAAAATGAACAAATGAGACATGAAATAACATCTACAGATCAAGACGAAGCGAATGGAAGCGGTCCCAGCCTCGTAGCTGTGAACAGCTGTGATCGCAGGAAAATGCTGTTACAAAGATTTCTCAGTATATCTCCGGGACATTTCCCTGGCTTTCCCACCGACACAATGGACAAACGAGACATGAAATAACATCAACAGATCAAGACGAAGCGAATGGAGGTACCCCCGGAGTCATAGCATGTGTAAATCGAGACGAAACATCTCTCTCTCCCCCGCCTGCTTGCGAGGGGGAGGGGCAGTTTACACACACACGCAGCTGCTGCATGCAGCAACACACACACAGGGAGGAGATGGCAGAGAGAACGCACTCCCCTGAAAACTCCCCTTGAATTCCTCCAGACTCAGAAAATGTAAAAGATCACTTTTTGGAGATCCATAGAAAAAGGGTGAAAATGAAAAAAAGAATGCCACAGCATGGATTCGAACACGCGACCAACCGCATCCAGGGGCGAGTGTTAACGCAGTGAGCCACTGGACCTGAGTATGCAAATATGCCTACTTTTGCATCTTAGAAACTCTGAATTCACTAAATGTACAACTTTTTCTCCATCAAAATGAACAAATGAGACATGAAATAACATCTACAGATCAAGTCGAAGCGAATGGAAGCGGTCCCAGCCTCGTAGCTGTGAACAGCTGTGATCGCAGGAAAATGCTGTTACAAAGATTTCTCAGTATATCTCCGGGACATTTCCCTGGCTTTCCCACCGACACAATGGACAAACGAGACATGAAATAACATCAACAGATCAAGACGAAGCGAATGGAGGTACCCCCGGAGTCATAGCATGTGTAAATCGAGACGAAACATCTCTCTCTCCCCCGCCTGCTTGCGAAGGGGAGGGGCAGTTATCACACACACACGCAGCTGCTGCATGCAGCAACGCACACAGAGGGAGGAGATGGCAGAGAGAATGCACTCCCCTGAAAACTCCCCTTGAATTCCTCCAGACTCAGAAAATGTAAAAGTTCACTTTTTGGAGATCCATAGAAAAATGGTGAAAATGGAAAAAAGTATTCGAAAATAGTGCCTCATAAGGCGGGTAGAGTCCCTTGAAAACTCCCCTTGAATTCCTCCAGACTCAGAAAAAGTCAAAGTTGACTTTTTGGAGATCCATAGAAAAAGGGTGAAAATGAAAAAAAGTATGCCACAGTATGGATTCGAACACGCGACCAACCACATCCAGGGGCGAGCATTAACGCAGTGGGCCACTGGACCTGAGTACTCAAACATGCCTACTTTTGCATCTTAGAAACTCTGAATTCACTAAATGTACAACTTTTTCTCCATCAAAATGAACAAATGAGACATGAAATAACATCTAAAGATCAAGACGAAGCGAATGGAAGCGGTCCCAGCCTCGTAGCTGTGAACAGCTGTGATCGCGGGAAAATGCTGTTACAAAGATTTCTCAGTATATCTCCGGGACATTTCCCTGGCTTTCCCACCGACACAATGGACAAACGAGACATGAAATAACATCAACAGATCAAGACGAAGCGAATGGAGGTACCCCCGGAGTCATAGCATGTGTAAATCGAGACGAAACATCTCTCTCCCCCGCCTGCTTGCGAGGGGGAGGGGCAGTTTACACACACACGCAGCTGCTGCATGCAGCAACACACACATAGGGAGGAGATGGCAGAGAGAACGCACTCCCCTGAAAACTCCCCTTGAATTCCTCCAGACTCAGAAAATGTAAAAGATCACTTTTTGGAGATCCATAGAAAAAGGGTGAAAATGGAAAAAAGTATTCGAAAATAGTGCCTCATAAGGCGGGTAGAGTCCTTTGAAAACTCCCCTTGAATTCCTCCAGACTCAGAAAAAGTCAAAGTTGACTTTTTGGAGATCCATAGAAAAAGGGTAAAAATGAAAAAAAGTATGCCACAGCATTCCAACACGCGACCAACCGCATCCAGGGGCGAGCATCAACGCAGTGAGCCACTGGACCTGAGTACTCAAACATGCCTACTTTTGCATCTTAGAAACTCTGAATTCACTAAATGTACAACCTTTTCTCCATCAAAATGAACAAATGAGACATGAAATAACATCTACAGATCAAGACGAAGCGAATGGAAGCGGTCCCAGCCTCGTAGCTGTGAACAGCTGTGATCGCAGGAAAATGCTGTTACAAAGATTTCTCAGTATATCTCCGGGACATTTCCCTGGCTTTGCCACCGTCACAATGGACAAACGAGATATGAAATAACATCAACAGATCAAGACGAAGCGAATGGAGGTACCCCCGGAGTCATAGCATGTTTAAATCGAGACAAAATATCTCTCTCTCCCCCGCCTGCTTGCGAAGGGGAGGGGCAGTTTACACACACACGCAGCTGCTGCATGCAGCAACGCACACACAGGGAGGAGATGGCAGAGAGAACGCACTCCCCTGAAAACTCCCCTTGAATTCCTCCAGACTCAGAAAATGTAAAAGTTCACTTTTTGGAGATCCATAGAAAAAGGGTGAAAATGGAAAAAAGTATTCGAAAATAGTTCCTCATAAGGCGGGTAGAGTCCCTTGAAAACTCCCCTTGAATTCCTCCAGACTCAGAAAAAGTCAAAGTTGACTTTTTGGAGATCCATAGAAAAAGGGTGAACATGAAAAAAAGTATGCCACAGCATGGATTCGAACACGCGACCAACCGCATCCAGGGGCGAGCATCAACGCAGTGAGCCACTGGACCTGAGTACTCAAACATGCCTACTTTTGCATCTTAGAAACTCTGAATTCACTAAAAGTACAACCTTTTCTCCATCAAAATGAACAAATGAGACATTAAATAACATCTACAGATCAAGACGAAGCGAATGGAAGCGGTCCCAGCCTCGTAGCTGTGAACAGCTGTGATCGCAGGAAAATGCTGTTACAAAGATTTCTCAGTATATCTCCGGGACATTTCCCTGGCTTTCCCACCGTCACAATGGACAAACGAGACATGAAATAACATCAACAGATCAAGACGAAGCGAATGGAGGTACCCCCAGAGTCATAGCATGTGTAAATCGAGACGAAACATCTCTCTCTCCCCCGCCTGCTTGCGAGGGGGAGGGGCAGTTTACACACACATGCAGCTGCTGCATGCAGCAACACACACATAGGGAGGAGATGGCAGAGAGAACGCACTCCCCTGAAAACTCCCCTTGAATTCCTCCAGACTCAGAAAATGTAAAAGTTCACTTTTTGGAGATCCATAGAAAAAGGGTGAAAATGGAAAAAAGTATTCGAAAATAGTGCCTCATAAGGCGGGTAGAGTCCCTTGAAAACTCCCCTTGAATTCCTCCAGACTCAGAAAATGTAAAAGATCACTTTTTGGAGATCCATAGAAAAAGGGTGAAAATGGAAAAAAGTATTCGAAAATAGTGCCTCATAAGGCGGGTAGAGTCCTTTGAAAACTCCCCTTGAATTCCTCCAGACTCAGAAAAAGTCAAAGTTGACTTTTTGGAGATCCATAGAAAAAGGGTGAAAATGAAAAAAAGTATGCCACAGTATGGATTCGAACACGCGACCAACCACATCCAGGGGCGAGCATTAACGCAGTGAGCCACTGGACCTGAGTACTCAAACATGCCTACTTTTGCATCTTAGAAACTCTGAATTCACTAAATGTACAACTTTTTCTCCATCAAAATGAACAAATGAGACATGAAATAACATCTACAGATCAAGACGAAGCGAATGGAAGCGGTCCCAGCCTCGTAGCTGTGAACAGCTGTGATCGCAGGAAAATGCTGTTACAAAGATTTCTCAGTATATCTCCGGGACATTTCCCTGGCTTTCCCACCGACACAATGGACAAACGAGACATGAAATAACATCAACAGATCAAGACGAAGCGAATGGAGGTACCCCCGGAGTCATAGCATGTGTAAATCGAGACGAAACATCTCTCTCCCCCGCCTGCTTGCGAGGGGGAGGGGCAGTTTACACACACACGCAGCTGCTGCATGCAGCAACACACACACAGGGAGGAGATGGCAGAGAGAACGCACTCCCCTGAAAACTCCCCTTGAATTCCTCCAGACTCAGAAAATGTAAAAGATCACTTTTTGGAGATCCATAGAAAAAGGGTGAAAATGGAAAAAAGTATTCGAAAATAGTGCCTCATAAGGCGGGTAGAGTCCTTTGAAAACTCCCCTTGAATTCCTCCAGACTCAGAAAAAGTCAAAGTTGACTTTTTGGAGATCCATAGAAAAAGGGTGAAAATGAAAAAAAGTATGCCACAGCATGGATTCCAACACGCAACCAACCGCATCCGGGGGCGAGCATCAACGCAGTGAGCCACTGGACCTGAGTACTCAAACATGCCTACTTTTGCATCTTAGAAACTCTGAATTCACTAAATGTACAACCTTTTCTCCATCAAAATGAACAAATGAGACATGAAATAACATCTACAGATCAAGACGAAGCGAATGGAAGTACCCCCGGAGTCATAGCATGTGTAAATCGAGACGAAACATCTCTCTCTCCCCCGCCTGCTTGCGAAGGGGAGGGGCAGTTTACACACACACACGCAGCTGCTGCATGCAGCAACGCACACAGAGGGAGGAGATGGCAGAGAGAATGCACTCCCCTGAAAACTCCCCTTGAATTCCTCCAGACTCAGAAAATGTAAAAGTTCACTTTTTGGAGATCCATAGAAAAAGGGTGAAAATGGAAAAAAGTATTCGAAAATAGTGCCTCATAAGGCGGGTAGAGTGCCTTGAAAACTCCCCTTGAATTCCTCCAGACTCAGAAAAAGTCAAAGTTGACTTTTTGGAGATCCATAGAAAAAGGGTGAAAATGAAAAAAAGTATGCCACAGTATGGATACGAACACGCGACCAACCGCATCCAGGGGCGAGCATTAACGCAGTGAGCCACTGGACCTGAGTACTCAAACATGCCTACTTTTGCATCTTAGAAACTCTGAATTCACTAAATGTACAACTTTTTCTCCATCAAAATGAACAAATGAGACATTAAATAACATCTACAGATCAAGACGAAGCGAATGGAAGCGGTCCCAGCCTCGTAGCTGTGAACAGCTGTGATCGCAGGAAAATGCTGTTACAAAGATTTCTCAGTATATCTCCGGGACATTTCCCTGGCTTTCCCACCGTCACAATGGACAAACGAGACATGAAATAACATCAACAGATCAAGACGAAGCGAATGGAGGTACCCCCGGAGTCATAGCATGTGTAAATCGAGACGAAACATCTCTCTCTCCCCCGCCTGCTTGCGAAGGGGAGGGGCAGTTTACACACACACGCAGCTGCTGCATGCAGCAACGCACACACAGGGAGGAGATGGCAGAGAGAACGCACTCCCCTGAAAACTCCCCTTGAATTCCTCCAGACTCAGAAAATGTAAAAGTTCACTTTTTGGAGATCCATAGAAAAAGGGTGAAAATGGAAAAAAGTATTCGAAAATAGTGCCTCATAAGGCGGGTAGAGTCCCTTGAAAACTCCCCTTGAATTCCTCCAGACTCAGAAAAAGTCAAAGTTGACTTTTTGGAGATCCATAGAAAAAGGGTGAAAATGAAAAAAAGTATGCTACAGCATGGATTCGAACACGCGACCAACCGCATCCAGGGGCGAGCGTTAACGCAGTGAGCCACTGGACATGAGTACTCAAACATGCCTACTTTTGCATCTTAGACACTCTGAATTTACTAAATGTACAACTTTTTCTACATCAAAATGAACAAATGAGACATGAAATAACATCTACAGATCAAGACGAAGCGAATGGAAGCGGTCCCAGCCTCGTAGCTGTGAACAGCTGTGATCGCAGGAAAATGCTGTTACAAAGATTTCTCAGTATATCTCCGGGACATTTCCCTGGCTTTGCCACCGTCACAATGGACAAACGAGACATGAAATAACATCAACAGATCAAGACGAAGCGAATGGAAGTACCCCCGGAGTCATAGCACGTGTAAATCGAGACGAAACATCTCTCTCTCCCCCGCCTGCTTGCGAAGGGGAGGGGCAGTTTACACACACACACGCAGCTGCTGCATGCAGCAACGCACACAGAGGGAGGAGATGGCAGAGAGAATGCACTCCCCTGAAAACTCCCCTTGAATTCCTCCAGACTCAGAAAATGTAAAAGTTCACTTTTTGGAGATCCATAGAAAAAGGGTGAAAATGGAAAAAAGTATTCGAAAATAGTGCCTCATAAGGCGGGTAGAGTCCCTTGAAAACTACCCTTGAATTCCTCCAGACTCAGAAAAAGTCAAAGTTGACTTTTTGGAGATCCATAGAAAAAGGGTGAAAATGAAAAAAAGTATGCTACAGCATGGATTCAAACACGCGACCAACCGCATCCAGGGGCGAGCGTTAACGCAGTGAGCCACTGGACATGAGTACTCAAACATGCCTACTTTTGCATCTTAGACACTCTGAATTAACTAAATGTACAACTTTTTCTACATCAAAATGAACAAATGAGACATGAAATAACATCTACAGATCAAGACGAAGCGAATGGAAGCGGTCCCAGCCTCGTAGCTGTGAACAGCTGTGATCGCAGGAAAATGCTGTTACAAAGATTTCTCAGTATATCTCCGGGACATTTCCCTGGCTTTGCCACCGTCACAATGGACAAACGAGACATGAAATAACATCAACAGATCAAGACGAAGCGAATGGAAGTACCCCCGGAGTCATAGCATGTGTAAATCGAGACGAAACATCTCTCTCTCCCCCGCCTGCTTGCGAAGGGGAGGGGCAGTTTACACACACACACGCAGCTGCTGCATGCAGCAACGCACACAGAGGGAGGAGATGGCAGAGAGAATGCACTCCCCTGAAAACTCCCCTTGAATTCCTCCAGACTCAGAAAATGTAAAAGTTCACTTTTTGGAGATCCATAGAAAAAGGGTGAAAATGGAAAAAAGTATTCGAAAATAGTGCCTCATAAGGCGGGTAGAGTCCCTTGAAAACTCCCCTTGAATTCCTCCAGACTCAGAAAAAGTCAAAGTTGACTTTTTGGAGATCCATAGAAAAAGGGTGAAAATGAAAAAAAGTATGCTACAACATGGATTCGAACACGCGACCAACCGCATCTAGGGGCGAGCGTTAACGCAGTGAGCCACTGGACCTGAGTACTCAAATATGCCTACTTGTGCATCTTAGACACTCTGAATTCACTAAATGTACAACTTTTTATCCATCAAAATGAACAAATGAGACATGAAATAACATCTACAGATCAAGACGAAGCGAATGGAAGCGGTCCCAGCCTCGTAGCTGTGAACAGCTGTGATCGCAGGAAAATGCTGTTACAAAGATTTCTCAGTATATCTCCGGGACATTTCCCTGGCTTTCCCACCGTCACAATGGAAAAACGAGACATGAAATAACATCAACAGATCAAGACGAAGCGAATGGAGGTACCCCCGGAGTCATAGCATGTGTAAATCGAGACGAAACATCTCTCTCTCCCCCGCCTGCTTGCAAGGGGGAGGGGCAGTTTACACACACACGCAGCTGCTGCATGCAGCAACACACACATAGGGAGGAGATGGCAGAGAGAACGCACTCCCCTGAAAACTCCCCTTGAATTCCTCCAGACTCAGAAAATGTAAAAGATCACTTTTTGGAGATCCATAGAAAAAGGGTGAAAATGGAAAAAAGTATTCGAAAATAGTGCCTCATAAGGCGGGTAGAGTCCCTTGAAAACTCCCCTTGAATTCCTCCAGACTCAGAAAAAGTCAAAGTTTACTTTTTGGAGATCCATAGAAAAAGGGTGAAAATGAAAAAAAGTATGCCACAGCATGGATTCGAACACGCGACCAACCGCATCCAGGGGCGAGCGTTAACGCAGTGAGCCACTGGACATGAGTACTCAAACATGCCTACTTGTGCATCTTAGAAACTCTGAATTCACTAAATGTACAACTTTTTCTCCATCAAAATGAACAAATGAGACATGAAATAACATCTACAGATCAAGACGAAGCGAATGGAAGCGGTCCCAGCCTCGTAGCTGTGAACAGCTGTGATCGCAGGAAAATGCTGTTACAAAGATTTCTCAGTATATCTCCGGGACATTTCCCTGGCTTTGCCACCGTCACAATGGACAAACGAGACATGAAATAACATCAACAGATCAAGACGAAGCGAATGGAAGTACCCCCGGAGTCATAGCATGTGTAAATCGAGACGAAACATCTCTCTCTCCCCCGCCTGCTTGCGAAGGGGAGGGGCAGTTTACACACACACACGCAGTTGCTGCATGCAGCAACGCACACACAGGGAGGAGATGGCAGAGAGAATGCACTCCCCTGAAAACTCCCCTTGAATTCCTCCAGACTCAGAAAATGTAAAAGATCACTTTTTGGAGATCCATAGAAAAAGGGTGAAAATGAAAAAAAGAATGCCACAGCATGGATTCGAACACGCGACCAACCGCATCCAGGGGTGAGCATTAACGCAGTGAGCCACTGGACCTGAGTACTCAAACATGCCTACTTTTGCATCTTAGAAACTCTGAATTCACTAAATGTACAACCTTTTCTCCATCAAAATGAACAAATGAGACATTAAATAACATCTACAGATCAAGACGAAGCGAATGGAAGCGGTCCCAGCCTCGTAGCTGCGAACAGCTGTGATCGCAGGAAAATGCTGTTACAAAGATTTCTCAGTATATCTCCGGGACATTTCCCTGGCTTTCCCACCGTCACAATGGACAAACGAGACATGAAATAACATCAACAGATCAAGACGAAGCGAATGGAAGCGGTCCCAGCCTCGTAGCTGTGATCGCAGGAAAATGCTGTTACAAAGATTTCTCAGTATATCTCCGGGACATTTCCCTGGCTTTCCCACCGTCACAATGGACAAACGAGACATGAAATAACATCAACAGATCAAGACGAAGCGAATGGAAGTACCCCTGGAGTCATAGCATGTGTAAATCGAGACAAAACATCTCTCTCTCCCCCGCCTGCTTGCGAGGGGGAGGGGCAGTTTACACACACACGCAGCTGCTGCATGCAGCAACACACACACAGGGAGGAGATGGCAGAGAGAACGCACTCCCCTGAAAACTCCCCTTGAATTCCTCCAGACTCAGAAAATGTAAAAGATCACTTTTTGGAGATCCATAGAAAAAGGGTGAAAATGAAAAAAAGAATGCCACAGCATGGATTCGAACACGCGACCAACCGCATCCAGGGGCGAGCGTTAACCCAGTGAGCCACTGGACCTGAGTACTCAAACATGCCTACTTGTGCATCTTAGACACTCTGAATTTACTAAATGTACAACTTTTTCTCCATCAAAATGAACAAATGAGACATTAAATAACATCTACAGATCAAGACGAAGCGAATGGAAGCGGTCCCAGCCTCGTAGCTGCGAACAGCTGTGATCGCAGGAAAATGCTGTTACAAAGATTTCTCAGTATATCTCCGGGACATTTCCCTGGCTTTCCCACCGTCACAATGGACAAACGAGACATGAAATAACATCAACAGATCAAGACGAAGCGAATGGAAGTACCCCCGGAGTCATAGCATGTGTAAATCGAGACGAAACATCTCTCTCTCCCCCGCCTGCTTGCGAAGGGGAGGGGCAGTTTACACACACACACGCAGCTGCTGCATGCAGCAACGCACACACAGGGAGGAGATGGCAGAGAGAATGCACTCCCCTGAAAACTCCCCTTGAATTCCTCCAGACTCAGAAAATGTAAAAGTTCACTTTTTGGAGATCCATAGAAAAAGGGTGAAAATGGAAAAAAGTATTCGAAAATAGTGCCTCATAAGGCGGCTAGAGTCCCTTGAAAACTCCCCTTGAATTCTTCCAGACTCAGAAAAAGTCAAAGTTGACTTTTTGGAGATCCATAGAAAAAGGGTGAAAATGAAAAAAAGTATGCCACAGCATGGATTCGAACACGCGACCAACCGCATCCAGGGGCGAGCATTAACGCAGTGAGCCACTGGACCTGAGTACTCAAACACGCCTACTTGTGCATCTTAGACACTCTGAATTCACTAAATGTACAACTTTTTCTCCATCAAAATGAACAAATGAGACATTAAATAACATCTACAGATCAAGACGAAGCGAATGGAAGCGGTCCCAGCCTCGTAGCTGTGAACAGCTGTGATCGCAGGAAAATGCTGTTACAAAGATTTCTCAGTATATCTCCGGGACATTTCCCTGGCTTTCCCACCGTCACAATGGAAAAACGAGACATGAAATAACATCAACAGATCAAGACGAAGCGAATGGAGGTACCCCCGGAGTCATAGCATGTGTAAATCGAGACGAAACATCTCTCTCTCCCCCGCCTGCTTGCGAGGGGGAGGGGCAGTTTACACACACACGCAGCTGCTGCATGCAGCAACACACACATAGGGAGGAGATGGCAGAGAGAACGCACTCCCCTGAAAACTCCCCTTGAATTCCTCCAGACTCAGAAAATGTAAAAGATCACTTTTTGGAGATCCATAGAAAAAGGGTGAAAATGGAAAAAAGTATTCGAAAATAGTGCCTCATAAGGCGGGTAGAGTCCCTTGAAAACTCCCCTTGAATTCCTCCAGACTCAGAAAAAGTCAAAGTTTACTTTTTGGAGATCCATAGAAAAAGGGTGAAAATGAAAAAAAGTATGCCACAGCATGGATTCGAACACGCGACCAACCGCATCCAGGGGCGAGCGTTAACGCAGTGAGCCACTGGACATGAGTACTCAAACATGCCTACTTGTGCATCTTAGAAACTCTGAATTCACTAAATGTACAACTTTTTCTCCATCAAAATGAACAAATGAGACATGAAATAACATCTACAGATCAAGACGAAGCGAATGGAAGCGGTCCCAGCCTCGTAGCTGTGAACAGCTGTGATCGCAGGAAAATGCTGTTACAAAGATTTCTCAGTATATCTCCGGGACATTTCCCTGGCTTTGCCACCGTCACAATGGACAAACGAGACATGAAATAACATCAACAGATCAAGACGAAGCGAATGGAAGTACCCCCGGAGTCATAGCATGTGTAAATCGAGACGAAACATCTCTCTCTCCCCCGCCTGCTTGCGAAGGGGAGGGGCAGTTTACACACACACACGCAGTTGCTGCATGCAGCAACGCACACACAGGGAGGAGATGGCAGAGAGAATGCACTCCCCTGAAAACTCCCCTTGAATTCCTCCAGACTCAGAAAATGTAAAAGATCACTTTTTGGAGATCCATAGAAAAAGGGTGAAAATGAAAAAAAGAATGCCACAGCATGGATTCGAACACGCGACCAACCGCATCCAGGGGTGAGCATTAACGCAGTGAGCCACTGGACCTGAGTACTCAAACATGCCTACTTTTGCATCTTAGAAACTCTGAATTCACTAAATGTACAACCTTTTCTCCATCAAAATGAACAAATGAGACATTAAATAACATCTACAGATCAAGACGAAGCGAATGGAAGCGGTCCCAGCCTCGTAGCTGCGAACAGCTGTGATCGCAGGAAAATGCTGTTACAAAGATTTCTCAGTATATCTCCGGGACATTTCCCTGGCTTTCCCACCGTCACAATGGACAAACGAGACATGAAATAACATCAACAGACCAAGACGAAGCGAATGGAGGTACCCCCGGAGTCATAGCATGTGTAAATCGAGACGAAACATCTCTCTCTCCCCCGCCTGCTTGCGAGAGGGAGGGGCAGTTTACACACACACGGTGCTGATGCATGCAGCAACACACACACAGGGAGGAGATGGCAGAGAGAACGCACTCCCCTGAAAACTCCCAGTGAATTCCTCCAGACTCAGAAAATGTAAAAGATCACTTTTTGGAGATCCATAGAAAAAGGGTGAAAATGAAAAAAAGAATGCCACAGCATGGATTCGAACACGCGACCAACCGCATCCAGGGGCCAGTGTTAACGCAGTGATCCACTGGACCTGAGTACGCAAATATGCCTACTTGTGCATCTTAGACACTATGAATTCACTAAATGTACAACCTTTTCTCCATCAAAATGAACAAATGAGACATTAAATAACATCTACAGATCAAGACGAAGCGAATGGAAGCGGTCCCAGCCTCGTAGCTGTGAACAGCTGTGATCGCAGGAAAATGCTGTTACAAAGATTTCTCAGTATATCTCCGGGACATTTCCCTGGCTTTCCCACCGTCACAATGGACAAACGAGACATGAAATAACATCAACAGATCAAGACGAAGCGAATGGAAGCGGTCCCAGCCTCGTAGCTGTGATCGCAGGAAAATGCTGTTACAAAGATTTCTCAGTATATCTCCGGGACATTTCCCTGGCTTTCCCACCGTCACAATGGACAAACGAGACATGAAATAACATCAACAGATCAAGACGAAGCGAATGGAAGTACCCCTGGAGTCATAGCATGTGTAAATCGAGACAAAACATCTCTCTCTCCCCCGCCTGCTTGCGAGGGGGAGGGGCAGTTTACACACACACGCAGCTGCTGCATGCAGCAACACACACACAGGGAGGAGATGGCAGAGAGAACGCACTCCCCTGAAAACTCCCCTTGAATTCCTCCAGACTCAGAAAATGTAAAAGATCACTTTTTGGAGATCCATAGAAAAAGGGTGAAAATGAAAAAAAGAATGCCACAGCATGGATTCGAACACGCGACCAACCGCATCCAGGGGCGAGCGTTAACCCAGTGAGCCACTGGACCTGAGTACTCAAACATGCCTACTTGTGCATCTTAGACACTCTGAATTTACTAAATGTACAACTTTTTCTCCATCAAAATGAACAAATGAGACATTAAATAACATCTACAGATCAAGACGAAGCGAATGGAAGCGGTCCCAGCCTCGTAGCTGCGAACAGCTGTGATCGCAGGAAAATGCTGTTACAAAGATTTCTCAGTATATCTCCGGGACATTTCCCTGGCTTTCCCACCGTCACAATGGACAAACGAGACATGAAATAACATCAACAGATCAAGACGAAGCGAATGGAAGTACCCCCGGAGTCATAGCATGTGTAAATCGAGACGAAACATCTCTCTCTCCCCCGCCTGCTTGCGAAGGGGAGGGGCAGTTTACACACACACACGCAGCTGCTGCATGCAGCAACGCACACACAGGGAGGAGATGGCAGAGAGAATGCACTCCCCTGAAAACTCCCCTTGAATTCCTCCAGACTCAGAAAATGTAAAAGTTCACTTTTTGGAGATCCATAGAAAAAGGGTGAAAATGGAAAAAAGTATTCGAAAATAGTGCCTCATAAGGCGGCTAGAGTCCCTTGAAAACTCCCCTTGAATTCTTCCAGACTCAGAAAAAGTCAAAGTTGACTTTTTGGAGATCCATAGAAAAAGGGTGAAAATGAAAAAAAGTATGCCACAGCATGGATTCGAACACGCGACCAACCGCATCCAGGGGCGAGCATTAACGCAGTGAGCCACTGGACCTGAGTACTCAAACACGCCTACTTGTGCATCTTAGACACTCTGAATTCACTAAATGTACAACTTTTTCTCCATCAAAATGAACAAATGAGACATTAAATAACATCTACAGATCAAGACGAAGCGAATGGAAGCGGTCCCAGCCTCGTAGCTGTGAACAGCTGTGATCGCAGGAAAATGCTGTTACAAAGATTTCTCAGTATATCTCCAGGACATTTCCCTGGCTTTCCCACCGTCACAATGGACAAACGAGACATGAAATAACATCAACAGATCAAGACGAAGCGAATGGAGGTACCCCCGGAGTCATAGCATGTGTAAATCGAGACGAAACATCTCTCTCTCCCCCGCCTGCTTGCGAGGGGGAGGGGCAGTTTACACACACACGCAGCTGCTGCATGCAGCAACACACACACAGGGAGGAGATGGCAGAGAGAACGCACTCCCCTGAAAACTCCCCTTGAATTCCTCCAGACTCAGAAAAAGTCAAAGTTGACTTTTTGGAGATCCATAGAAAAAGGGTGAAAATGAAAAAAAGTATGCTACAGCATGGACTCAAACATGCGACCAACCGCATCCAGGGGCGAGCGTTAACGCAGTGAGCCACTGGACCTGAGTACTCAAACATGCCTACTTGTGCATCTTAGAAACTCTGAATTCACTAAATGTACAACTTTTTCTCCATCAAAATGAACAAATGAGACATTAAATAACATCTACAGATCAAGACGAAGCGAATGGAAGCGGTCCCAGCCTCGTAGCTGCGAACAGCTGTGATCGCAGGAAGATGCTGTTACAAAGATTTCTCAGTATATCTCCGGGACATTTCCCTGGCTTTCCCACCGTCACAATGGACAAACGAGACATGAAATAACATCAACAGATCAAGACGAAGCGAATGGAAGTACCCCCGGAGTCATAGCATGTGTAAATCGAGACGAAACATCTCTCTCTCCCCCGCCTGCTTGCGAAGGGGAGGGGCAGTTTACACACACACACGCAGCTGCTGCATGCAGCAACGCACACACAGGGAGGAGATGGCAGAGAGAATGCACTCCCCTGAAAACTCCCCTTGAATTCCTCCAGACTCAGAACATGTAAAAGTTCACTTTTTGGAGATCCATAGAAAAAGGGTGAACATGGAAAAAAGTATTCGAAAATAGTGCCTCATAAGGCGGGTAGAGTCCCTTGAAAACTCCCCTTGAATTCCTCCAGACTCAGAAAAAGTCAAAGTTTACTTTTTGGAGATCCATAGAAAAAGGGTGAAAATGAAAAAAAGAATGCCACAGCATGGATTCGAACACGCGACCAACCGCATCCAGGGGCGAGCGTTAACACAGTGAGCCACTGGACCTGAGTACTCAAACATGCCTACTTGTGCATCTTAGACACTCTGAATTTACTAAATGTACAACTTGTTCTCCATCAAAATGAACAAATGAGACATTAAATAACATCTACAGATCAAGACGAAGCGAATGGAAGCGGTCCCTGCCTCGTAGCTGCGAACAGCTGTGATCGCAGGAAAATGCTGTTACAAAGATTTCTCAGTATATCTCCGGGACATTTCCCTGGCTTTCCCACCGTCACAATGGACAAACGAGACATGAAATAACATCAACAGATCAAGACGAAGTGAATGGAGGTACCCCCGGACTCATAGCATGTGTAAATCGAGACGAAACATCTCTCTCTCCCCCGCCTGTTTGCGAAGGGGAGGGGCAGTTTACACACACACACGCAGCTGCTGCATGCAGCAACGCACACACAGGGAGGAGATGGCAGAGAGAATGCACTCCCCTGAAAACTCCCCTTGAATTCCTCCAGACTCAGAAAATGTAAAAGTTCACTTTTTGGAGATCCATAGAAAAGGGTGAAAATGGAAAAAAGTATTCGAAAATAGTGCCTCATAAGGCGGGTAGAGTCCCTTGAAAACTCCCCTTGAATTCCTCCAGACTCAGAAAAAGTCAAAGTTGACTTTTTGGAGATCCATAGAAAAAGGGTGAAAATGAAAAAAAGTATGCCACAGCATGGATTCGAACACGCGACCAACCGCATCCAGGGGTGAGCATTAACGCAGTGAGCCACTGGACCTGAGTACTCAAACATGCCTACTTTTGCATCTTAGAAACTCTGAATTCACTAAATGTACAACCTTTTCTCCATCAAAATGAACAAATGAGACATTAAATAACATCTACAGATCAAGACGAAGCGAATGGAAGCGGTCCCAGCCTCGTAGCTGCGAACAGCTGTGATCGCAGGAAAATGCTGTTACAAAGATTTCTCAGTATATCTCCGGGACATTTCCCTGGCTTTCCCACCGTCACAATGGACAAACGAGACATGAAATAACATCAACAGATCAAGACGAAGCGAATGGAAGCGGTCCCAGCCTCGTAGCTGTGATCGCAGGAAAATGCTGTTACAAAGATTTCTCAGTATATCTCCGGGACATTTCCCTGGCTTTCCCACCGTCACAATGGACAAACGAGACATGAAATAACATCAACAGATCAAGACGAAGCGAATGGAAGTACCCCTGGAGTCATAGCATGTGTAAATCGAGACAAAACATCTCTCTCTCCCCCGCCTGCGTGCGAAGGGGAGGGGCAGTTTACACACACACACGCAGCTGCTGCATGCAGCAACGCACACAGGGAGGAGATGGCAGAGAGAATGCACTCCCCTGAAAACTCCCCTTGAATTCCTCCAGACTCAGAAAATGTAAAAGTTCACTTTTTGGAGATCCATAGAAAAAGGGTGAAAATGGAAAAAAGTATTCGAAAATAGTGCCTCATAAGGCAGGTAGAGTCCCTTGAAAACTCCCCTTGAATTCCTCCAGACTCAGAAAAAGTCAAAGTTGACTTTTTGGAGATCCATAGAAAAAGGGTGAAAATGAAAAAAAGTATGCCACAGCATGGATTCGAACACGCGACCAACCGCATCTAGGGGCGAGCGTTAACGCAGTGAGCCACTGGACCTGAGTACTCAAATATGCCTACTTGTGCATCTTAGACACTCTGAATTCACTAAATGTACAACTTTTTATCCATCAAAATGAACAAATGAGACATGAAATAACATCTACAGATCAAGACGAAGCGAATGGAAGCAGTCCCAGCCTCGTAGCTGTGAACAGCTGTGATCGCAGGAAAATGCTGTTACAAAGATTTCTCAGTATATCTCTGGGACATTTCCCTAGCTTTCCCACCGTCACAATGGACAAACGAGACATGAAATAACATCAACAGATCAAGACGAAGCGAATGGAAGTACCCCCGGAGTCATAGCATGTGTAAATCGAGACGAAACATCTCTCTCTCCCCCGCCTGCTTGCGAAGGGGAGGGGCAGTTTACACACACACACGCAGCTGCTGCATGCAGCAACGCACACACAGGGAGGAGATGGCAGAGAGAATGCACTCCCCTGAAAACTCCCCTTGAATTCCTCCAGACTCAGAAAATGTAAAAGTTCACTTTTTGGAGATCCATAGAAAAGGGTGAAAATGGAAAAAAGTATTCGAAAATAGTGCCTCATAAGGCGGGTAGAGTCCCTTGAAAACTCCCCTTGAATTCCTCCAGACTCAGAAAAAGTCAAAGTTGACTTTTTGGAGATCCATAGAAAAAGGGTGAAAATGAAAAAAAGTATGCCACAGCATGGATTCGAACACGCGACCAACCGCATCCAGGGGTGAGCATTAACGCAGTGAGCCACTGGACCTGAGTACTCAAACATGCCTACTTTTGCATCTTAGAAACTCTGAATTCACTAAATGTACAACCTTTTCTCCATCAAAATGAACAAATGAGACATTAAATAACATCTACAGATCAAGACGAAGCGAATGGAAGCGGTCCCAGCCTCGTAGCTGCGAACAGCTGTGATCGCAGGAAAATGCTGTTACAAAGATTTCTCAGTATATCTCCGGGACATTTCCCTGGCTTTCCCACCGTCACAATGGACAAACGAGACATGAAATAACATCAACAGATCAAGACGAAGCGAATGGAAGCGGTCCCAGCCTCGTAGCTGTGATCGCAGGAAAATGCTGTTACAAAGATTTCTCAGTATATCTCCGGGACATTTCCCTGGCTTTCCCACCGTCACAATGGACAAACGAGACATGAAATAACATCAACAGATCAAGACGAAGCGAATGGAAGTACCCCTGGAGTCATAGCATGTGTAAATCGAGACAAAACATCTCTCTCTCCCCCGCCTGCTTGCGAAGGGGAGGGGCAGTTTACACACACACACGCAGCTGCTGCATGCAGCAACGCACACAGGGAGGAGATGGCAGAGAGAATGCACTCCCCTGAAAACTCCCCTTGAATTCCTCCAGACTCAGAAAATGTAAAAGTTCACTTTTTGGAGATCCATAGAAAAAGGGTGAAAATGGAAAAAAGTATTCGAAAATAGTGCCTCATAAGGCGGGTAGAGTCCCTTGAAAACTCCCCTTGAATTCCTCCAGACTCAGAAAAAGTCAAAGTTGACTTTTTGGAGATCCATAGAAAAAGGGTGAAAATGAAAAAAAGTATGCCACAGCATGGATTCGAACACGCGACCAACCGCATCCAGGGGCGAGCATTAACGCAGTGAGCCACTGGACCTGAGTACTCAAACATGCCTACTTGTGCATCTTAGAAACTCTGAATTCACTAAATGTACAACTTTTTCTCCATCAAAATGAACAAATGAGACATTAAATAACATCTACAGATCAAGACGAAGCGAATGGAAGCGGTCCCAGCCTCGTAGCTGTGAACAGCTGTGATCGCAGGAAAATGCTGTTACAAAGATTTCTCAGTATATCTCCGGGACATTTCCCTGGCTTTCCCACCGTCACAATGGACAAACGAGACATGACATAACATCAACAGATCAAGACGAAGCGAATGGCGGTACCCCCGGAGTCATAGCATGTGTAAATCGAGACGAAACATCTCTCTCTCCCCCGCCTGCTTGCGAGGGGGAGGGGCAGTTTACACACACACGCAGCTGCTGCATGCAGCAACACACACACAGGTAGGAGATGGCAGAGAGAACGCACTCCCCTGAAAACTCCCCTTGAATTCCTCCAGACTCAGAAAATGTAAAAGATCACTTTTTGGAGATCCATAGAAAAAGGGTGAAAATGAAAAAAAGAATGCCACAGCATGGATTCGAACACGCGACCAACCGCATCCAGGGGCGAGCGTTAACCCAGTGAGCCACTGGACCTGAGTACTCAAACATGCCTACTTGTGCATCTTAGACACTCTGAATTTACTAAATGTACAACTTTTTCTCCATCAAAATGAACAAATGAGACATTAAATAACATCTACAGATCAAGACGAAGCGAATGGAAGCGGTCCCAGCCTCGTAGCTGCGAACAGCTGTGATCGCAGGAAAATGCTGTTACAAAGATTTCTCAGTATATCTCCGGGACATTTCCCTGGCTTTCCCACCGTCACAATGGACAAACGAGACATGAAATAACATCAACAGATCAAGACGAAGCGAATGGAAGTACCCCCGGAGTCATAGCATGTGTAAATCGAGACGAAACATCTCTCTCTCCCCCGCCTGCTTGCTAGGGGGAGGGGCAGTTTACACACACACGCAGCTGCTGCATGCAGCAACACACACACAGGGAGGAGATGGCAGAGAGAACGCACTCCCCTGAAAACTCCCCTTGAATTCCTCCAGACTCAGAAAAAGTCAAAGTTGACTTTTTGGAGATCCATAGAAAAAGGGTGAAAATGAAAAAAAGTATGCCACAGCATGGACTCGAACATGCGACCAAACGCATCCAGGGGCGAGTGTTAACGCAGTGAGCCACTGGACCTGAGTACTCAAACATGCCTACTTGTGCATCTTAGAAACTCTGAATTCACTAAATGTACAACTTTTTCTCCATCAAAATGAACAAATGAGACATTAAATAACATCTACAGATCAAGACGAAGCGAATGGAAGCGGTCCCAGCCTCGTAGCTGTGAACAGCTGTGATCGCAGGAAAATGCTGTTACAAAGATTTATCAGTATATCTCCGGGACATTTCCCTGGCTTTCCCACCGTCACAATGGACAAACGAGACATGAAATAACATCAACAGATCAAGACGAAGCGAATGGAAGTACCCCCGGAGTCATAGCATGTGTAAATCGAGACGAAACATCTCTCTCTCCCCCGCCTGCTTGCGAAGGGGAGGGGCAGTTTACACACACACACGCAGCTGCTGCATGCAGCAACGCACACACAGGGAGGAGATGGCAGAGAGAATGCACTCCCCTGAAAACTCCCCTTGAATTCCTCCAGACTCAGAAAATGTAAAAGTTCACTTTTTGGAGATCCATAGAAAAAGGGTGAAAATGGAAAAAAGTATTCGAAAATAGTGCCTCATAAGGCGGCTAGAGTCCCTTGAAAACTCCCCTTGAATTCTTCCAGACTCAGAAAAAGTCAAAGTTGACTTTTTGGAGATCCATAGAAAAAGGGTGAAAATGAAAAAAAGTATGCCACAGCATGGATTCGAACACGCGACCAACCGCATCCAGGGGCGAGCATTAACGCAGTGAGCCACTGGACCTGAGTACTCAAACACGCCTACTTGTGCATCTTAGACACTCTGAATTCACTAAATGTACAACTTTTTCTCCATCAAAATGAACAAATGAGACATTAAATAACATCTACAGATCAAGACGAAGCGAATGGAAGCGGTCCCAGCCTCGTAGCTGTGAACAGTTGTGATCGCAGGAAAATGCTGTTACAAAGATTTCTCAGTATATCTCCGGGACATTTCCCTGGCTTTCCCACCGTCACAATGGACAAACGAGACATGAAATAACATCAACAGATCAAGACGAAGCGAATGGAGGTACCCCCGGAGTCATAGCATGTGTAAATCGAGACGAAACATCTCTCTCTCCCCCGCCTGCTTGCGAGGGGGAGGGGCAGTTTACACACACACGCAGCTGCTGCAAGCAGCAACACACACACAGGGAGGAGATGGCAGAGAGAACGCACTCCCCTGAAAACTCCCCTTGAATTCCTCCAGACTCAGAAAATGTAAAAGATCACTTTTTGGAGATCCATAGAAAAAGGGTGAAAATGAAAAAAAGAATGCCACAGCATGGATTCGAACACGCGACCAACCGCATCCAGGGGCGAGTGTTAACGCAGTGAGCCACTGGACCTGAGTACTCAAACATGCCTACTTGTGCATCTTAGACACTCTGAATTTACTAAATGTACAACTTTTTCTCCATCAAAATGAACAAATGAGACATTAAATAACATCTACAGATCAAGACGAAGCGAATGGAAGCGGTCCCAGCCTCGTAGCTGCGAACAGCTGTGATCGCAGGAAGATGCTGTTACAAAGATTTCTCAGTATATCTCCGGGACATTTCCCTGGCTTTCCCACCGTCACAATGGACAAACGAGACATGAAATAACATCAACAGATCAAGACGAAGCGAATGGAAGTACCCCTGGAGTCATAGCATGTGTAAATCGAGACGAAACATCTCTCTCTCCCCCGCCTGCTTGCGAAGGGGAGGGGCAGTTTACACACACACACGCAGCTGCTGCATGCAGCAACGCACACACAGGGAGGAGATGGCAGAGAGAATGCACTCCCCTGAAAACTCCCCTTGAATTCCTCCAGACTCAGAAAATGTAAAAGTTCACTTTTTGGAGATCCATAGAAAAAGGGTGAAAATGGAAAAAAGTATTTGAAAATAGTGCCTCATAAGGCGGGTAGAGTCCCTTGAAAACTCCCCTTGAATTCCTCCAGACTCAGAAAAAGTCAAAGTTGACTTTTTGGAGATCCATAGAAAAAGGGTGAAAATGAAAAACAGTATGCCACAGCATGGATTCGAACACGCGAACAACCGCATCCAGGGGCGAGCATTAACGCAGTGAGCCACTGGACCTGAGTACTCAAACACGCCTACTTGTGCATCTTAGACACTCTGAATTCACTAAATGTACAACTTTTTCTCCATAAAAATGAACAAATGACACATTAAATAACATCTACAGATCAAGACGAAGCGAATGGAAGCGGTCCCAGCCTCGTAGCTGTGAACAGCTGTGATCGCAGGAAAATGCTGTTACAAAGATTTCTCAGTATATCTCCAGGACATTTCCCTGGCTTTCCCACCGTCACAATGGACAAACGAGACATGAAATAACATCAACAGATCAAGACGAAGCGAATGGAGGTACCCCCGGAGTCATAGCATGTGTAAATCGAGACGAAACATCTCTCTCTCCCCCGCCTGCTTGCGAGGGGGAGGGGCAGTTTACACACACACGCAGCTGCTGCATGCAGCAACACACACACAGGGAGGAGATGGCAGAGAGAACGCACTCCCCTGAAAACTCCCCTTGAATTCCTCCAGACTCAGAAAAAGTCAAAGTTGACTTTTTGGAGATCCATAGAAAAAGGGTGAAAATGAAAAAAAATATGCTACAGCATGGACTCGAACATGCGACGAACCGCATCCAGGGGCGAGCGTTAACGCAGTGAGCCACTGGACCTGAGTACTCAAACATGCCTACTTGTGCATCTTAGAAACTCTGAATTCACTAAATGTACAACTTTTTCTCCATCAAAATGAACAAATGAGACATTAAATAACATCTACAGATCAAGACGAAGCGAATGGAAGCGGTCCCAGCCTCGTAGCTGTGAACAGCTGTGATTGCAGGAAAATGCTGTTACAAAGATTTCTCAGTATATCTCCGGGACATTTCCCTGGCTTTCCCACCGTCACAATGGACAAACGAGACATGAAATAACATCAACAGATCAAGACGAAGCGAATGGAAGTACCCCTGGAGTCATAGCATGTGTAAATCGAGACGAAACATCTCTCTCTCCCCCGCCTGCTTGCGAAGGGGAGGGGCAGTTTACACACACACACGCAGCTGCTGCATGCAGCAACGCACACACAGGGAGGAGATGGCAGAGAGAATGCACTCCCCTGAAAACTCCCCTTGAATTCCTCCAGACTCAGAAAATGTAAAAGTTCACTTTTTGGAGATCCATAGAAAAAGGGTGAAAATGGAAAAAAGTATTTGAAAATAGTGCCTCATAAGGCGGGTAGAGTCCCTTGAAAACTCCCCTTGAATTCCTCCAGACTCAGAAAAAGTCAAAGTTGACTTTTTGGAGATCCATAGAAAAAGGGTGAAAATGAAAAACAGTATGCCACAGCATGGACTCGAAAACGCGACCAACCGCATCCAGGGGCGAGCGTTAACACAGTGAGCCACTGGACCTGAGTACTCAAACATGCCTACTTGTGCATCTTAGACACTCTGAATTTACTAAATGTACAACTTTTTCTCCATCAAAATGAACAAATGAGACATTAAATAACATCTACAGATCAAGACGAAGCGAATGGAAGCGGTCCCAGCCTCGTAGCTGCGAACAGCTGTGATCGCAGGAAAATGCTGTTACAAAGATTTCTCAGTATATCTCCGGGACATTTCCCTGGCTTTCACACCGTCACAATGGACAAACGAGACATGAAATAACATCAACAGATCAAGACGAAGCGAATGGAAGTACCCCCGGAGTCATAGCATGTGTAAATCGAGACGAAACATCTCTCTCTCCCCCGCCTGCTTGTGAAGGGGAGGGGCAGTTTACACACACACACGCAGCTGCTGCATGCAGCAACGCACACAGAGGGAGGAGATGGCAGAGAGAATGCACTCCCCTGAAAACTCCCCATGAATTCCTCCAGACTCAGAAAATGTAAAAGTTCACTTTTTGGAGATCCATAGAAAAAGGGTGAAAATGGAAAAAAGTATTCGAAAATAGTGCCTCATAAGGCGGGTAGAGTCCCTTGAAAACTCCCCTTGAATTCCTCCAGACTCAGAAAAAGTCAAAGTTGACTTTTTGGAGATCCATAGAAAAAGGGTGAAAATGAAAAACAGTATGCCACAGCATGGATTCGAACACGCGAACAACCGCATCCAGGGGCGAGCATTAACGCAGTGAGCCACTGGACCTGAGTACTCAAACACGCCTACTTGTGCATCTTAGACACTCTGAATTCACTAAATGTACAACTTTTTCTCCATAAAAATGAACAAATGACACATTAAATAACATCTACAGATCAAGACGAAGCGAATGGAAGCGGTCCCAGCCTCGTAGCTGTGAACAGCTGTGATCGCAGGAAAATGCTGTTACAAAGATTTCTCAGTATATCTCCAGGACATTTCCCTGGCTTTCCCACCGTCACAATGGACAAACGAGACATGAAATAACATCAACAGATCAAGACGAAGCGAATGGAGGTACCCCCGGAGTCATAGCATGTGTAAATCGAGACGAAACATCTCTCTCTCCCCCGCCTGCTTGCGAGGGGGAGGGGCAGTTTACACACACACGCAGCTGCTGCATGCAGCAACACACACACAGGGAGGAGATGGCAGAGAGAACGCACTCCCCTGAAAACTCCCCTTGAATTCCTCCAGACTCAGAAAAAGTCAAAGTTGACTTTTTGGAGATCCATAGAAAAAGGGTGAAAATGAAAAAAAATATGCTACAGCATGGACTCGAACATGCGACGAACCGCATCCAGGGGCGAGCGTTAACGCAGTGAGCCACTGGACCTGAGTACTCAAACATGCCTACTTGTGCATCTTAGAAACTCTGAATTCACTAAATGTACAACTTTTTCTCCATCAAAATGAACAAATGAGACATTAAATAACATCTACAGATCAAGACGAAGCGAATGGAAGCGGTCCCAGCCTCGTAGCTGTGAACAGCTGTGATTGCAGGAAAATGCTGTTACAAAGATTTCTCAGTATATCTCCGGGACATTTCCCTGGCTTTCCCACCGTCACAATGGACAAACGAGACATGAAATAACATCAACAGATCAAGACGAAGCGAATGGAAGTACCCCTGGAGTCATAGCATGTGTAAATCGAGACGAAACATCTCTCTCTCCCCCGCCTGCTTGCGAAGGGGAGGGGCAGTTTACACACACACACGCAGCTGCTGCATGCAGCAACGCACACACAGGGAGGAGATGGCAGAGAGAATGCACTCCCCTGAAAACTCCCCTTGAATTCCTCCAGACTCAGAAAATGTAAAAGTTCACTTTTTGGAGATCCATAGAAAAAGGGTGAAAATGGAAAAAAGTATTTGAAAATAGTGCCTCATAAGGCGGGTAGAGTCCCTTGGAAACTCCCCTTGAATTCCTCCAGACTCAGAAAAAGTCAAAGTTGACTTTTTGGAGATCCATAGAAAAAGGGTGAAAATGAAAAACAGTATGCCACAGCATGGACTCGAAAACGCGACCAACCGCATCCAGGGGCGAGCGTTAACACAGTGAGCCACTGGACCTGAGTACTCAAACATGCCTACTTGTGCATCTTAGACACTCTGAATTTACTAAATGTACAACTTTTTCTCCATCAAAATGAACAAATGAGACATTAAATAACATCTACAGATCAAGACGAAGCGAATGGAAGCGGTCCCAGCCTCGTAGCTGCGAACAGCTGTGATCGCAGGAAAATGCTGTTACAAAGATTTCTCAGTATATCTCCGGGACATTTCCCTGGCTTTCACACCGTCACAATGGACAAACGAGACATGAAATAACATCAACAGATCAAGACGAAGCGAATGGAAGTACCCCCGGAGTCATAGCATGTGTAAATCGAGACGAAACATCTCTCTCTCCCCCGCCTGCTTGTGAAGGGGAGGGGCAGTTTACACACACACACACGCAGCTGCTGCATGCAGCAACGCACACAGAGGGAGGAGATGGCAGAGAGAATGCACTCCCCTGAAAACTCCCCATGAATTCCTCCAGACTCAGAAAATGTAAAAGTTCACTTTTTGGAGATCCATAGAAAAAGGGTGAAAATGGAAAAAAGTATTCGAAAATAGTGCCTCATAAGGCGGGTAGAGTCCCTTGAAAACTCCCTTTGAATTCCTCCAGACTCAGAAAAAGTCAAAGTTGACTTTTTGGAGATCCATAGAAAAAGGGTGAAAATGAAAAAAAGTATACCACAGCATGGATTCGAACACGCGACCAACCGCATCTAGGGGCGAGCGTTAACGCAGTGAGCCACTGGACCTGAGTACTCAAATATGCCTACTTGTGCATCTTAGACACTCTGAATTCACTAAATGTACAACTTTTTATCCATCAAAATGAACAAATGAGACATGAAATAACATCTACAGATCAAGACGAAGCGAATGGAAGCGGTACCAGCCTCGTAGCTGTGAACAGCTGTGATCGCAGGAAAATGCTGTTACAAAGATTTCTCAGTATATCTCCGGGACATTTCCCTGGCTTTGCCACCGTCACAATGGACAAATGAGACATGAAATAACATCAACAGATCAAGACGAAGCGAATGGAAGTACCCCCGGAGTCATAGCATGTGTAAATCGAGACGAAACATCTCTCTCTCCCCCGCCTGCTTGCGAAGGGGAGGGGCAGTTTACACACACACACGCAGTTGCTGCATGCAGCAACGCACACACAGGGAGGAGATGGCAGAGAGAATGCACTCCCCTGAAAACTCCCCTTGAATTTCTCCAGACTCAGAAAATGTAAAAGTTCACTTTTTGGAGATCCATAGAAAAAGGGTGAAAATGGAAAAAAGTATTCGAAAATAGTGCATCATAAGGCGGGTAGAGTCCCTTGAAAACTCCCCTTGAATTCCTCCAGACTCAGAAAAAGTCAAAGTTGACTTTTTGGAGATCCATAGAAAAAGGGTGAAAATGAAAAAAAGTATGCCACAGCATGGACTCGAACATGCGACCAACCGCATCCAGGGGCGAGCGTTAACGCAGTGAGCCACTGGACCTGAGTACTCAAACATGCCTACTTGTGCATCTTAGAAACTCTGAATTCACTAAATGTACAACTTTTTCTCCATCAAAATGAACAAATGAGACATTAAATAACATCTACAGATCAAGACGAAGCGAATGGAAGCGGTCCCAGCCTCGTAGCTGTGAACAGCTGTGATCGCAGGAAAATGCTGTTACAAAGATTTATCAGTATATCTCATGGACATTTCCCTGGCTTTCCCACCGTCACAATGGACAAACGAGACATGAAATAACATCAACAGATCAAGACGAAGCGAATGAAGGTACCCCCGGAGTCATAGCATGTGTAAATCGAGACGAAACATCTCTCTCTCCCCCGCCTGCTTGCGAGAGGGAGGGGCAGTTTACACACACACGCAGCTGCTGCATGCAGCAACACACACACAGGGAGGAGATGGCAGAGAGAACGCACTCCCCTGAAAACTCCCCTTGAATTCCTCCAGACTCAGAAAATGTAAAAGATCACTTTTTGGAGATCCATAGAAAAAGGGTGAACATGGAAAAAAGTATTCGAAAATAGTGCCTCATAAGGCGGGTAGAGTCCCTTGAAAACTCCCCTTGAATTCCTCCAGACTCAGAAAAAGTCAAAGTTTACTTTTTGGAGATCCATAGAAAAAGGGTGAAAATGAAAAAAAGTATGCCACAGCATGGATTCGAACACGCGACCAACCGCATCCAGGGGCGAGCGTTAACGCAGTGAGCCACTGGACATGAGTACTCAAACATACCTACTTTTGCATCTTAGACACTCTGAATTCACTAAATGTACAACTTTTTCTCCATCAAAATGAACAAATGAGACATGAAATAACATCTACAGATCAAGACGAAGCGAATGGAAGCGGTCCCAGCCTCGTAGCTGTGAACAGCTGTGATCGCAGGAAAATGCTGTTACAAAGATTTCTCAGTATATCTCCGGGACATTTCCCTGGCTTTGCCACCGTCACAATGGACAAACGAGACATGAAATAACATCAACAGATCAAGACGAAGCGAATGGAAGTACCCCCGGAGTCATAGCATGTGTAAATCGAGACGAAACATCTCTCTCTCCCCCGCCTGCTTGCGAAGGGGAGGGGCAGTTTACACACACACACGCAGTTGCTGCATGCAGCAACGCACACACAGGGAGGAGATGGCAGAGAGAATGCACTCCCCTGAAAACTCCCCTTGAATTTCTCCAGACTCAGAAAATGTAAAAGTTCACTTTTTGGAGATCCATAGAAAAAGGGTGAAAATGGAAAAAAGTATTCGAAAATAGTGCATCATAAGGCGGGTAGAGTCCCTTGAAAACTCCCCTTGAATTCCTCCAGACTCAGAAAAAGTCAAAGTTGACTTTTTGGAGATCCATAGAAAAAGGGTGAAAATGAAAAAAAGAATGCCACAGCATGGATTCGAACACGCGACCAACCGCATCCAGGGGCGAGCGTTAACACAGTGAGCCACTGGACCTGAGTACTCAAACATGCCTACTTGTGCATCTTAGACACTCTGAATTTACTAAATGTACAACTTGTTCTCCATCAAAATGAACAAATGAGACATTAAATAACATCTACAGATCAAGACGAAGCGAATGGAAGTACCCCCGGAGTCATAGCATGTGTAAATCGAGACGAAACATCTCTCTCTCCCCCGCCTGCTTGCGAAGGGGAGGGGCAGTTTACACACACACACGCAGCTGCTGCATGCAGCAACGCACACACAGGGAGGAGATGGCAGAGAGAATGCACTCCCCTGAAAACTCCCCTTGAATTCCTCCAGACTCAGAAAATGTAAAAGTTCACTTTTTGGAGATCCATAGAAAAGGGTGAAAATGGAAAAAAGTATTCGAAAATAGTGCCTCATAAGGCGGGTAGAGTCCCTTGAAAACTCCCCTTGAATTCCTCCAGACTCAGAAAAAGTCAAAGTTGACTTTTTGGAGATCCATAGAAAAAGGGTGAAAATGAAAAAAAGTATGCCACAGCATGGATTCGAACACGCAACCAACCGCATCCAGGGGTGAACATTAACGCAGTGAGCCACTGGACCTGAGTACTCAAACATGCCTACTTTTGCATCTTAGAAACTCTGAATTCACTATATGTACAACCTTTTCTCCATCAAAATGAACAAATGAGACATTAAATAACATCTACAGATCAAGACGAAGCGAATGGAAGCGGTCCCAGCCTCGTAGCTGCGAACAGCTGTGATCGCAGGAAAATGCTGTTACAAAGATTTCTCAGTATATCTCCGGGACATTTCCCTGGCTTTCCCACCGTCACAATGGACAAACGAGACATGAAATAACATCAACAGATCAAGACGAAGCGAATGGAAGCGGTCCCAGCCTCGTAGCTGTGATCGCAGGAAAATGCTGTTACAAAGATTTCTCAGTATATCTCCGGGACATTTCCCTGGCTTTCCCACCGTCACAATGGACAAACGAGACATGAAATAACATCAACAGATCAAGACGAAGCGAATGGAAGTACCCCTGGAGTCATAGCATGTGTAAATCGAGACAAAACATCTCTCTCTCCCCTGCCTGCTTGCGAAGGGGAGGGGCAGTTTACACACACACACGCAGCTGCTGCATGCAGCAACGCACACAGGGAGGAGATGGCAGAGAGAATGCACTCCCCTGAAAACTCTCCTTGAATTCCTCCAGACTCAGAAAATGTAAAAGTTCACTTTTTGGAGATCCATAGAAAAAGGGTGAAAATGGAAAAAAGTATTCGAAAATAGTGCCTCATAAGGCGGGTAGAGTCCCTTGAAAACTCCCCTTGAATTCCTCCAGACTCAGAAAAAGTCAAAGTTGACTTTTTGGAGATCCATAGAAAAAGGGTGAAAATGAAAAAAAGTATGCCACAGCATGGATTCGAACACGCGACCAACCGCATCCAGGGGCGAGCATTAACGCAGTGAGCCACTGGACCTGAGTACTCAAACATGCCTACTTGTGCATCTTAGAAACTCTGAATTCACTAAATGTACAACTTTTTCTCCATCAAAATGAACAAATGAGACATTAAATAACATCTACAGATCAAGACGAAGCGAATGGAAGCGGTCCCAGCCTCGTAGCTGTGAACAGCTGTGATCGCAGGAAAATGCTGTTACAAAGATTTCTCAGTATATCTCCGGGACATTTCCCTGGCTTTCCCACCGTCACAATGGACAAACGAGACATGACATAACATCAACAGATCAAGACGAAGCGAATGGCGGTACCCCCGGAGTCATAGCATGTGTAAATCGAGACGAAACATCTCTCTCTCCCCCGCCTGCTTGCGAGGGGGAGGGGCAGTTTACACACACACGCAGCTGCTGCATGCAGCAACACACACACAGGTAGGAGATGGCAGAGAGAACGCACTCCCCTGAAAACTCCCCTTGAATTCCTCCAGACTCAGAAAATGTAAAAGATCACTTTTTGGAGATCCATAGAAAAAGGCCGAAAATGAAAAAAAGAATGCCACAGCATGGATTCGAACACGCGACCAACCGCATCCAGGGGCGAGTGTTAATGCAGTGAGCCACTGGACCTGAGTACGCAAATATGCCTACTTGTGCATCTTAGACACTCTGAATTCACTAAATGTACAACTTTTTCTCCATCAAAATGAACAAATGAGACATGAAATAACATCTACAGATCAAGACGAAGCGAATGAAAGCGGTCCCAGTCTCGTAGCTGTGAACAGCTGTGATCGCAGGAAAATGCTGTTACAAAGATTTCTCAGTATATCTCCGGGACATTTCCCTGGCTTTCCCACCGTCACAATGGACAAACGAGACATTAAATAACATCAACAGATCAAGACGAAGCGAATGGAAGTACCCCCGGAGTCATAGCATGTGTAAATCGAGACAAAACATCTCTCTCTCCCCCGCCTGCTTGCGAAGGGGAGGGGCAGTTTACACACACACACGCAGCTGCTGCATGCAGCAACGCACACACAGGGAGGAGATGGCAGAGAGAATGCACTCCCCTGAAAACTCCCCTTGAATTCCTCCAGACTCAGAAAATGTAAAAGTTCACTTTTTGGAGATCCATAGAAAAAGGGTGAAAATGGAAAAAAGTATTCGAAAATAGTGCCTCATAAGGCGGGTAGAGTCCTTTGAAAACTCCCCTTGAATTCCTCCAGACTCAGAAAAAGTCAAAGTTGACTTTTTGGAGATCCATAGAAAAAGGGTGAAAATGAAAAAAAGTATGCCACAGCATGGACTCGAACATGCGACCAAATGCATCCAGGGGCGAGCGTTAACGCAGTGAGCCACTGGACCTGAGTACTCAAACATGCCTACTTGTGCATCTTAGAAACTCTGAATTCACTAAATGTACAACTTTTTCTCCATCAAAATGAACAAATGAGACATTAAATAACATCTACAGATCAAGACGAAGCGAATGGAAGCGGTCCCAGCCTCGTAGCTGTGAACAGCTGTGATCGCAGGAAAATGCTGTTACAAAGATTTATCAGTATATCTCCGGGACATTTCCCTGGCTTTCCCACCGTCACAATGGACAAACGAGACATGAAATAACATCAACAGATCAAGACGAAGCGAATGGAAGTACCCCCTGAGTCATAGCATGTGTAAATCGAGACGAAACATCTCTCTCTCCCCCGCCTGCTTGCGAAGGGGAGGGGCAGTTTACACACACACACGCAGCTGCTGTATGCAGCAACGCACACAGAGGGAGGAGATGGCAGAGAGAATGCACTCCCCTGAAAACTCCCCTTGAATTCCTCCAGACTCAGAAAATGTAAAAGTTCACTTTTTGGAGATCCATAGAAAAAGGGTGAAAATGGAAAAAAGTATTCGAAAATAGTGCCTCATAAGGCGGGTAGAGTCCCTTGAAAACTCCCCTTGAATTCCTCCAGACTCAGAAAAAGTCAAAGTTGACTTTTTGGAGATCCATAGAAAAAGGGTGAAAATGAAAAAAAGAATGCCACAGCATGGATTCGAACACGCGACCAACAGCATCCAGGGGCGAGCGTTAACACAGTGAGCCACTGGACCTGAGTACTCAAACATGCCTACTTTTGCATCTTAGAAACTCTGAATTCACTAAATGTACAACTTTTTCTCCATCAAAATGAACAAATGAGACATGAAATAACATCTACAGATCAAGACGAAGCGAATGGAAGCGGTCCCAGCCTCGTAGCTGTGAACAGCTGTGATCGCAGGAAAATGCTGTTACAAAGATTTCTCAGTATATCTCCGGGACATTTCCCTCGCTTTCCCACCGACACAATGGACAAACGAGACATGAAATAACATCAACAGATCAAGACGAAGCGAATGGAAGTACCCCTGGAGTCATAGCATGTGTAAATCGAGACGAAACATCTCTCTCTCCCCCGCCTGCTTGCGAAGGGGACGGGCAGTTTACACACACACACGCAGCTGCTGCATGCAGCAACGCACACACAGGGAGGAGATGGCAGAGAGAATGCACTCCCCTGAAAACTCCCCTTGAATTCCTCCAGACTCAGAAAATGTAAAAGTTCACTTTTTGGAGATCCATAGAAAAAGGTTGAAAATGAAAAAAAGAATGCCACAGCATGGATTCGAACACGCGACCAACCGCATCCAGGGGCGAGTGTTAACGCAGTGAGCCACTGGACCTGAGTACGCAAATATGCCTACTTGTGCATCTTAGACACTCTGAATTCACTAAATGTACAACTTTTTCTCCATCAAAATGAACAAATGAGACATGAAATAACATCTACAGATCAAGACGAAGCGAATGAAAGCGGTCCCAGTCTCGTAGCTGTGAACAGCTGTGATCGCAGGAAAATGCTGTTACAAAGATTTCTCAGTATATCTCCGGGACATTTCCCTGGCTTTCCCACCGTCACAATGGACAAACGAGACATTAAATAACATCAACAGATCAAGACGAAGCGAATGGAAGTACCCCCGGAGTCATAGCATGTGTAAATCGAGACGAAACATCTCTCTCTCCCCCGCCTGCTTGCGAAGGGGAGGGGCAGTTTACACACACACACGCAGCTGCTGCATGCAGCAACGCACACACAGGGAGGAGATGGCAGAGAGAATGCACTCCCCTGAAAACTCCCCTTGAATTCCTCCAGACTCAGAAAATGTAAAAGTTCACTTTTTGGAGATCCATAGAAAAAGGGTGAAAATGGAAAAAAGTATTCGAAAATAGTGCCCCATAAGGCGGGTAGAGTCCTTTGAAAACTCCCCTTGAATTCCTCCAGACTCAGAAAAAGTCAAAGTTGACTTTTTAAAGATCCATAGAAAAAGGGTGAAAATGAAAAAAAGTATGCCACAGCATGGACTCGAACATGCGACCAAACGCATCCAGGGGCGAGCGTTAACGCAGTGAGCCACTGGACCTGAGTACTCAAACATGCCTACTTGTGCATCTTAGAAACTCTGAATTCACTAAATGTACAACTTTTTCTCCATCAAAATGAACAAATGAGACATTAAATAACATCTACAGATCAAGACGAAGCGAATGGAAGCGGTCCCAGCCTCGTAGCTGTGAACAGCTGTGATCGCAGGAAAATGCTGTTACAAAGATTTATCAGTATATCTCCGGGACATTTCCCTGGCTTTCCCACCGACACAATGGACACACGAGACATGAAATAACATCAACAGATCAAGACGAAGCGAATGGAAGTACCCCCGGAGTCATAGCATGTGTAAATCGAGACGAAACATCTCTCTCTCCCCCGCCTGCTTGCGAAGGGGATGGGCAGTTTACACACACACACGCAGCTGCTGCATGCAGCAACGCACACAGAGGGAGGAGATGGCAGAGAGAATGCACTCCCCTGAAAACTCCCCTTGAATTCCTCCAGACTCAGAAAATGTAAAAGTTCACTTTTTGGAGATCCATAGAAAAAGGGTGAAAATGGAAAAAAGTATTCGAAAATAGTGCCTCATAAGGCGGGTAGAGTCCCTTGAAAACTCCCCTTGAATTCCTCCAGACTCAGAAAAAGTCAAAGTTGACTTTTTGGAGATCCATAGAAAAAGGGTGAAAATGAAAAAAAGTATGCCACAGTATGGATTCGAACACGCGACCAACCACATCCAGGGGCGAGCATTAACGCAGTGAGCCACTGGACCTGAGTACTCAAACATGCCTACTTTTGCATCTTAGAAACTCTGAATTCACTAAATGTACAACTTTTTCTCCATCAAAATGAACAAATGAGACATGAAATAACATCTACAGATCAAGACGAAGCGAATGGAAGCGGTCCCAGCCTCGTAGCTGTGAACAGCTGTGATCGCAGGAAAATGCTGTTACAAAGATTTCTCAGTATATCTCCGGGAAATTTCCCTGGCTTTCCCACCGACACAATGGACAAACGAGACATGAAATAACATCAACAGATCAAGACGAAGCGAATGGAGGTACCCCCGGAGTCATAGCATGTGTACATCGAGACGAAACATCTCTCTCTCCCCCGCCTGCTTGCGAGAGGGAGGGGCAGTTTACACACACACGCAGCTGCTGCATGCAGCAACACACACACAGGGAGGAGATGGCAGAGAGAACGCACTCCCCTGAAAACTCCCCTTGAATTCCTCCAGACTCAGAAAATGTAAAAGATCACTTTTTGGAGATCCATAGAAAAAGGGTGAAAATGGAAAAAAGTATTCGAAAATAGTGCCTCATAAGGCGGGTAGAGTCCCTTGAAAACTCCCCTTGAATTCCTCCAGACTCAGAAAATGTAAAAGATCACTTTTTGGAGATCCATAGAAAAAGGGTGAAAATGAAAAAAAGAATGCCACAGCATGGATTCGAACACGCGACCAACCGCATCCAGAGGCGAGCGTTAACACAGTGAGCCACTGGACCTGAGTACTCAAACATGCCTACTTGTGCATCTTAGACACTCTGAATTCACTAAATGTACAACTTTTTCTCCATCGAAATGAACAAATGAGACATGAAATAACATCTACAGATCAAGACAAAGCGAATGGAAGTGGTCCCAGCCTCGTAGCTGTGAACAGCTGTGATCGCAGGAAAATGCTGTTACAAAGATTTCTCAGTATATCTCCGGGACATTTCCCTGGCTTTGCCACCGTCACAATGGACAAACGAGACATGAAATAACATCAACAGATCAAGACGAAGCGAATGGAAGTACCCCCGGAGTCATAGCATGTGTAAATCGAGACGAAACATCTCTCTCTCCCCCGCCTGCTTGCGAAGGGGAGGGGCAGTTTACACACACACACGCAGCTGTTGCATGCAGCAACGCACACAGAGGGAGGAGATGGCAGAGAGAATGCACTCCCGTGAAAACTCCCCTTGAATTCCTCCAGACTCAGAAAATGTAAAAGTTCACTTTTTGGAGATCCATAGAAAAAGGGTGAAAATGGAAAAAAGTATTCGAAAATAGTGCCTCATAAGGCGGGTAGAGTCCCTTGAAAACTCCCCTTGAATTCCTCCAGACTCAGAAAAAGTCAAAGTTGACTTTTTGGAGATCCATAGAAAAAGGGTGAAAATGAAAAAAAGTATTCCACAGTATGGATTCGAACACGCGACCAACCGCATCCAGGAGCGAGCATTATCGCAGTGAGCCACTGGACCTGAGTACTCAAACATGCCTACTTTTGCATCTTAGAAACTCTGAATTCACTAAATGTACAACTTTTTCTCCATCAAAATGAACAAATGAGACATGAAATAACATCTACAGATCAAGACGAAGCGAATGGAAGCGGTCCCAGCCTCGTAGCTGTGAACAGCTGTGATCGCAGGAAAATGCTGTTACAAAGATTTCTCAGTATATCTCCGGGACATTTCCCTGGCTTTCCCACCGACACAATGGACACACGAGACATGAAATAACATCAACAGATCAAGACGAAGCGAATGGAGGTACCCCCGGAGTCATAGCATGTGTAAATCGAGACGAAACATCTCTCTCTCCCCCGCCTGCTTGCGAGGGGGAGGGGCAGTTTACACACACACGCAGCTGCTGCATGCAGCAACACACACACAGGGAGGAGATGGCAGAGAGAACGCACTCCCCTGAAAACTCCCCTTGAATTCCTCCAGACTCAGAAAATGTAAAAGTTCACTTTTTGGAGATCCATAGAAAAGGGTGAAAATGGAAAAAAGTATTCCAAAATAGTGCCTCATAAGGCGGGTAGAGTCCCTTGAAAACTCCCCTTGAATTCCTCCAGACTCAGAAAATGTAAAAGATCACTTTTTGGAGATCCATAGAAAAAGGCCGAAAATGAAAAAAAGAATGCCACAGCATGGATTCGAACACGCGACCAACCGCATCCAGGGGCGAGTGTTAACGCAGTGAGCCACTGGACCTGAGTACGCAAATATGCCTACTTGTGCATCTTAGACACTCTGAATTCACTAAATGTACAACTTTTTCTCCATCAAAATGAACAAATGAGACATTAAATAACATCTACAGATCAAGACGAAGCGAATGGAAGCGGTCCCAGCCTCGTAGCTGTGAACAGCTGTGATCGCAGGAAAATGCTGTTACAAAGATTTATCAGTATATCTCCGGGACATTTCCCTGGCTTTCCCACCGTCACAATGGACATACGAGACATGAAATAACATCAACAGATCAAGACGAAGCGAATGGAAGTACCCCCGGAGTCATAGCATGTGTAAATCGAGACGAAACATCTCTCTCTCCCCCGCCTGCTTGCGAAGGGGAGGGGCAGTTTACACACACACACGCAGCTGCTGTATGCAGCAACGCACACAGAGGGAGGAGATGGCAGAGAGAATGCACTCCCCTGAAAACTCCCCTTGAATTCCTCCAGACTCAGAAAATGAAAAAGATCACTTTTTGGAGATCCATAGAAAAAGGGTGAAAATGGAAAAAAGTATTCGAAAATAGTGCCTCATAAGGCGGGTAGAGTCCCTTGAAAACTCCCCTTGAATTCCTCCAGACTCAGAAAATGTAAAAGATCACTTTTTGGAGATCCATAGAAAAAGGGTGAAAATGAAAAAAAGAATGCCACAGCATGGATTCGAACACGCGACCAACCGCATCCAGAGGCGAGCGTTAACACAGTGAGCCACTGGACCTGAGTACTCAAACATGCCTACTTGTGCATCTTAGACACTCTGAATTCACTAAATGTACAACTTTTTCTCCATCGAAATGAACAAATGAGACATGAAATAACATCTACAGATCAAGACAAAGCGAATGGAAGTGGTCCCAGCCTCGTAGCTGTGAACAGCTGTGATCGCAGGAAAATGCTGTTACAAAGATTTCTCAGTATATCTCCGGGACATTTCCCTGGCTTTGCCACCGTCACAATGGACAAACGAGACATGAAATAACATCAACAGATCAAGACGAAGCGAATGGAAGTACCCCCGGAGTCATAGCATGTGTAAATCGAGACGAAACATCTCTCTCTCCCCCGCCTGCTTGCGAAGGGGAGGGGCAGTTTACACACACACACGCAGCTGCTGTATGCAGCAACGCACACAGAGGGAGGAGATGGCAGAGAGAATGCACTCCCCTGAAAACTCCCCTTGAATTCCTCCAGACTCAGAAAATGTAAAAGTTCACTTTTTGGAGATCCATAGAAAAAGGGTGAAAATGGAAAAAAGTATTCGAAAATAGTGCCTCATAAGGCGGGTAGAGTCCCTTGAAAACTCCCCTTGAATTCCTCCAGACTCAGAAAAAGTCAAAGTTGACTTTTTGGAGATCCATAGAAAAAGGGTGAAAATGAAAAAAAGAATGCCACAGCATGGATTCGAACACGCGACCAACCGCATCCAGGGGCGAGCGTTAACACAGTGAGCCACTGGACCTGAGTACTCAAACATGCCTACTTTTGCATCTTAGAAACTCTGAATTCACTAAATGTACAACTTTTTCTCCATCAAAATGAACAAATGAGACATGAAATAACATCTACAGATCAAGACGAAGCGAATGGAAGCGGTCCCAGCCTCGTAGCTGTGAACAGCTGTGATCGCAGGAAAATGCTGTTACAAAGATTTCTCAGTATATCTCCGGGACATTTCCCTGGCTTTCCCACCGACACAATGGACAAACGAGACATGAAATAACATCAACAGATCAAGACGAAGCGAATGGAAGTACCCCTGGAGTCATAGCATGTGTAAATCGAGACGAAACATCTCTCTCTCCCCCGCCTGCTTGCGAAGGGGACGGGCAGTTTACACACACACACGCAGCTACTGCATGCAGCAACGCACACACAGGGAGGAGATGGCAGAGAGAATGCACTCCCCTGAAAACTCCCCTTGAATTCCTCCAGACTCAGAAAATGTAAAAGTTCACTTTTTGGAGATCCATAGAAAAAGGGTGAAAATGGAAAAAAGTATTCGAAAATAGTGCCTCATAAGGCGGGTAGAGTCCCTTGAAAACTCCCCTTGAATTCCTCCAGACTCAGAAAAAGTCAAAGTTGACTTTTTGGAGATCCATAGAAAAAAGGGTGAAAATGAAAAAAAGTATGCTACAGCATGGATTCGAACACGCGACCAGCGGCATCCAGGGGCGAGCGTTAACGCAGTGAGCCACTGGACATGAGTACTCAAACATGCCTACTTTTGCATCTTAGACACTCTGAATTCACTAAATGTACAACTTTTTCTCCATCAAAATGAACAAATGAGACATGAAATAACATCTACAGATCAAGACGAAGCGAATGGAAGCGGTCCCAGCCTCGTAGCTGCGAACAGCTGTGATCGCAGGAAAATGCTGTTACAAAGATTTCTCAGTATATCTCCGGGACATTTCCCTGGCTTTCCCACCGACACAATGGACAAACGAGACATGAAATAACATCAACAGATCAAGACGAAGCGAATGGAGGTACCCCCGGAGTCATAGCATGTGTAAATCGAGACGAAACATCTCTCTCTCCCCCGCCTGCTTGCGAGGGGGAGGGGCAGTTTACACACACACGCAGCTGCTGCATGCAGCAACACACACACAGGGAGGAGATGGCAGAGAGAACGCACTCCCCTGAAAACTCCCCTTGAATTCCTCCAGACTCAGAAACTGTAAAAGATCAATTTTTGGAGATCCATAGAAAAAGGGTGAAAATGGAAAAAAGTATTCGAAAATAGTGCCTCATAAGGCGGGTAGAGTCCCTTGAAAACTCCCTTTGAATTCATCCAGACTCAGAAAAAGTCAAAGTTGACTTTTTGGAGATCCATAGAAAAAGGGTGAAAATGAAAAAAAGTATGCCACAGCATGGATTCGAACACGCGACCAACCGCATCCAGGGGCGAGCATCAACGCAGTGAGCCACTGGACCTGAGTACTCAAACATGCCTACTTTTGCATCTTAGAAACTCTGAATTCACTAAATGTACAACCTTTTCTCCATCAAAATGAACAAATGAGACATGAAATAACATCAACAGATCAAGACGAAGCGAATGGAAGTACCCCCGGAGTCATAGCATGTGTAAATCGAGACGAAACATCTCTCTCTCCCCCGCCTGCTTGCGAAGGGGAGGGGCAGTTTACACACACACACGCAGCTGCTGCATGCAGCAACACACACATAGGGAGGAGATGGCAGAGAGAACGCACTCCCCTGAAAACTCCCCTTGAATTCCTCCAGACTCAGAAAATGTAAAAGATCACTTTTTGGAGATCCATAGAAAAAGGGTGAAAATGGAAAAAAGTATTCGAAAATAGTGCCTCATAAGGCGGGTAGAGTCTCTTGAAAACTCCCCTTGAATTCCTCCAGACTCAGAAAAAGTCAAAGTTGACTTTTTGGAGATCCATAGAAAAAGGGTGAAAATGAAAAAAAGTATGCCACAGCATGGATTCGAACACGCGACCAACCGCATCCAGGGGCGAGCGTTAACGCAGTGAGCCACTGGACATGAGTATTCAAACATGCCTACTTTTGCATCTTAGACACTCTGAATTCACTAAATGTACAACTTTTTCTCCATCAAAATGAACAAATGAGACATGAAATAACATCTACAGATCAAGACGAAGCGAATGGAGGTACCCCCGGAGTCATAGCATGTGTAAATCGAGACAAAATATCTCTCTCTCCCCCGCCTGCTTGCGAAGGGGAGGGGCAGTTTACACACACACGCAGCTGCTGCATGCAGCAACGCACACACAGGGAGGAGATGGCAGAGAGAACGCACTCCCATGAAAACTCCCCTTGAATTCCTCCAGACTCAGAAAATGTAAAAGATCACTTTTTGGAGATCCATAGAAAAAGGGTGAAAATGAAAAAAAGAATGCCACAGCATGGATTCGAACACGCGACCAACCGCATCCAGGGGCGAGTGTTAACGCAGTGAGCCACTGGACCTGAGTATGTAAATATGCCTACTTGTGCATCTTAGACACTCTGAATTCACTAAATGTACAACTTTTTCTCCATCAAAATGAACAAATGAGACATGAAATAACATCTACAGATCAAGACGAAGCGAATGGAAGCGGTCCCAGCCTCGTAGCTGTGAACAGCTGTGATCGCAGGAAAATGCTGTTCCAAAGATTTCTCAGTATATCTCCGGGACATTTCCCTGGCTTTGCCACCGTCACAATGGACAAACGAGACATGAAATAACATCAACAGATCAAGACGAAGCGAATGGAAGTTCCCCCGGAGTCATAGCATGTGTAAATCGAGACGAAACATCTCTCTCTCCCCCGCCTGCTTGCGAAGGGGAGGAGCAGTTTACACACACACACGCAGCTGCTGCATGCAGCAACGCACACAGAGGGAGGAGATGGCAGAGAGAATGCACTCCCCTGAAAATTCCCCTTGAATTCCTCCAGACTCAGAAAATGTAAAATTTCACTTTTTGGAGATCCATAGAAAAAGGGTGAAAATGGAAAAAAGTATTCGAAAATAGTGCCTCATAAGGCGGGTAGAGTCCCTTGAAAACTCCCCTTGAATTCCTCCAGACTCAGAAAAAGTCAAAGTTGACTTTTTGGAGATCCATAGAAAAAGGGTGAAAATGAAAAAAAGTATGCTACAGCATGGATTCGAACACGCGACCAGCGGCATCCAGGGGCGAGCGTTAACGCAGTGAGCCACTGGACATGAGTACTCAAACATGCCTACTTTTGCATCTTAGACACTCTGAATTCACTAAATGTACAACTTTTTCTCCATCAAAATGAACAAATGAGACATGAAATAACATCTACAGATCAAGACGAAGCGAATGGAAGCGGTCCCAGCCTCGTAGCTGTGAACAGCTGTGATCGCAGGAAAATGCTGTTACAAAGATTTCTCAGTATATCTCCGGGACATTTCCCTGGCTTTGCCACCGTCATAATGGACAAACGAGACATGAAATAACATCAACAGATCAAGACGAAGCGAATGGAAGTACCCCCGGAGTCATAGCATGTGTAAATCGAGACGAAACATCTCTCTCTCCCCCGCCTGCTTGCGAAGGGGAGGGGCAGTTTACACACACACGCAGCTGCTGCATGCAGCAACGCACACACAGGGAGGAGATGGCAGAGAGAACGCACTCCCCTGAAAACTCCCCTTGAATTCCTCCAGACTCAGAAAATGTAAAAGTTCACTTTTTGGAGATCCATAGAAAAAGGGTGAAAATGGAAAAAAGTATTCGAAAATAGTGCCTCATAAGGCGGGTAGAGTCCCTTGAAAACTCCCCTTGAATTCCTCCAGACTCAGAAAAAGTCAAAGTTGACTTTTTGGAGATCCATAGAAAAAAGGGTGAAAATGAAAAAAAGTATGCCACAGCATGGATTCGAACACGCGACCAACCGCATCCAGGGGCGAGCGTCAACGCAGTGAGCCACTGGACATGAGTATTCAAACATGCCTACTTTTGCATCTTAGACACTCTGAATTCACTAAATGTACAACTTTTTCTCCATCAAAATGAACAAATGATACATGAAATAACATCTACAGATCAAGACGAAGCGAATGGAAGCGGTCCCAGCCTCGTAGCTGTGAACAGCTGTGATCGCAGGAAAATGCTGTTCCAAAGATTTCTCAGTATATCTCCGGGACATTTCCCTGGCTTTGCCACCGTCACAATGGACAAACGAGACATGAAATAACATCAACAGATCAAGACGAAGCGAATGGAGGTACCCCCGGAGTCATAGCATGTGTACATCGAGACGAAACATCTCTCTCTCCCCCGCCTGCTTGCGAGAGGGAGGGGCAGTTTACACACACACGCAGCTGCTGCATGCAGCAACGCACACAGAGGGAGGAGATGGCAGAGAGAATGCACTCCCCTGAAAACTCCCCTTGAATTCGTCCAGACTCAGAAAATGTAAAAGTTCACTTTTTGGAGATCCATAGAAAAGGGTGAAAATGGAAAAAAGTATTCAAAAATAGTGCCTCATAAGGCGGGTAGAGTCCCTTGAAAACTCCCCTTGAATTCCTCCAGACTCAGAAAAAGTCAAAGTTGACTTTTTGGAGATCCATAGAAAAAAGGGTGAAAATGAAAAAAAGTATGCCACAGCATGGATTCGAACACGCGACCAACCGCATCCAGGGGCGAGCGTTAACGCAGTGAGCCACTGGACATGAGTATTCAAACATGCCTACTTTTGCATCTTAGACACTCTGAATTCACTAAATGTACAACTTTTTCTCCATCAAAATGAACAAATGAGACATGAAATAACATCTACAGATCAAGACGAAGCGAATGGAAGCGGTCCCAGCCTCGTAGCTGTGAACAGCTGTGATCGCAGGAAAATGCTGTTCCAAAGATTTCTCAGTATATCTCCGGGACATTTCCCTGGCTTTGCCACCGTCACAATGGACAAACGAGACATGAAATAACATCAACAGATCAAGACGAAGCGAATGGAGGTACCCCCGGAGTCATAGCATGTGTAAATCGAGACGAAATATCTCTCTCTCCCCCGCCTGCTTGCGAAGGGGAGGGGCAGTTTACACACACACGCAGCTGCTGCATGCAGCAACGCACACACAGGGAGGAGATGGCAGAGAGAACGCACTCCCCTGAAAACTCCCCTTGAATTCCTCCAGACTCAGAAAATGTAAAAGTTCACTTTTTGGAGATCCATAGAAAAAGGGTGAAAATGAAAAAAAGAATGCCACAGCATGGATTCGAACACGCGACCAACCGCATCCAGGGGCGAGCGTTAACACAGTGAGCCACTGGACCTGAGTACTCAAACATGCCTACTTGTGCATCTTAGACACTCTGAATTTACTAAATGTACAACTTTTTCTCCATCAAAATGAACAAATGAGACATTAAATAACATCTACAGATCAAGACGAAGCGAATGGAAGCGGTCCCAGCCTCGTAGCTGCGAACAGCTGTGATCGCAGGAAAATGCTGTTACAAAGATTTCTCAGTATATCTCCGGGACATTTCCCTGGCTTTCCCACCGTCACAATGGACAAACGAGACATGAAATAACATCAACAGATCAAGACAAAGTGAATGGAAGTACCCCCGGAGTCATAGCATGTGTAAATCGAGACGAAACATCTCTCTCTCCCCCGCCTGCTTGCGAATGGAAGGGGCAGTTTACACACACACACGCAGCTGCTGCTTGCAGCAACGCACACAGAGGGAGGAGATGGCAGAGAGAATGCACTCCCCTGAAAACTCCCCTTGAATTCCTCCAGACTCAGAAAATGTAAAAGTTCACTTTTTGGAGATCCATAGAAAAAGGGTGAAAATGGAAAAAAGTATTCGAAAATAGTGCCTCATAAGGCGGGTAGAGTCCCTTGAAAACTCCCCTTGAATTCCTCTAGACTCAGAAAAAGTCAAAGTTGACTTTTTGGAGATCCATAGAAAAAGGGTGAAAATGAAAAAAAGCATGCCACAGTATGGATTCGAACACGCGACCAACCGCATCCAGGGGCGAGCATTAACGCAGTGAGCCACTGGACCTGAGTACTCAAACATGCCTACTTTTGCATCTTAGAAACTCTGAATTCACTAAATGTACAACTTTTTCTCCATCAAAATGAACAAATGAGACATTAAATAACATCTACAGATCAAGACGAAGCGAATGGAAGCGGTCCCAGCCTCGTAGCTGTGAACAGCTGTGATCGCAGGAAAATGCTGTTACAAAGATTTCTCAGTATATCTCCGGGACATTTCCCTGGCTTTCCCACCGTCACAATGGACAAACGAGACATGAAATAACATCAACAGATCAAGACGAAGCGAATGGAGGTACCCCCGGAGTCATAGCATGTGTAAATCGAGACGAAACATCTCTCTCTCCCCCGCCTGCTTGCGAAGGGGAGGGGCAGTTTACACACACACGCAGCTGCTGCATGCAGCAACACACACACAGGGAGGAGATGGCAGAGAGAACGCACTCACCTGAAAACTCCCCTTGAATTCCTCCAGACTCAGAAAATGTAAAAGATCACTTTTTGGAGATCCATAGAAAAAAGGGTGAAAATGAAAAAAAAAATGCCACAGCATGGATTCGAACACGCGACCAACCGCATCCAGGGGCGAGCGTTAACACAGTGAGCCACTGGACCTGAGTACTCAAACATGCCTACTTGTGCATCTTAGACACTCTGAATTTACTAAATGTACAACTTTTTCTCCATCAAAATAAACAAATGAGACATTAAATAACATCTACAGATCAAGACGAAGCGAATGGAAGCGGTCCCAGCCTCGTAGCTGCGAACAGCTGTGATCGCAGGAAAATGCTGTTACAAAGATTTCTCAGTATATCTCCGGGACATTTCCCTGGCTTTGCCACCGTCACAATGGACAAACGAGACATGAAATAACATCAACAGATCAAGACGAAGCGAATGGAAGTACCCCCGGAGTCATAGCATGTGTAAATCGAGACGAAACATCTCTCTCTCCCCCGCCTGCTTGCAAAGGGGAGGGGCAGTTTACACACACACACGCAGCTGCTGCATGCAGCAACGCACACAGAGGGAGGAGATGGCAGAGAGAATACACTCCCCTGAAAACTCCCCTTGAATTCCTCCAGACTCAGAAAATGTAAAAGTTCACTTTTTGGAGATCCATAGAAAAAGGGTGAAAATGGAAAAAAGTATTCGAAAATAGTGCCTCATAAGGCGGGTAGAGTCCCTTGAAAACTCCCCTTGAATTCCTCCAGACTCAGAAAAAGTCAAAGTTGACTTTTTGGAGATCCATAGAAAAAGGGTGAAAATGAAAAAAAGCATGCCACAGTATGGATTCGAACACGCGACCAACCGCATCCAGGGGCGAGCATTAACCTAGTGAGCCACTGGACCTGAGTACTCAAACATGCCTATTTTTGCATCTTAGAAACTCTGAATTCACTAAATGTACAACTTTTTCTCCATCAAAATGAACAAATGAGACATTAAATAACATCTACAGATCAAGACGAAGCGAATGGAAGCGGTCCCAGCCTCGTAGCTGTGAACAGCTGTGATCACAGGAAAATGCTGTTACAAAGATTTCTCAGTATATCTCCGGGACATTTCCCTGGCTTTCCCACCGTCACAATGGACAAACGAGACATGAAATAACATCAACAGATCAAGACGAAGCGAATGGAAGTACCCCCGGAGTCATAGCATGTGTAAATCGAGACGAAACATCTCTCTCTCCCCCGCCTGCTTGCGAAGGGGAGGGGCAGTTTACACACACACACGCAGCTGCTGCATGCAGCAACGCACACAGAGGGAGGAGATGGCAGAGAGAATGCACTCCCCTGAAAACTCCCCTTGAATTCCTCCAGACTCAGAAAATGTAAAAGTTCACTTTTTGGAGATCCATAGAAAAAGGGTGAAAATGGAAAAAAGTATTCGAAAATAGTGCCTCATAAGGCGGGTAGAGTCCCTTGAAAACTCCCCTTGAATTCCTCCAGACTCAGAAAAAGTCAAAGTTGACTTTTTGGAGATCCATAGAAAAAGGGTGAAAATGAAAAAAAGTATGCCACAGCATGGATTCGAACACGCGACCAACCGCATCCAGGGGCGAGCGTTAACGCAGTGAGCCACTGGACATGAGTACTCAAACATGCCTACTTTTGCATCTTAGACACTCTGAATTCACTAAATGTACAACTTTTTCTCCATCAAAATGAACAAATGAGACATGAAATAACATCTACAGATCAAGACGAAGCGAATGGAAGCGGTCCCAGCCTCGTAGCTGTGAACAGCTGTGATCGCAGGAAAATGCTGTTACAAAGATTTCTCAGTCTATCTCCGGGACATTTCCCTGGCTTTGCCACCGTCACAATGGACAAACAAGACATGAAATAACATCAACAGATCAAGACGAAGCGAATGGAAGTACCCCCGGAGTCATAGCATGTGTAAATCGAGACGAAACATCTCTCTCTCCCCCGCCTGCTTGCGAAGGGGAGGGGCAGTTTACACACACACACGCAGCTGCTGCATGCAGCAACGCACACAGAGGGAGGAGATGGCAGAGAGAATGCACTCCCCTGAAAACTCCCCTTGAATTCCTCCAGACTCAGAAAATGTAAAAGTTCACTTTTTGGAGATCCATAGAAAAAGGGTGAAAATGGAAAAAAGTATTCGAAAATAGTGCCTCATAAGGCGGGTAGAGTCCCTTGAAAACTCCCCTTGAATTCCTCCAGACTCAGAAAAAGTCAAAGTTGACTTTTTGGAGATCCATAGAAAAAGGGTGAAAATGAAAAAAAGTATGCCACAGTATGGATTCGAACACGCGACCAACCGCATCCAGGGGCGAGCATTAACGCAGTGAGCCACTGGACATGAGTACTCAAACATGCCTACTTTTGCATCTTAGACACTCTGAATTCACTAAATGTACAACTCTTTCTCCATCAAAATGAACAAATGAGACATGAAATAACATCTACAGATCAAGACGAAGCGAATGGAAGCGGTCCCAGCCTCGTAGCTGTGAACAGCTGTGATCGCAGGAAAATGCTGTTACAAAGATTTCTCAGTCTATCTCCGGGACATTTCCCTGGCTTTGCCACCGTCACAATGGACAAACGAGACATGAAATAACATCAACAGATCAAGACGAAGCGAATGGAAGTACCCCCGGAGTCATAGCATGTGTAAATCGAGACGAAACATCTCTCTCTCCCCCGCCTGCTTGCGAAGGGGAGGGGCAGTTTACACACACACACGCAGCTGCTGCATGCAGCAACGCACACAGAGGGAGGAGATGGCAGAGAGAATGCACTCCCCTGAAAACTCCCCTTGAATTCCTCCAGACTCAGAAAATGTAAAAGTTCACTTTTTGGAGATCCATAGAAAAAGGGTGAAAATGGAAAAAAGTATTCGAAAATAGTGCCTCATAAGGCGGGTAGAGTCCCTTGAAAACTCCCCTTGAATTCCTCCAGACTCAGAAAAAGTCAAAGTTGACTTTTTGGAGATCCATAGAAAAAGGGTGAAAATGAAAAAAAGTATGCCACAGTATGGATTCGAACACGCGACCAACCGCATCCAGGGGCGAGCATTAACGCAGTGAGCCACTGGACATGAGTACTCAAACATGCCTACTTTTGCATCTTAGACACTCTGAATTCACTAAATGTACAACTCTTTCTCCATCAAAATGAACAAATGAGACATGAAATAACATCTACAGATCAAGACGAAGCGAATGGAAGCGGTCCCAGCCTCGTAGCTGTGAACAGCTGTGATCGCAGGAAAATGCTGTTACAAAGATTTCTCAGTATATCTCCGGGACATTTCCCTGGCTTTCCCACAGTCACAATGGACAAACGAGACATGAAATAACATCAACAGATCAAGACGAAGCGAATGGAAGTACCCCCGGAGTCATAGCATGTGTAAATCGAGACGAAACATCTCTCTCTCCCCCGCCTGCTTGCGAAGGGGAGGGGCAGTTTACACACACACGCAGCTGCTGCATGCAGCAACGCACACACAGGGAGGAGATGGCAGAGAGAACGCACTCCCCTGAAAACTCCCCTTGAATTCCTCCAGACTCAGAAAATGTAAAAGATCACTTTTTGGAGATCCATAGAAAAAGGGTGAAAATGGAAAAAAGTATTCGAAAATAGTGCCTCATAAGGCGGGTAGAGTCCCTTGAAAACTCCCCTTGAATTCCTCCAGACTCAGAAAAAGTCAAAGTTGACTTTTTGGAGATCCATAGAAAAAGGGTGAAAATGAAAAAAAGTATGCTACAGTATGGATTCGAACACGCGACCAACCGCATCCAGGGGCGAGCGTTAACGCAGTGAGCCACTGGACCTGAGTACTCAAACATGCCTACTTTTGCATCTTAGAAACTCTGAATTCACTAAATGTACAACCTTTTCTCCATCAAAATGAACAAATGAGACATTAAATAACATCTACAGATCAAGACGAAGCGAATGGAAGCGGTCCCAGCCTCGTAGCTGTGAACAGCTGTGATCGCAGGAAAATGCTGTTACAAAGATTTCTCAGTATATCTCCGGGACATTTCCCTGGCTTTCCCACCGTCACAATGGACAAACGAGACATGGAATAACATCAACAGATCAAGACGAAGCGAATGGAGGTACCCCCGGAGTCATAGCATGTGTAAATCGAGACGAAACATCTCTCTCTCCCCCGCCTGCTTGCGAGGGGGAGGGGCAGTTTACACACACACGCAGCTGCTGCATGCAGCAATGCACACATAGGGAGGAGATGGCAGAGAGAACGCACTCCCCTGAAAACTCCCCTTGAATTCCTCCAGACTCAGAAAATGTAAAAGTTCACTTTTTGGAGATCCATAGAAAAAGGGTGAAAATGGAAAAAAGTATTCGAAAATAGTGCCTCATAAGGCGGGTAGAGTCCCTTGAAAACTCCCCTTGAATTCCTCCAGACTCAGAAAAAGTCAAAGTTGACTTTTTGGAGATCCATAGAAAAAGGGTGAAAATGAAAAAAAGTATGCCACAGCATGGATTCGAACACGCGACCAACCGCATCCAGGGGCGAGCGTTAACGCAGTGAGCCACTGGACATGAGTACTCAAACATGCCTACTTTTGCATCTTAGACACTCTGAATTCACTAAATGTACAACTTTTTCTCCATCAAAATGAACAAATGAGACATGAAATAACATCTACAGATCAAGACGAAGCGAATGGAAGCGGTCCCAGCCTCGTAGCTGTGAACAGCTGTGATCGCAGGAAAATGCTGTTACAAAGATTTCTCAGTATATCTCCGGGACATTTCCCTGGCTTTCCCACAGTCACAATGGACAAACGAGACATGAAATAACATCAACAGATCAAGACGAAGCGAATGGAAGTACCCCCGGAGTCATAGCATGTGTAAATCGAGACGAAACATCTCTCTCTCCCCCGCCTGCTTGCGAAGGGGAGGGGCAGTTTACACACACACACGCAGCTGCTGCATGCAGCAACGCACACAGAGGGAGGAGATGGCAGAGAGAACGCACTCCCCTGAAAACTCCCCTTGAATTCCTCCAGACTCAGAAAATGTAAAAGTTCACTTTTTGGAGATCCATAGAAAAAGGGTGAAAATGGAAAAAAGTATTCGAAAATAGTGCCTCATAAGGCGGGTAGAGTCCCTTGAAAACTCCCCTTGAATTCCTCCAGACTCAGAAAAAGTCAAAGTTGACTTTTTGGAGATCCATAGAAAAAGGGTGAAAATGAAAAAAAGTATGCTACAGCATGGATTCGAACACGCGACCAACCGCATCCAGGGGCGAGCGTTAACGCAGTGAGCCACTGGACCTGAGTACTCAAACATGCCTACTTTTGCATCTTAGAAACTCTGAATTCACTAAATGTACAACCTTTTCTCCATCAAAATGAACAAATTAGACATTAAATAACATCTACAGATCAAGACGAAGCGAATGGAAGCGGTCCCAGCCTTGTAGCTGTGAACAGCTGTGATCGCAGGAAAATGCTGTTACAAAGATTTCTCAGTATATCTCCGGGACATTTCCCTGGCTTTCCCACCGTCACAATGGACAAACGAGACATGAAATAACATCAACAGATCAAGACGAAGCGAATGGAAGTACCCCCGGAGTCATAGCATGTGTAAATCGAGACGAAACATCTCTCTCTCCCCCGCCTGCTTGCGAAGGGGAGGGGCAGTTTACACACACACACGCAGTTGCTGCATGCAGCAACGCACACACAGGGAGGAGATGGCAGAGAGAATGCACTCCCCTGAAAACTCCCCTTGAATTCCTCCAGACTCAGAAAATGTAAAAGTTCACTTTTTGGAGATCCATAGAAAAAGGGTGAACATGGAAAAAAGTATTCCAAAATAGTGCCTCATAAGGCGGGTAGAGTCCCTTGAAAACTCCCCTTGAATTCCTCCAGACTCAGAAAAAGTCAAAGTTGACTTTTTGGAGATCCATAGAAAAAGGGTGAAAATGAAAAAAAGTATGCCACAGCATGGACTCGAACACGCGACCAACCGCATCCAGGGGCGAGCGTTAACGCAGTGAGCCACTTGACCTGAGTACTCAAACATGCCTACTTGTGCATCTTAGAAACTCTGAATTCACTAAATGTACAACTTTTTCTCCATCAAAATGAACAAATGAGACATTAAATAACATCTACAGATCAAGACGAAGCGAATGGAAGCGGTCCCAGCCTCGTAGCTGTGAACAGCTGTGATCGCAGGAAAATGCTGTTACAAAGATTTCTCAGTATATCTCCGGGACATTTCCCTGGCTTTCCCACCGTCACAATGGACAAACAAGACATGAAATAACATCAACAGATCAAGACGAAGCGAATGGAGGTACCCCCGGAGTCATAGCATGTGTACATCGAGACGAAACATCTCTCTCTCCCCCGCCTGCTTGCGAGAGGGAGGGGCAGTTTACACACACACGCAGCTGCTGCATGCAGCAACACACACACAGGGAGGAGATGGCAGAGAGAACGCACTCCCCTGAAAACTCCCCTTGAATTCCTCCAGACTCAGAAAATGTAAAAGATCACTTTTTGGAGATCCATAGAAAAAGGTTGAAAATGAAAAAAAGAATGCCACAGCATGGATTCGAACACGCGACCAACCGCATCCAGGGGCGAGTGTTAACGCAGTGAGCCACTGGACCTGAGTACGCAAATATGCCTACTTGTGCATCTTAGACACTCTGAATTCACTAAATGTACAACTTTTTCTCCATCAAAATGAACAAATGAGACATGAAATAACATCTACAGATCAAGACGAAGCGAATGGAAGCGGTCCCAGTCTCGTAGCTGTGAACAGAAGTGATCGCAGGAAAATGCTGTTACAAAGATTTCTCAGTATATCTCCAGGACATTTCCCTGGCTTTCCCACCGTCACAATGGACAAACGAGACATTAAATAACATCAACAGATCAAGACGAAGCGAATGGAAGTACCCCCGGAGTCATAGCATGTGTAAATCGAGACGAAACATCTCTCTCTCCCCCGCCTGCTTGCGAAGGGGAGGGGCAGTTTACACACACACACGCAGCTGCTGCATGCAGCAACGCACACACAGGGAGGAGATGGCAGAGAGAATGCACTCCCCTGAAAACTCCCCTTGAATTCCTCCAGACTCAGAAAATGTAAAAGTTCACTTTTTGGAGATCCATAGAAAAAGGGTGAAAATGGAAAAAAGTATTCGAAAATAGTGCCTCATAAGGCGGGTAGAGTCCCTTGAAAACTCCCCTTGAATTCCTCCAGACTCAGAAAAAGTCAAAGTTGACTTTTTGGAGATCCATAGAAAAAGGGTGAAAATGAAAAAAAGTATGCTACAGTATGGATTCGAACACGCGACCAACCGCATCCAGGGGCGAGCGTTAACGCAGTGAGCCACTGGACCTGAGTACTCAAACATGCCTACTTTTGCATCTTAGAAACTCTGAATTCACTAAATGTACAACTTTTTCTCCATCAAAATGAACAAATGAGACATGAAATAACATCTACAGATTAAGACGAAGCGAATGGAAGCGGTCCCAGCCTCGTAGCTGCGAACAGCTGTGATCGCAGGAAAATGCTGTTACAAAGATTTCTCAGTATATCTCCGGGACATTTCCCTGGCTTTCCCACCGTCACAATGGAAAAACGAGACATGAAATAAAATCAACAGATCAAGACGAAGCGAATGGAAGTACCCCCGGAGTCATAGCATGTGTAAATCGAGACGAAACATCTCTCTCTCCCCCGCCTGCTTGCGAAGGGGAGGGGCAGTTTACACACACACACGCAGCTGCTGCATGCAGCAACGCACACACAGGGAGGAGATGGCAGAGAGAATGCACTCCCCTGAAAGCTCCCCTTGAATTCCTCCAGACTCAGAAAATGTAAAAGTTCACTTTTTGGAGATCCATAGAAAAAGGGTGAAAATGGAAAAAAGTATTCGAAAATAGTGCCTCATAAGGCGGGTAGAGTCCCTTGAAAACTCCCCTTGAATTCCTCCAGACTCAGAAAAAGTCAAAGTTGACTTTTTGGAGATCCATAGAAAAAGGGTGAAAATGAAAAAAAGTATGCTACAGCATGGATTCGAACACGCGACCAACCGCATCCAGGGGCGAGCGTTAACGCAGTGAGCCACTGGACCTGAGTACTCAAACATGCCTACTTTTGCATCTTAGAAACTCTGAATTCACTAAATGTACAACCTTTTCTCCATCAAAATGAACAAATGAGACATTAAATAACATCTACAGATCAAGACGAAGCGAATGGAAGCGGTCCCAGCCTTGTAGCTGTGAACAGCTGTGATCGCAGGAAAATGCTGTTACAAAGATTTCTCAGTATATCTCCGGGACATTTCCCTGGCTTTCCCACCGTCACAATGGACAAACGAGACATGAAATAACATCAACAGATCAAGACGAAGCGAATGGAGGTACCCCTGGAGTCATAGCATGTGTAAATCGAGACGAAACATCTCTCTCTCCCCCGCCTGCTTGCGAGAGGGAGGGGCAGTTTACACACACACGCAGCTGCTGCATGCAGCAACACACACACAGGGAGGAGATGGCAGAGAGAACGCACTCCCCTGAAAACTCCCCTTGAATTCCTCCAGACTCAGAAAATGTAAAAGATCACTTTTTGGAGATCCATAGAAAAAGGGTGAAAATGTAAAAAAGTATTCGAAAATAGTGCCTCATAAGGCAGGTAGAGTCCTTTGAAAACTCCCCTTGAATTCCTCCAGACTCAGAAAAAGTCAAAGTTGACTTTTTGGAGATCCATAGAAAAAGGGTGAACATGAAAAAAAGTATGCCACAGCATGGATTCGAACACGCAACCAACCGCATCCAGGGGCGAGCGTTAACACAGTGAGCCACTGGACCTGAGTACTCAAACATGCCTACTTGTGCATCTTAGACACTCTGAATTTACTAAATGTACAACTTTTTCTCCATCAACATGAACAAATGAGACATTAAATAACATCTACAGATCAAGACGAAGCGAATGGAAGCGGTCCCAGCCTCGTAGCTGCGAACAGCTGTGATCGCAGGAAAATGCTGTTACAAAGATTTCTCAGTATATCTCCGGGACATTTCCCTGGCTTTCCCACCGTCACAATGGACAAACGAGACATGAAATAACATCAACAGATCAAGACGAAGCGAATGGTGGTACCCCCGGAGTCATAGCATGTGTAAATCGAGACGAAACATCTCTCTCTCCCCCGCCTGCTTGCGAGGGGGAGGGGCAGTTTACACACACACGCAGCTGCTGCATGCAGCAACACACACACAGGGAGGAGATGGCAGAGAGAACGCACTCCCCTGAAAACTCCCCTTGAATTCCTCCAGACTCAGAAAATGTAAAAGATCACTTTTTGGAGATCCATAGAAAAAGGTTGAAAATGAAAAAAAGAATGCCACAGCATGGATTCGAACACGCGACCAACCGCATCCAGGGGCGAGCGTTAACACAGTGAGCCACTGGACCTGAGTACTCAAACATGCCTACTTGTGCATCTTAGACACTCTGAATTTACTAAATGTACAACTTGTTCTCCATCAAAATGAACAAATGAGACATTAAATAACATCTACAGATCAAGACGAAGCGAATGGAAGCGGTCCCAGCCTCGTAGCTGTGAACAGCTGTGATCGCAGGAAAATGCTGTTACAAAGATTTCTCAGTATATCTCCAGGACATTTCCCTGGCTTTCCCACCGTCACAATGGACAAACGAGACATTAAATAACATCAACAGATCAAGACGAAGCGAATGGAAGTACCCCCGGAGTCATAGCATGTGTAAATCGAGACGAAACATCTCTCTCTCCCCCGCCTGCTTGCGAAGGGGAGGGGCAGTTTACACACACACACGCAGCTGCTGCTGCATGCAGCAACGCACACACAGGGAGGAGATGGCAGAGAGAATGCACTCCCCTGAAAACTCCCCTTGAATTCCTCCAGACTCAGAAAATGTAAAAGTTCACTTTTTGGAGATCCATAGAAAAAGGGTGAAAATGGAAAAAAGTATTCGAAAATAGTGCCTCATAAGGCGGGTAGAGTCCCTTGAAAACTCCCCTTGAATTCCTCCAGACTCAGAAAAAGTCAAAGTTGACTTTTTGGAGATCCATAGAAAAAGGGTGAAAATGAAAAAAAGTATGCCACAGTATGGATTCGAACACGCGACCAACCGCATCCAGGGGCGAGCATTAACGCAGTGAGCCACTGGACCTGAGTACTCAAACATGCCTACTTTTGCATCTTAGAAACTCTGAATTCACTAAATGTACAACTTTTTCTCCATCAAAATGAACAAATGAGACATGAAATAACATCTACAGATCAAGACGAAGCGAATGGAAGCGGTCCCAGCCTCGTAGCTGCAAACAGCTGTGATCGCAGGAAAATGCTGTTACAAAGATTTCTCAGTATATCTCCGGGACATTTCCCTGGCTTTCCCACCGTCACAATGGACAAACGAGACATGAAATAAAATCAACAGATCAAGACGAAGCGAATGAAAGTACCCCCGGAGTCATAGCATGTGTAAATCGAGACGAAACATCTCTCTCTCCCCCGCCTGCTTGCGAAGGGGAGGGGCAGTTTACACACACACACGCAGCTGCTGCATGCAGCAACGCACACACAGGGAGGAGATGGCAGAGAGAATGCACTCCCCTGAAAGCTCCCCTTGAATTCCTCCAGACTCAGAAAATGTAAAAGTTCACTTTTTGGAGATCCATAGAAAAAGGGTGAAAATGGAAAAAAGTATTCGAAAATAGTGCCTCATAAGGCGGGTAGAGTCCCTTGAAAACTCCCCATGATTCCTCCAGACTCAGAAAAAGTCAAAGTTGACTTTTTGGAGATCCATAGAAAAAGGGTGAAAATGAAAAAAAGTATGCTACAGCATGGATTCGAACACGCGACCAACCGCATCCAGGGGCGAGCGTTAACGCAGTGAGCCACTGGACCTGAGTACTCAAACATGCCTACTTTTGCATCTTAGAAACTCTGAATTCACTAAATGTACAACCTTTTCTCCATCAAAATGAACAAATGAGACATTAAATAACATCTACAGATCAAGACGAAGCGAATGGAAGCGGTCCCAGCCTTGTAGCTGTGAACAGCTGTGATCGCAGGAAAATGCTGTTACAAAGATTTCTCAGTATATCTCCGGGACATTTCCCTGGCTTTCCCACCGTCACAATGGACAAACGAGACATGAAATAACATCAACAGATCAAGACGAAGCGAATGGAGGTACCCCTGGAGTCATAGCATGTGTAAATCGAGACGAAACATCTCTCTCTCCCCCGCCTGCTTGCGAGAGGGAGGGGCAGTTTACACACACACGCAGCTGCTGCATGCAGCAACACACACACAGGGAGGAGATGGCAGAGAGAACGCACTCCCCTGAAAACTCCCCTTGAATTCCTCCAGACTCAGAAAATGTAAAAGATCACTTTTTGGAGATCCATAGAAAAAGGGTGAAAATGTAAAAAAGTATTCGAAAATAGTGCCTCATAAGGCGGGTAGAGTCCTTTGAAAACTCCCCTTGAATTCCTCCAGACTCAGAAAAGGTCAAAGTTGACTTTTTGGAGATCCATAGAAAAAGGGTGAACATGAAAAAAAGTATGCCACACCATGGATTCGAACACGCAACCAACCGCATACAGGGGCGAGCGTTAACACAGTGAGCCACTGGACCTGAGTACTCAAACATGCCTACTTGTGCATCTTAGACACTCTGAATTTACTAAATGTACAACTTTTTCTCCATCAACATGAACAAATGAGACATTAAATAACATCTACAGATCAAGACGAAGCGAATGGAAGCGGTCCCAGCCTCGTAGCTGCGAACAGCTGTGATCGCAGGAAAATGCTGTTACAAAGATTTCTCAGTATATCTCCGGGACATTTCCCTGGCTTTCCCACCGTCACAATGGACAAACGAGACATGAAATAACATCAACAGATCAAGACGAAGCGAATGGTGGTACCCCCGGAGTCATGGCATGTGTAAATCGAGACGAAACATCTCTCTCTCCCCCGCCTGCTTGCGAGGGGGAGGGGCAGTTTACACACACACGCAGCTGCTGCATGCAGCAACACACACACAGGGAGGAGATGGCAGAGAGAACGCACTCCCCTGAAAACTCCCCTTGAATTCCTCCAGACTCAGAAAATGTAAAAGTTCACTTTTTGGAGATCCATAGAAAAAGGGTGAAAATGGAAAAAAGTATTCGAAAATAGTGCCTCATAAGGCGGGTAGAGTCCCTTGAAAACTCCCCTTGAATTCCTCCAGACTCAGAAAAAGTCAAAGTTGACTTTTTGGAGATCCATAGAAAAAGGGTGAAAATGAAAAAAAGTATGCTACAGCATGGATTCGAACACGCGACCAACCGCATACAGGGGCGAGCGTTAACGCAGTGAGCCACTGGACCTGAGTACTCAAACATGCCTACTTTTGCATCTTAGAAACTCTGAATTCACTAAATGTACAACCTTTTCTCCATCAAAATGAACAAATTAGACATTAAATAACATCTACAGATCAAGACGAAGCGAATGGAAGCGGTCCCAGCCTTGTAGCTGTGAACAGCTGTGATCGCAGGAAAATGCTGTTACAAAGATTTCTCAGTATATCTCCGGGACATTTCCCTGGCTTTCCCACCGTCACAATGGACAAACGAGACATGAAATAACATCAACAGATCAAGACGAAGCGAATGGAGGTACCCCTGGAGTCATAGCATGTGTAAATCGAGACGAAACATCTCTCTCTCCCCCGCCTGCTTGCGAGAGGGAGGGGCAGTTTACACACACACGCAGCTGCTGCATGCAGCAACACACACACAGGGAGGAGATGGCAGAGAGAACGCACTCCCCTGAAAACTCCCCTTGAATTCCTCCAGACTCAGAAAATGTAAAAGATCACTTTTTGGAGATCCATAGAAAAAGGGTGAAAATGTAAAAAAGTATTCGAAAATAGTGCCTCATAAGGCGGGTAGAGTCCTTTGAAAACTCCCCTTGAATTCCTCCAGACTCAGAAAAGGTCAAAGTTGACTTTTTGGAGATCCATAGAAAAAGGGTGAACATGAAAAAAAGTATGCCACAGCATGGATTCGAACACGCAACCAACCGCATCCAGGGGCGAGCGTTAACACAGTGAGCCACTGGACCTGAGTACTCAAACGTGCCTACTTGTGCATCTTAGACACTCTGAATTTACTAAATGTACAACTTTTTCTCCATCAACATGAACAAATGAGACATTAAATAACATCTACAGATCAAGACGAAGCGAATGGAAGCGGTCCCAGCCTCGTAGCTGCGAACAGCTGTGATCGCAGGAAAATGCTGTTACAAAGATTTCTCAGTATATCTCCGGGACATTTCCCTGGCTTTCCCACCGTCACAATGGACAAACGAGACATGAAATAACATCAACAGATCAAGACGAAGCGAATGGTGGTACCCCCGGAGTCATAGCATGTGTAAATCGAGACGAAACATCTCTCTCTCCCCCGCCTGCTTGCGAGGGGGAGGGGCAGTTTACACACACACGCAGCTGCTGCATGCAGCAACACACACACAGGGAGGAGATGGCAGAGAGAACGCACTCCCCTGAAAACTCCCCTTGAATTCCTCCAGACTCAGAAAATGTAAAAGATCACTTTTTGGAGATCCATAGAAAAAGGGTGAAAATGAAAAAAAGAATGCCACAGCATGGATTCGAACACGCGACCAAACGCATCCAGGGGCGAGCGTTAACACAGTGAGCCACTGGACCTGAGTACTCAAACATGCCTACTTGTGCATCTTAGACACTCTGAATTCACTAAATGTACAACTTGTTCTCCATCAAAATGAACAAATGAGACATGAAATAACATCTACAGATCAAGACGAAGCGAATGGAAGCGGTCCCAGCCTCGTAGCTGTGATCGCAGGAAAATGCTGTTACAAAGATTTCTCAGTATATCTCCGGGACATTTCCCTGGCTTTCCCACCGTCACAATGGACAAACGAGACATGAAATAACATCAACAGATCAAGACGAAGCGAATGGAAGTACCCCCGGAGTCATAGCATGTGTAAATCGAGACGAAACATCTCTCTCTCCCCCGCCTGCTTGCGAAGGGGAGGGGCAGTTTACACACACACACGCAGCTGCTGCATGCAGCAACGCACACACAGGGAGGAGATGGCAGAGAGAATGCACTCCCCTGAAAGCTCCCCTTGAATTCCTCCAGACTCAGAAAATGTAAAAGTTCACTTTTTGGAGATCCATAGAAAAAGGGTGAAAATGGAAAAAAGTATTCGAAAATAGTGCCTCATAAGGCGGGTAGAGTCCTTTGAAAACTCCCCTTGAATTCCTCCAGACTCAGAAAAAGTCAAAGTTGACTTTTTGGAGATCCATAGAAAAAGGGTGAAAATGAAAAAAAGTATGCCACAGCATGGATTCGAACACGCAACCAACCGCATCCAGGGGCGAGCGTTAACGCAGTGAGCCACTGGACCTGAGTACTCAAACATGCCTACTTGTGCATCTTAGACACTCTGAATTCACTAAATGTACAACCTTTTCTCCATCAAAATGAACAAATGAAACATGAAATAACATCTCCAGATCAAGACGAAGCGAATGGAAGCGTTCCCAGCCTCGTAGCTGTGAACAGCTGTGATCGCAGGAAAATGCTGTTACAAAGATTTCTCAGTATATCTCCGGGACATTTCCCTGGCTTTCCCACCGTCACAATGGACACACGAGACATGAAATAACATCAACAGATCAAGACGAAGCGAATGGAAGTACCCCCGGAGTCATAGCATGTGTAAATCGAGACGAAACATCTCTCTCTCCCCCGCCTGCTTGCGAAGGGGAGGGGCAGTTTACACACACACACGCAGCTGCTGCATGCAGCAACGCACACACAGGGAGGAGATGGCAGAGGGAACGCACTCCCCTGAAAACTCCCCTTGAATTCCTCCAGACTCAGAAAAAGTCAAAGTTGACTTTTTGGAGATCCATAGAAAAAGGGTGAAAATGAAAAAAAGTATGCCACAGCATGGATTCGAACACGCGACCAACCGCATCCAGGGGCGAGCGTTAACGCAGTGAGCCACTGGACATGAGTACTCAAACATGCCTACTTTTGCATCTTAGACACTCTGAATTCACTAAATGTACAACTTTTTCTCCATCAAAATGAACAAATGAGACATGAAATAACATCTAAAGATCAAGACGAAGCGAATGGAAGCGGTCCCAGCCTCGTAGCTGTGAACAGCTGTGATCGCAGGAAAATGCTGTTACAAAGATTTCTCAGTATATCTCCGGGACATTTCCCTGGCTTTGCCACCGTCACAATGGACAAACGAGACATGAAATAACATCAACAGATCAAGACGAAGCGAATGGAAGTACCCCCGGAGTCATAGCATGTGTAAATCGAGACGAAACATCTCTCTCTCCCCCGCCTGCTTGCGAAGGGGAGGGGCAGTTTACACACACACACGCAGCTGCTGCATGCAGCAACGCACACAGAGGGAGGAGATGGCAGAGAGAATGCACTCCCCTGAAAACTCCCCTTGAATTCCTCCAGACTCAGAAAATGTAAAAGTTCACTTTTTGGAGATCCATAGAAAAAGGGTGAAAATGGAAAAAAGTATTCGAAAATAGTGCCTCATAAGGCGGGTAGAGTCCCTTGAAAACTCCTCTTGAATTCCTCCAGACTCAGAAAAAGTCAAAGTTGACTTTTTGGAGATCCATAGAAAAAGGGTGAAAATGAAAAAAAGTATGCCGCAGTATGGATTCGAACACGCGACCAACCGCATCCAGGGGCGAGCGTTAACGCAGTGAGCCACTGGACATGAGTACTCAAACATGCCTACTTTTGCATCTTAGACACTCTGAATTCACTAAATGTACAACTTTTTCTCCATCAAAATGAACAAATGAGACATGAAATAACATCTACAGATCAAGACGAAGCGAATGGAAGCGGTCCCAGCCTCGTAGCTGTGAACAGCTGTGATCGCAGGAAAATGCTGTTACAAAGATTTCTCAGTATATCTCCGGGACATTTCCCTGGCTTTGCCACCGTCACAATGGACAAACGAGACATGAAATAACATCAACAGATCAAGACGAAGCGAATGGAAGTACCCCCGGAGTCATAGCATGTGTAAATCGAGACGAAACATCTCTCTCTCCCCCGCCTGCTTGCGAGAGGGAGGGGCAGTTTACACACACACGCAGCTGCTGCATGCAGCAACACACACACAGGGAGGAGATGGCAGAGAGAACGCACTCCCCTGAAAACTCCCCTTGAATTCCTCCAGACTCAGAAAATGTAAAAGATCACTTTTTGGAGATCCATAGAAAAAGGGTGAAAATGAAAAAAAGAATGCCACAGCATGGATTCGAACACGGGACCAACCGCATCCAGGGGCGAGTGTTAACGCAGTGAGCCACTGGACCTGAGTACGCAAATATGCCTACTTGTGCATCTTAGACACTCTGAATTCACTAAATGTACAACTTTTTCTCCATCAAAATGAACAAATGAGACATGAAATAACATCTACAGATCAAGACGAAGCGAATGGAAGCGGTCCCAGTCTCGTAGCTGTGAACAGAAGTGATCGCAGGAAAATGCTGTTACAAAGATTTCTCAGTATATCTCCAGGACATTTCCCTGGCTTTCCCACCGTCACAATGGACAAACGAGACATTAAATAACATCAACAGATCAAGACGAAGCGAATGGAAGTACCCCCGGAGTCATAGCATGTGTAAATCGAGACGAAACATCTCTCTCTCCCCCGCCTGCTTGCGAAGGGGAGGGGCAGTTTACACACACACACGCAGCTGCTGCATGCAGCAACGCACACACAGGGAGGAGATGGCAGAGAGAATGCACTCCCCTGAAAACTCCCCTTGAATTCCTCCAGACTCAGAAAATGTAAAAGTTCACTTTTTGGAGATCCATAGAAAAAGGGTGAAAATGGAAAAAAGTATTCGAAAATAGTGCCTCATAAGGCGGGTAGAGTCCCTTGAAAACTCCCCTTGAATTCCTCCAGACTCAGAAAAAGTCAAAGTTGACTTTTTGGAGATCCATAGAAAAAGGGTGAAAATGAAAAAAAGTATGCCACAGTATGGATTCGAACACGCGACCAACCGCATCCAGGGGCGAGCATTAACGCAGTGAGCCACTGGACCTGAGTACTCAAACATGCCTACTTTTGCATCTTAGAAACTCTGAATTCACTAAATGTACAACTTTTTCTCCATCAAAATGAACAAATGAGACATTAAATAACATCTACAGATCAAGACGAAGCGAATGGAAGCGGTCCCAGCCTCGTAGCTGTGAACAGCTGTGATCGCAGGAAAATGCTGTTACAAAGATTTCTCAGTATATCTCCGGGACATTTCCCTGGCTTTCCCACCGTCACAATGGACAAACGAGACATGAAATAACATCAACAGATCAAGACGAAGCGAATGGAGGTACCCCCGGAGTCATAGCATGTGTAAATCGAGACGAAACATCTCTCTCTCCCCCGCCTGCTTGCGAAGGGGAGGGGCAGTTTACACACACACGCAGCTGCTGCATGCAGCAACACACACACAGGGAGGAGATGGCAGAGAGAACGCACTCCCCTGAAAACTCCCCTTGAATTCCTCCAGACTCAGAAAATGTAAAAGATCACTTTTTGGAGATCCATAGAAAAAGGGTGAAAATGAAAAAAAGAATGCCACAGCATGGATTCGAACACGCGACCAACCGCATCCAGGGGCGAGTGTTAACGCAGTGAGCCACTGGACCTGAGTACGCAAATATGCCTACTTGTGCATCTTAGACACTCTGAATTCACTAAATGTACAACTTTTTCTCCATCAAAATGAACAAATGAGACATGAAATAACATCTACAGATCAAGACGAAGCGAATGGAAGCGGTCCCAGTCTCGTAGCTGTGAACAGAAGTGATCGCAGGAAAATGCTGTTACAAAGATTTCTCAGTATATCTCCAGGACATTTCCCTGGCTTTCCCACCGTCACAATGGACAAACGAGACATTAAATAACATCAACAGATCAAGACGAAGCGAATGGAAGTACCCCCGGAGTCATAGCATGTGTAAATCGAGACGAAACATCTCTCTCTCCCCCGCCTGCTTGCGAAGGGGAGGGGCAGTTTACACACACACACGCAGCTGCTGCATGCAGCAACGCACACACAGGGAGGAGATGGCAGAGAGAATGCACTCCCCTGAAAACTCCCCTTGAATTCCTCCAGACTCAGAAAATGTAAAAGTTCACTTTTTGGAGATCCATAGAAAAAGGGTGAAAATGGAAAAAAGTATTCGAAAATAGTGCCTCATAAGGCGGGTAGAGTCCCTTGAAAACTCCCCTTGAATTCCTCCAGACTCAGAAAAAGTCAAAGTTGACTTTTTGGAGATCCATAGAAAAAGGGTGAAAATGAAAAAAAGTATGCCACAGTATGGATTCGAACACGCGACCAACCGCATCCAGGGGCGAGCATTAACGCAGTGAGCCACTGGACCTGAGTACTCAAACATGCCTACTTTTGCATCTTAGAAACTCTGAATTCACTAAATGTACAACTTTTTCTCCATCAAAATGAACAAATGAGACATTAAATAACATCTACAGATCAAGACGAAGCGAATGGAAGCGGTCCCAGCCTCGTAGCTGTGAACAGCTGTGATCGCAGGAAAATGCTGTTACAAAGATTTCTCAGTATATCTCCGGGACATTTCCCTGGCTTTCCCACCGTCACAATGGACAAACGAGACATGAAATAACATCAACAGATCAAGACGAAGCGAATGGAGGTACCCCCGGAGTCATAGCATGTGTAAATCGAGACGAAACATCTCTCTCTCCATCGCCTGCTTGCGAAGGGGAGGGGCAGTTTACACACACACGCAGCTGCTGCATGCAGCAACACACACACAGGGAGGAGATGGCAGAGAGAACGCACTCCCCTGAAAACTCCCCTTGAATTCCTCCAGACTCAGAAAATGTAAAAGATCACTTTTTGGAGATCCATAGAAAAAGGGTGAAAATGAAAAAAAGAATGCCACAGCATGGATTCGAACACGCGACCAACCGCATCCAGGGGCGAGTGTTAACGCAGTGAGCCACTGGACCTGAGTACTCAAATATGCCTACTTGTGCATCTTAGACACTCTGAATTCACTAAATGTACAACTTGTTCTCCATCAAAATGAACAAATGAGACATGAAATAACATCTACAGATCAAGACGAAGCGAATGGAAGCGGTCCCAGCCTCGTAGCTGTGATCGCAGGAAAATGCTGTTACAAAGATTTCTCAGTATATCTCCGGGACATTTCCCTGGCTTTCAAACCGTCACAATGGACACACGAGACATGAAATAACATCAACAGATCAAGACGAAGCGAATGGAAGTACCCCCGGAGTCATAGCATGTGTAAATCGAGACGAAACATCTCTCTCTCCCCCGCCTGCTTGCGAAGGGGAGGGGCAGTTTACACACACACACGCAGCTGCTGCATGCAGCAACGCACACACAGGGAGGAGATGGCAGAGGGAACGCACTCCCCTGAAAACTCCCCTTGAATTCCTCCAGACTCAGAAAAAGTCAAAGTTGACTTTTTGGAGATCCATAGAAAAAGGGTGAAAATGAAAAAAAGCATGCCACAGTATGGATTCGAACACGCGACCAACCGCATCCAGGGGCGAGCATTAACGCAGTGAGCCACTGGACCTGAGTACTCAAACATGCCTACTTTTGCATCTTAGAAACTCTGAATTCACTAAATGTACAACTTTTTCTCCATCAAAATGAACAAATGAGACATCAAATAACATCTACAGATCAAGACGAAGCGAATGGAAGCGGTCCCAGCCTCGTAGCTGTGAACAGCTGTGATCGCAGGAAAATGCTGTTACAAAGATTTCTCAGTATATCTCCGGGACATTTCCCTGGCTTTCCCACCGTCACAATGGACAAACGAGACATGAAACAACATCAACAGATCAAGACGAAGCGAATGGAAGTACCCCCGGAGTCATAGCATGTGTAAATCGAGACGAAACATCTCTCTCTCCCCCGCCTGCTTGCGAAGGGGAGGGGCAGTTTACACACACACACGCAGCTGCTGCATGCAGCAACGCACACAGAGGGAGGAGATGGCAGAGAGAATGCAATCCCCTGAAAACTCCCCTTGAATTCCTCCAGACTCAGAAAATGTAAAAGTTCACTTTTTGGAGATCCATAGAAAAAGGGTGAAAATGGAAAAAAGTATTCGAAAATAGTGCCTCATAAGGCGGGTAGAGTCCCTTGAAAACTCCCCTTGAATTCCTCCAGACTCAGAAAAAGTCAAAGTTGACTTTTTGGAGATCCATAGAAAAAGGGTGAAAATGAAAAAAAGTATGCCACAGCATGGATTCGAACACGCGACCAACCGCATCCAGGGGCGAGCGTTAACGCAGTGAGCCACTGGACATGAGTACTCAAACATGCCTACTTTTGCATCTTAGACACTCTGAATTCACTAAATGTACAACTTTTTCTCCATCAAAATGAACAAATGAGACATTAAATAACATCTACAGATCAAGACGAAGCGAATGGAAGCGGTCCCACTCTCGTAGCTGTGAACAGCTGTGATCGCAGGAAAATGTTGTTACAAAGATTTCTCAGTATATCTCCGGGACATTTCCCTGGCTTTCCCACCTTCACAATGGACAAACGAGACATGAAATAACATCAACAGATCAAGACGAAGCGAATGGAAGTACCCCCGGAGTCATAGCATGTGTAAATCGAGACGAAACATCTCTCTCTCCCCCGCCTGCTTGCGAAGGGGAGGGGCAGTTTACACACACACACGCAGCTGCTGCATGCAGCAACGCACACACAGGGAGGAGATGGCAGAGAGAATGCACTCCCCTGAAAACTCCCCATGAATTCCTCCAGACTCAGAAAATGTAAAAGTTCACTTTTTGGAGATCCATAGAAAAAGGGTGAAAATGGAAAAAAGTATTCGAAAATAGTGCCTCATAAGGCGGCTAGAGTCCCTTGAAAACTCCCCTTGAATTCCTCCAGACTCAGAAAAAGTCAAAGTTGACTTTTTGGAGAGCCATAGAAAAAGGGTGAAAATGAAAAAAAGTATGCCACAGCATGGATTCGAACACGCGACCAACCGCATCCAGGGGCGAGCATTAACCCAGTGAGCCACTGGACCTGAGTACTCAAACATGCCTACTTGTGCATCTTAGTCACTATGAATTTACTAAATGTACAACTTTTTCTCCATCAAAATGAACAAATGAGACATTAAATAACATCTACAGATCAAGACGAAGCGAATGGAAGCGGTCCCAGCCTCGTAGCTGTGAACAGCTGTGATCGCAGGAAAATGCTGTTACAAAGATTTCTCAGTATATCTCCGGGACATTTCCCTGGCTTTCCCACAGTCACAATGGACAAACGAGACATGAAATAACATCAACAGATCAAGACGAAGCGAATGGAGGTACCCCCGGAGTCATAGCATGTGTAAATCGAGACGAAACATCTCTCTCTCCCCCGCCTGCTTGCGAGGGGGAGGGGCAGTTTACACACACACGCAGCTGCTGCATGCAGCAACACACACATAGGGAGGAGATGGCAGAGAGAACGCACTCCCCTGAAAACTCCCCTTGAATTCCTCCAGACTCAGAAAATGTAAAAGATCACTTTTTGGAGATCCATAGAAAAAGGGTGAAAATGAAAAAAAGAATGCCACAGCATGGATTCGAACACGCGACCAACCGCATCCAGGGGCGAGTGTTAACGCAGTGAGCCACTGGACCTGAGTACGCAAATATGCCTACTTGTGCATCTTAGACACTCTGAATTCACTAAATGTACAACTTTTTCTCCATCAAAATGAACAAATGAGACATGAAATAACATCTACAGATCAAGACGAAGCGAATGGAAGCGGTCCCAGTCTCGTAGCTGTGAACAGCTGTGATCGCAGGAAAATGCTGTTACAAAGATTTCTCAGTATATCTCCGGGACATTTCCCTGGCTTTGCCACCGTCACAATGGACAAACGAGACATGAAATAACATCAACAGATCAAGACGAAGCGAATGGAAGTAACCCCGGAGTCATAGCATGTGTAAATCGAGACGAAACATCTTTCTCTCCCCCGCCTGCTTGCGAAGGGGAGGGGCAGTTTACACACTCACACGCAGCTGCTGCATGCATCAACGCACACAGAGGGAGGAGATGGCAGAGAGAATGCACTCCCCTGAAAACTCCCCTTGAATTCCTCCAGACTCAGAAAATGTAAAAGTTCACTTTTTGGAGATCCATAGAAAAAGGGTGAAAATGGAAAAAAGTATTCGAAAATAGTGCCTCATAAGGCGGGTAGAGTCCCTTGAAAACTCCCCTTGAATTCCTCCAGACTAAAGAAAAAGTCAAAGTTGACTTTTTGGAGATCCATAGAAAAAGGGTAAAAATGAAAAAAAGTATGCCACAGCATGGACTCGAACACGCGACCAACTGCATCCAGGGGCGAGCGTTAACGCAGTGAGCCACTGGACCTGAGTACTCAAACATGCCTACTTTTGCATCTTAGAAACTCTGAATTCACTAAATGTACAACCTTTTCTCCATCAAAATGAACAAATGAGACATTAAATAACATCTACAGATCAAGACGAAGCGAATGGAAGCGGTCCCAGCCTCGTAGCTGTGAACAGCTGTGATCGCAGGAAAATGCTGTTACAAAGATTTCTCAGTATATCTCCGGGACATTTCCCTGGCTTTCCCACCGTCACAATGGACAAACGAGACATGAAATAACATCAACAGATCAAGACGAAGTGAATGGAGGTACCCCCGGAGTCATAGCATGTGTAAATCGAGACGAAACATCTCTCTCTCCCCCGCCTGCTTGCGAGGGGGAGGGGCAGTTTACACACACACGCAGCTGCTGCATGCAGCAACACACACATAGGGAGGAGATGGCAGAGAGAACGCACTCCCCTGAAAACTCCCCTTGAATTCCTCCAGACTCAGAAAATGTAAAAGATCACTTTTTGGAGATCCATAGAAAAAAGGGTGAAAATGAAAAAAAGTATTCGAAAATAGTGCCTCATAAGGCGGGTAGAGTCCCTTGAAAACTCCCCTTGAATTCCTCCAGACTAAAGAAAAAGTCAAAGTTGACTTTTTGGAGATCCATAGAAAAAGGGTGAAAATGAAAAAAAGTATGCCACAGCATGGACTCGAACACGCGACCAACTGCATCCAGGGGCGAGCGTTAACGCAGTGAGCCACTGGACCTGAGTACTCAAACATGCCTACTTTTGCATCTTAGAAACTCTGAATTCACTAAATGTACAACCTTTTCTCCATCAAAATGAACAAATGAGACATTAAATAACATCTACAGATCAAGACGAAGCGAATGGAAGCGGTCCCAGCCTCGTAGCTGTGAACAGCTGTGATCGCAGGAAAATGCTGTTACAAAGATTTCTCAGTATATCTCCGGGACATTTCCCTGGCTTTCCCACCGTCACAATGGACAAACGAGACATGAAATAACATCAACAGATCAAGACGAAGTGAATGGAGGTACCCCCGGAGTCATAGCATGTGTAAATCGAGACGAAACATCTCTCTCTCCCCCGCCTGCTTGCGAGGGGGAGGGGCAGTTTACACACACACGCAGCTGCTGCATGCAGCAACACACACATAGGGAGGAGATGGCAGAGAGAACGCACTCCCCTGAAAACTCCCCTTGAATTCCTCCAGACTCAGAAAATGTAAAAGATCACTTTTTGGAGATCCATAGAAAAAAGGGTGAAAATGAAAAAAAGAATGCCACAGCATGGATTTGAACACGCGACCAACCGCATCCAGGGGCGAGTGTTAACGCAGTGAGCCACTGGACCTGAGTACTCAAATATGCCTACTTGTGCATCTTAGACACTCTGAATTCACTAAATGTACAACTTGTTCTCCATCAAAATGAACAAATGAGACATGAAATAACATCTACAGATCAAGACGAAGCGAATGGAAGCGGTCCCAGCCTCGTAGCTGTGATCCCAGGAAAATGCTGTTACAAAGATTTCTCAGTATATCTCCGGGACATTTCCCTGGCTTTCCCACCGTCACAATGGACAAACGAGACATGAAATAACATCAACAGATCAAGACGAAGCGAATGGAAGTAACCCCGGAGTCATAGCATGTGTAAATCGAGACGAAACATCTCTCTCTCCCCCGCCTGCTTGCGAAGGGGAGGGGCAGTTTACACACACACACGCAGCTGCTGCATGCAGCAACGCACACACAGGGAGGAGATGGCAGAGAGAATGCACTCTCCTGAAAACTCCCCATGAATTCCTCCAGACTCAGAAAATGTAAAAGTTCACTTTTTGGAGATCCATAGAAAAAGGGTGAAAATGGAAAAAAGTATTCGAAAATAGTGCCTCATAAGGCGGCTAGAGTCCCTTGAAAACTCCCCTTGAATTCCTCCAGACTCAGAAAAAGTCAAAGTTGACTTTTTGGAGATCCATAGAAAAAGGGTGAAAATGAAAAAAAGTATGCCACAGCATGGATTCGAACACGCGACCAACCACATCCAGGGGCGAGCGTTAACCCAGTGAGCCACTGGACCTGAGTACTCAAACATGCCTACTTGTGCATCTTAGACACTCTGAATTTACTAAATGTACAACTTTTTCTCCATCAAAATGAACAAATGAGACATTAAATAACATCTACAGATCAAGACGAAGCGAATGGAAGCGGTCCCAGCCTAGTAGCTGTGAACAGCTGTGATCGCAGGAAAATGCTGTTACAAAGATTTCTCAGTATATCTCCGGGACATTTCCCTGGCTTTCCCACCGTCACAATGGACAAACGACACAGGAAATAACATCAACAGATCAAGACGAAGCGAATGGAGGTACCCCCGGAGTCATAGCATGTGTAAATCGAGACGAAACATCTCTCTCTCCCCCGCCTGCTTGCGAGGGGGAGGGGCAGTTTACACACACACGCAGCTGCTGCATGCAGCAACACACACATAGGGAGGAGATGGCAGAGAGAACGCACTCCCCTGAAAACTCCCCTTGAATTCCTCCAGACTCAGAAAATGTAAAAGATCACTTTTTGGAGATCCATAGAAAAAGGGTGAAAATGAAAAAAAGAATGCCACAGCATGGATTCGAACACGCGACCAACCGCATCCAGGGGCGAGTGTTAACGCAGTGAGCCACTGGACCTGAGTACGCAAATATGCCTACTTGTGCATCTTAGACACTCTGAATTCACTAAATGTACAACTTTTTCTCCATCAAAATGAACAAATGAGACATGAAATAACATCTACAGATCAAGACGAAGCGAATGGAAGCGGTCCCAGTCTCGTAGCTGTGAACAGCTGTGATCGCAGGAAAATGCTGTTACAAAGATTTCTCAGTATATCTCCGGGACATTTCCCTGGCTTTGCCACCGTCACAATGGACAAACGAGACATGAAATAACATCAACAGATCAAGACGAAGCGAATGGAAGTAACCCCGGAGTCATAGCATGTGTAAATCGAGACGAAACATCTTTCTCTCCCCCGCCTGCTTGCGAAGGGGAGGGGCAGTTTACACACTCACACGCAGCTGCTGCATGCATCAACGCACACAGAGGGAGGAGATGGCAGAGAGAATGCACTCCCCTGAAAACTCCCCTTGAATTCCTCCAGACTCAGAAAATGTAAAAGTTCACTTTTTGGAGATCCATAGAAAAAGGGTGAAAATGGAAAAAAGTATTCGAAAATAGTGCCTCATAAGGCGGGTAGAGTCCCTTGAAAACTCCCCTTGAATTCCTCCAGACTAAAGAAAAAGTCAAAGTTGACTTTTTGGAGATCCATAGAAAAAGGGTGAAAATGAAAAAAAGTATGCCACAGCATGGACTCGAACACGCGACCAACTGCATCCAGGGGCGAGCGTTAACGCAGTGAGCCACTGGACCTGAGTACTCAAACATGCCTACTTTTGCATCTTAGAAACTCTGAATTCACTAAATGTACAACCTTTTCTCCATCAAAATGAACAAATGAGACATTAAATAACATCTACAGATCAAGACGAAGCGAATGGAAGCGGTCCCAGCCTCGTAGCTGTGAACAGCTGTGATCGCAGGAAAATGCTGTTACAAAGATTTCTCAGTATATCTCCGGGACATTTCCCTGGCTTTCCCACCGTCACAATGGACAAACGAGACATGAAATAACATCAACAGATCAAGACGAAGCGAATGGAAGTAACCCCGGAGTCATAGCATGTGTAAATCGAGACGAAACATCTTTCTCTCCCCCGCCTGCTTGCGAAGGGGAGGGGCAGTTTACACACTCACACGCAGCTGCTGCATGCATCAACGCACACAGAGGGAGGAGATGGCAGAGAGAATGCACTCCCCTGAAAACTCCCCTTGAATTCCTCCAGACTCAGAAAATGTAAAAGTTCACTTTTTGGAGATCCATAGAAAAAGGGTGAAAATGGAAAAAAGTATTCGAAAATAGTGCCTCATAAGGCGGGTAGAGTCCCTTGAAAACTCCCCTTGAATTCCTCCAGACTAAAGAAAAAGTCAAAGTTGACTTTTTGGAGATCCATAGAAAAAGGGTGAAAATGAAAAAAAGTATGCCACAGCATGGACTCGAACACGCGACCAACTGCATCCAGGGGCGAGCGTTAACGCAGTGAGCCACTGGACCTGAGTACTCAAACATGCCTACTTTTGCATCTTAGAAACTCTGAATTCACTAAATGTACAACCTTTTCTCCATCAAAATGAACAAATGAGACATTAAATAACATCTACAGATCAAGACGAAGCGAATGGAAGCGGTCCCAGCCTCGTAGCTGTGAACAGCTGTGATCGCAGGAAAATGCTGTTACAAAGATTTCTCAGTATATCTCCGGGACATTTCCCTGGCTTTCCCACCGTCACAATGGACAAACGAGACATGAAATAACATCAACAGATCAAGACGAAGTGAATGGAGGTACCCCCGGAGTCATAGCATGTGTAAATCGAGACGAAACATCTCTCTCTCCCCCGCCTGCTTGCGAGGGGGAGGGGCAGTTTACACACACACGCAGCTGCTGCATGCAGCAACACACGCATAGGGAGGAGATGGCAGAGAGAACGCACTCCCCTGAAAACTCCCCTTGAATTCCTCCAGACTCAGAAAATGTAAAAGATCACTTTTTGGAGATCCATAGAAAAAAGGGTGAAAATGAAAAAAAGTATTCGAAAATAGTGCCTCATAAGGCGGGTAGAGTCCCTTGAAAACTCCCCTTGAATTCCTCCAGACTAAAGAAAAAGTCAAAGTTGACTTTTTGGAGATCCATAGAAAAAGGGTGAAAATGAAAAAAAGTATGCCACAGCATGGACTCGAACACGCGACCAACTGCATCCAGGGGCGAGCGTTAACGCAGTGAGCCACTGGACCTGAGTACTCAAACATGCCTACTTTTGCATCTTAGAAACTCTGAATTCACTAAATGTACAACCTTTTCTCCATCAAAATGAACAAATGAGACATTAAATAACATCTACAGATCAAGACGAAGCGAATGGAAGCGGTCCCAGCCTCGTAGCTGTGAACAGCTGTGATCGCAGGAAAATGCTGTTACAAAGATTTCTCAGTATATCTCCGGGACATTTCCCTGGCTTTCCCACCGTCACAATGGACAAACGAGACATGAAATAACATCAACAGATCAAGACGAAGTGAATGGAGGTACCCCCGGAGTCATAGCATGTGTAAATCGAGACGAAACATCTCTCTCTCCCCCGCCTGCTTGCGAGGGGGAGGGGCAGTTTACACACACACGCAGCTGCTGCATGCAGCAACACACACATAGGGAGGAGATGGCAGAGAGAACGCACTCCCCTGAAAACTCCCCTTGAATTCCTCCAGACTCAGAAAATGTAAAAGATCACTTTTTGGAGATCCATAGAAAAAAGGGTGAAAATGAAAAAAAGAATGCCACAGCATGGATTTGAACACGCGACCAACCGCATCCAGGGGCGAGTGTTAACGCAGTGAGCCACTGGACCTGAGTACTCAAATATGCCTACTTGTGCATCTTAGACACTCTGAATTCACTAAATGTACAACTTGTTCTCCATCAAAATGAACAAATGAGACATGAAATAACATCTACAGATCAAGACGAAGCGAATGGAAGCGGTCCCAGCCTCGTAGCTGTGATCCCAGGAAAATGCTGTTACAAAGATTTCTCAGTATATCTCCGGGACATTTCCCTGGCTTTCCCACCGTCACAATGGACAAACGAGACATGAAATAACATCAACAGATCAAGACGAAGCGAATGGAAGTAACCCCGGAGTCATAGCATGTGTAAATCGAGACGAAACATCTCTCTCTCCCCCGCCTGCTTGCGAAGGGGAGGGGCAGTTTACACACACACACGCAGCTGCTGCATGCAGCAACGCACACACAGGGAGGAGATGGCAGAGAGAATGCACTCTCCTGAAAACTCCCCATGAATTCCTCCAGACTCAGAAAATGTAAAAGTTCACTTTTTGGAGATCCATAGAAAAAGGGTGAAAATGGAAAAAAGTATTCGAAAATAGTGCCTCATAAGGCGGCTAGAGTCCCTTGAAAACTCCCCTTGAATTCCTCCAGACTCAGAAAAAGTCAAAGTTGACTTTTTGGAGATCCATAGAAAAAGGGTGAAAATGAAAAAAAGTATGCCACAGCATGGATTCGAACACGCGACCAACCACATCCAGGGGCGAGCGTTAACCCAGTGAGCCACTGGACCTGAGTACTCAAACATGCCTACTTGTGCATCTTAGACACTCTGAATTTACTAAATGTACAACTTTTTCTCCATCAAAATGAACAAATGAGACATTAAATAACATCTACAGATCAAGACGAAGCGAATGGAAGCGGTCCCAGCCTAGTAGCTGTGAACAGCTGTGATCGCAGGAAAATGCTGTTACAAAGATTTCTCAGTATATCTCCGGGACATTTCCCTGGCTTTCCCACCGTCACAATGGACAAACGACACAGGAAATAACATCAACAGATCAAGACGAAGCGAATGGAGGTACCCCCGGAGTCATAGCATGTGTAAATCGAGACGAAACATCTCTCTCTCCCCCGCCTGCTTGCGAGGGGGAGGGGCAGTTTACACACACACGCAGCTGCTGCATGCAGCAACACACACATAGGGAGGAGATGGCAGAGAGAACGCACTCCCCTGAAAACTCCCCTTGAATTCCTCCAGACTCAGAAAATGTAAAAGATCACTTTTTGGAGATCCATAGAAAAAAGGGTGAAAATGAAAAAAAGAATGCCACAGCATGGATTTGAACACGCGACCAACCGCATCCAGGGGCGAGTGTTAACGCAGTGAGCCACTGGACCTGAGTACTCAAATATGCCTACTTGTGCATCTTAGACACTCTGAATTCACTAAATGTACAACTTGTTCTCCATCAAAATGAACAAATGAGACATGAAATAACATCTACAGATCAAGACGAAGCGAATGGAAGCGGTCCCAGCCTCGTAGCTGTGATCGCAGGAAAATGCTGTTACAAAGATTTCTCAGTATATCTCCGGGACATTTCCCTGGCTTTCCCACCGTCACAATGGACAAACGAGACATGAAATAACATCAACAGATCAAGACGAAGCGAATGGAAGTAACCCCGGAGTCATAGCATGTGTAAATCGAGACGAAACATCTCTCTCTCCCCCGCCTGCTTGCGAAGGGGAGGGGCAGTTTACACACACACACGCAGCTGCTGCATGCAGCAACGCACACACAGGGAGGAGATGGCAGAGAGAATGCACTCTCCTGAAAACTCCCCATGAATTCCTCCAGACTCAGAAAATGTAAAAGTTCACTTTTTGGAGATCCATAGAAAAAGGGTGAAAATGGAAAAAAGTATTCGAAAATAGTGCCTCATAAGGCGGCTAGAGTCCCTTGAAAACTCCCCTTGAATTCCTCCAGACTCAGAAAAAGTCAAAGTTGACTTTTTGGAGATCCATAGAAAAAGGGTGAAAATGAAAAAAAGTATGCCACAGCATGGATTCGAACACGCGACCAACCGCATCCAGGGGCGAGCGTTAACCCAGTGAGCCACTGGACCTGAGTACTCAAACATGCCTACTTGTGCATCTTAGACACTCTGAATTTACTAAATGTACAACTTTTTCTCCATCAAAATGAACAAATGAGACATTAAATAACATCTACAGATCAAGACGAAGCGAATGGAAGCGGTCCCAGCCTAGTAGCTGTGAACAGCTGTGATCGCAGGAAAATGCTGTTACAAAGATTTCTCAGTATATCTCCGGGACATTTCCCTGGCTTTCCCACCGTCACAATGGACAAACGAGACATGAAATAACATCAACAGATCAAGACGAAGCGAATGGAGGTACCCCCGGAGTCATAGCATGTGTAAATCGAGACGAAACATCTCTCTCTCCCCCGCCTGCTTGCGAGGGGGAGGGGCAGTTTACACACACACGCAGCTGCTGCATGCAGCAACACACACATAGGGAGGAGATGGCAGAGAGAACGCACTCCCCTGAAAACTCCCCTTGAATTCCTCCAGACTCAGAAAATGTAAAAGATCACTTTTTGGAGATCCATAGAAAAAGGGTGAAAATGAAAAAAAGAATGCCACAGCATGGATTCGAACACGCGACCAACCGCATCCAGGGGCGAGTGTTAACGCAGTGAGCCACTGGACCTGAGTACGCAAATATGCCTACTTGTGCATCTTAGACACTCTGAATTCACTAAATGTACAACTTTTTCTCCATCAAAATGAACAAATGAGACATGAAATAACATCTACAGATCAAGACGAAGCGAATGGAAGCGGTCCCAGTCTCGTAGCTGTGAACAGCTGTGATCGCAGGAAAATGCTGTTACAAAGATTTCTCAGTATATCTCCGGGACATTTCCCTGGCTTTGCCACCGTCACAATGGACAAACGAGACATGAAATAACATCAACAGATCAAGACGAAGCGAATGGAAGTACCCCCGGAGTCATAGCATGTGTAAATCGAGACGAAACATCTCTCTCTCCCCCGCCTGCTTGCGAAGGGGAGGGGCAGTTTACACACACACACGCAGCTGCTGCATGCAGCAACGCACACAGAGGGAGGAGATGGCAGAGAGAATGCACTCCCCTGAAAACTCCCCTTGAATTCCTCCAGACTCAGAAAATGTAAAAGTTCACTTTTTGGAGATCCATAGAAAAAGGGTGAAAATGGAAAAAAGTATTCGAAAATAGTGCCTCATAAGGCGGGTAGAGTCCCTTGAAAACTCCCCTTGAATTCCTCCAGACTCAGAAAAAGTCAAAGTTGACTTTTTGGAGATCCATAGAAAAAGGGTGAAAATGAAAAAAAGTATGCCACAGCATGGATTCGAACCCGCGACCAACCGCATCCAGGGGCGAGCGTTAACGCAGTGAGACACTGGACATGAGTACTCAAACATGCCTACTTTTGCATCTTAGACACTCTGAATTCACTAAATGTACAACTTTTTCTCCATCAAAATGAACAAATGAGACATGAAATAACATCTACAGATCAAGACGAAGCGAATGGAAGCGGTCCCAGCCTCGTAGCTGTGAACAGCTGTGATCGCAGGAAAATGCTGTTACAAAGATTTCTCAGTATATCTCCGGGACATTTCCCTGGCTTTGCCACCGTCACAATGGACAAACGAGACATGAAATAACATCAACAGATCAAGACGAAGCGAATGGAAGTACCCCCGGAGTCATAGCATGTGTAAATCGAGACGAAACATCTCTCTCTCCCCCGCCTGCTTGCAAAGGGGAGGGGCAGTTTACACACACACACGCAGCTGCTGCATGCAGCAACGCACACAGAGGGAGGAGATGGCAGAGAGAATACACTCCCCTGAAAACTCCCCTTGAATTCCTCCAGACTCAGAAAATGTAAAAGTTCACTTTTTGGAGATCCATAGAAAAAGGGTGAAAATGGAAAAAAGTATTCGAAAATAGTGCCTCATAAGGCGGGTAGAGTCCCTTGAAAACTCCCCTTGAATTCCTCCAGACTCAGAAAAAGTCAAAGTTGACTTTTTGGAGATCCATAGAAAAAGGGTGAAAATGAAAAAAAGCATGCCACAGTATGGATTCGAACACGCGACCAACCGCATCCAGGGGCGAGCATTAACCTAGTGAGCCACTGGACCTGAGTACTCAAACATGCCTATTTTTGCATCTTAGAAACTCTGAATTCACTAAATGTACAACTTTTTCTCCATCAAAATGAACAAATGAGACATTAAATAACATCTACAGATCAAGACGAAGCGAATGGAAGCGGTCCCAGCCTCGTAGCTGTGAACAGCTGTGATCACAGGAAAATGCTGTTACAAAGATTTCTCAGTATATCTCCGGGACATTTCCCTGGCTTTCCCACCGTCACAATGGACAAACGAGACATGAAATAACATCAACAGATCAAGACGAAGCGAATGGAAGTACCCCCGGAGTCATAGCATGTGTAAATCGAGACGAAACATCTCTCTCTCCCCCGCCTGCTTGCGAAGGGGAGGGGCAGTTTACACACACACACGCAGCTGCTGCATGCAGCAACGCACACAGAGGGAGGAGATGGCAGAGAGAATGCACTCCCCTGAAAACTCCCCTTGAATTCCTCCAGACTCAGAAAATGTAAAAGTTCACTTTTTGGAGATCCATAGAAAAAGGGTGAAAATGGAAAAAAGTATTCGAAAATAGTGCCTCATAAGGCGGGTAGAGTCCCTTGAAAACTCCCCTTGAATTCCTCCAGACTCAGAAAAAGTCAAAGTTGACTTTTTGGAGATCCATAGAAAAAGGGTGAAAATGAAAAAAAGTATGCCACAGCATGGATTCGAACACGCGACCAACCGCATCCAGGGGCGAGCGTTAACGCAGTGAGCCACTGGACATGAGTACTCAAACATGCCTACTTTTGCATCTTAGACACTCTGAATTCACTAAATGTACAACTTTTTCTCCATCAAAATGAACAAATGAGACATGAAATAACATCTACAGATCAAGACGAAGCGAATGGAAGCGGTCCCAGCCTCGTAGCTGTGAACAGCTGTGATCGCAGGAAAATGCTGTTACAAAGATTTCTCAGTCTATCTCCGGGACATTTCCCTGGCTTTGCCACCGTCACAATGGACAAACAAGACATGAAATAACATCAACAGATCAAGACGAAGCGAATGGAAGTACCCCCGGAGTCATAGCATGTGTAAATCGAGACGAAACATCTCTCTCTCCCCCGCCTGCTTGCGAAGGGGAGGGGCAGTTTACACACACACACGCAGCTGCTGCATGCAGCAACGCACACAGAGGGAGGAGATGGCAGAGAGAATGCACTCCCCTGAAAACTCCCCTTGAATTCCTCCAGACTCAGAAAATGTAAAAGTTCACTTTTTGGAGATCCATAGAAAAAGGGTGAAAATGGAAAAAAGTATTCGAAAATAGTGCCTCATAAGGCGGGTAGAGTCCCTTGAAAACTCCCCTTGAATTCCTCCAGACTCAGAAAAAGTCAAAGTTGACTTTTTGGAGATCCATAGAAAAAGGGTGAAAATGAAAAAAAGTATGCCACAGTATGGATTCGAACACGCGACCAACCGCATCCAGGGGCGAGCATTAACGCAGTGAGCCACTGGACATGAGTACTCAAACATGCCTACTTTTGCATCTTAGACACTCTGAATTCACTAAATGTACAACTCTTTCTCCATCAAAATGAACAAATGAGACATGAAATAACATCTACAGATCAAGACGAAGCGAATGGAAGCGGTCCCAGCCTCGTAGCTGTGAACAGCTGTGATCGCAGGAAAATGCTGTTACAAAGATTTCTCAGTCTATCTCCGGGACATTTCCCTGGCTTTGCCACCGTCACAATGGACAAACGAGACATGAAATAACATCAACAGATCAAGACGAAGCGAATGGAAGTACCCCCGGAGTCATAGCATGTGTAAATCGAGACGAAACATCTCTCTCTCCCCCGCCTGCTTGCGAAGGGGAGGGGCAGTTTACACACACACACGCAGCTGCTGCATGCAGCAACGCACACAGAGGGAGGAGATGGCAGAGAGAATGCACTCCCCTGAAAACTCCCCTTGAATTCCTCCAGACTCAGAAAATGTAAAAGTTCACTTTTTGGAGATCCATAGAAAAAGGGTGAAAATGGAAAAAAGTATTCGAAAATAGTGCCTCATAAGGCGGGTAGAGTCCCTTGAAAACTCCCCTTGAATTCCTCCAGACTCAGAAAAAGTCAAAGTTGACTTTTTGGAGATCCATAGAAAAAGGGTGAAAATGAAAAAAAGTATGCCACAGTATGGATTCGAACACGCGACCAACCGCATCCAGGGGCGAGCATTAACGCAGTGAGCCACTGGACATGAGTACTCAAACATGCCTACTTTTGCATCTTAGACACTCTGAATTCACTAAATGTACAACTCTTTCTCCATCAAAATGAACAAATGAGACATGAAATAACATCTACAGATCAAGACGAAGCGAATGGAAGCGGTCCCAGCCTCGTAGCTGTGAACAGCTGTGATCGCAGGAAAATGCTGTTACAAAGATTTCTCAGTATATCTCCGGGACATTTCCCTGGCTTTCCCACAGTCACAATGGACAAACGAGACATGAAATAACATCAACAGATCAAGACGAAGCGAATGGAAGTACCCCCGGAGTCATAGCATGTGTAAATCGAGACGAAACATCTCTCTCTCCCCCGCCTGCTTGCGAAGGGGAGGGGCAGTTTACACACACACGCAGCTGCTGCATGCAGCAACGCACACACAGGGAGGAGATGGCAGAGAGAACGCACTCCCCTGAAAACTCCCCTTGAATTCCTCCAGACTCAGAAAATGTAAAAGATCACTTTTTGGAGATCCATAGAAAAAGGGTGAAAATGGAAAAAAGTATTCGAAAATAGTGCCTCATAAGGCGGGTAGAGTCCCTTGAAAACTCCCCTTGAATTCCTCCAGACTCAGAAAAAGTCAAAGTTGACTTTTTGGAGATCCATAGAAAAAGGGTGAAAATGAAAAAAAGTATGCTACAGTATGGATTCGAACACGCGACCAACCGCATCCAGGGGCGAGCGTTAACGCAGTGAGCCACTGGACCTGAGTACTCAAACATGCCTACTTTTGCATCTTAGAAACTCTGAATTCACTAAATGTACAACCTTTTCTCCATCAAAATGAACAAATGAGACATTAAATAACATCTACAGATCAAGACGAAGCGAATGGAAGCGGTCCCAGCCTCGTAGCTGTGAACAGCTGTGATCGCAGGAAAATGCTGTTACAAAGATTTCTCAGTATATCTCCGGGACATTTCCCTGGCTTTCCCACCGTCACAATGGACAAACGAGACATGGAATAACATCAACAGATCAAGACGAAGCGAATGGAGGTACCCCCGGAGTCATAGCATGTGTAAATCGAGACGAAACATCTCTCTCTCCCCCGCCTGCTTGCGAGGGGGAGGGGCAGTTTACACACACACGCAGCTGCTGCATGCAGCAATGCACACATAGGGAGGAGATGGCAGAGAGAACGCACTCCCCTGAAAACTCCCCTTGAATTCCTCCAGACTCAGAAAATGTAAAAGTTCACTTTTTGGAGATCCATAGAAAAAGGGTGAAAATGGAAAAAAGTATTCGAAAATAGTGCCTCATAAGGCGGGTAGAGTCCCTTGAAAACTCCCCTTGAATTCCTCCAGACTCAGAAAAAGTCAAAGTTGACTTTTTGGAGATCCATAGAAAAAGGGTGAAAATGAAAAAAAGTATGCCACAGCATGGATTCGAACACGCGACCAACCGCATCCAGGGGCGAGCGTTAACGCAGTGAGCCACTGGACATGAGTACTCAAACATGCCTACTTTTGCATCTTAGACACTCTGAATTCACTAAATGTACAACTTTTTCTCCATCAAAATGAACAAATGAGACATGAAATAACATCTACAGATCAAGACGAAGCGAATGGAAGCGGTCCCAGCCTCGTAGCTGTGAACAGCTGTGATCGCAGGAAAATGCTGTTACAAAGATTTCTCAGTATATCTCCGGGACATTTCCCTGGCTTTCCCACAGTCACAATGGACAAACGAGACATGAAATAACATCAACAGATCAAGACGAAGCGAATGGAAGTACCCCCGGAGTCATAGCATGTGTAAATCGAGACGAAACATCTCTCTCTCCCCCGCCTGCTTGCGAAGGGGAGGGGCAGTTTACACACACACACGCAGCTGCTGCATGCAGCAACGCACACAGAGGGAGGAGATGGCAGAGAGAACGCACTCCCCTGAAAACTCCCCTTGAATTCCTCCAGACTCAGAAAATGTAAAAGTTCACTTTTTGGAGATCCATAGAAAAAGGGTGAAAATGGAAAAAAGTATTCGAAAATAGTGCCTCATAAGGCGGGTAGAGTCCCTTGAAAACTCCCCTTGAATTCCTCCAGACTCAGAAAAAGTCAAAGTTGACTTTTTGGAGATCCATAGAAAAAGGGTGAAAATGAAAAAAAGTATGCTACAGCATGGATTCGAACACGCGACCAACCGCATCCAGGGGCGAGCGTTAACGCAGTGAGCCACTGGACCTGAGTACTCAAACATGCCTACTTTTGCATCTTAGAAACTCTGAATTCACTAAATGTACAACCTTTTCTCCATCAAAATGAACAAATTAGACATTAAATAACATCTACAGATCAAGACGAAGCGAATGGAAGCGGTCCCAGCCTTGTAGCTGTGAACAGCTGTGATCGCAGGAAAATGCTGTTACAAAGATTTCTCAGTATATCTCCGGGACATTTCCCTGGCTTTCCCACCGTCACAATGGACAAACGAGACATGAAATAACATCAACAGATCAAGACGAAGCGAATGGAAGTACCCCCGGAGTCATAGCATGTGTAAATCGAGACGAAACATCTCTCTCTCCCCCGCCTGCTTGCGAAGGGGAGGGGCAGTTTACACACACACACGCAGTTGCTGCATGCAGCAACGCACACACAGGGAGGAGATGGCAGAGAGAATGCACTCCCCTGAAAACTCCCCTTGAATTCCTCCAGACTCAGAAAATGTAAAAGTTCACTTTTTGGAGATCCATAGAAAAAGGGTGAACATGGAAAAAAGTATTCCAAAATAGTGCCTCATAAGGCGGGTAGAGTCCCTTGAAAACTCCCCTTGAATTCCTCCAGACTCAGAAAAAGTCAAAGTTGACTTTTTGGAGATCCATAGAAAAAGGGTGAAAATGAAAAAAAGTATGCCACAGCATGGACTCGAACACGCGACCAACCGCATCCAGGGGCGAGCGTTAACGCAGTGAGCCACTTGACCTGAGTACTCAAACATGCCTACTTGTGCATCTTAGAAACTCTGAATTCACTAAATGTACAACTTTTTCTCCATCAAAATGAACAAATGAGACATTAAATAACATCTACAGATCAAGACGAAGCGAATGGAAGCGGTCCCAGCCTCGTAGCTGTGAACAGCTGTGATCGCAGGAAAATGCTGTTACAAAGATTTCTCAGTATATCTCCGGGACATTTCCCTGGCTTTCCCACCGTCACAATGGACAAACAAGACATGAAATAACATCAACAGATCAAGACGAAGCGAATGGAGGTACCCCCGGAGTCATAGCATGTGTACATCGAGACGAAACATCTCTCTCTCCCCCGCCTGCTTGCGAGAGGGAGGGGCAGTTTACACACACACGCAGCTGCTGCATGCAGCAACACACACACAGGGAGGAGATGGCAGAGAGAACGCACTCCCCTGAAAACTCCCCTTGAATTCCTCCAGACTCAGAAAATGTAAAAGATCACTTTTTGGAGATCCATAGAAAAAGGTTGAAAATGAAAAAAAGAATGCCACAGCATGGATTCGAACACGCGACCAACCGCATCCAGGGGCGAGTGTTAACGCAGTGAGCCACTGGACCTGAGTACGCAAATATGCCTACTTGTGCATCTTAGACACTCTGAATTCACTAAATGTACAACTTTTTCTCCATCAAAATGAACAAATGAGACATGAAATAACATCTACAGATCAAGACGAAGCGAATGGAAGCGGTCCCAGTCTCGTAGCTGTGAACAGAAGTGATCGCAGGAAAATGCTGTTACAAAGATTTCTCAGTATATCTCCAGGACATTTCCCTGGCTTTCCCACCGTCACAATGGACAAACGAGACATTAAATAACATCAACAGATCAAGACGAAGCGAATGGAAGTACCCCCGGAGTCATAGCATGTGTAAATCGAGACGAAACATCTCTCTCTCCCCCGCCTGCTTGCGAAGGGGAGGGGCAGTTTACACACACACACGCAGCTGCTGCATGCAGCAACGCACACACAGGGAGGAGATGGCAGAGAGAATGCACTCCCCTGAAAACTCCCCTTGAATTCCTCCAGACTCAGAAAATGTAAAAGTTCACTTTTTGGAGATCCATAGAAAAAGGGTGAAAATGGAAAAAAGTATTCGAAAATAGTGCCTCATAAGGCGGGTAGAGTCCCTTGAAAACTCCCCTTGAATTCCTCCAGACTCAGAAAAAGTCAAAGTTGACTTTTTGGAGATCCATAGAAAAAGGGTGAAAATGAAAAAAAGTATGCTACAGTATGGATTCGAACACGCGACCAACCGCATCCAGGGGCGAGCGTTAACGCAGTGAGCCACTGGACCTGAGTACTCAAACATGCCTACTTTTGCATCTTAGAAACTCTGAATTCACTAAATGTACAACTTTTTCTCCATCAAAATGAACAAATGAGACATGAAATAACATCTACAGATTAAGACGAAGCGAATGGAAGCGGTCCCAGCCTCGTAGCTGCGAACAGCTGTGATCGCAGGAAAATGCTGTTACAAAGATTTCTCAGTATATCTCCGGGACATTTCCCTGGCTTTCCCACCGTCACAATGGAAAAACGAGACATGAAATAAAATCAACAGATCAAGACGAAGCGAATGGAAGTACCCCCGGAGTCATAGCATGTGTAAATCGAGACGAAACATCTCTCTCTCCCCCGCCTGCTTGCGAAGGGGAGGGGCAGTTTACACACACACACGCAGCTGCTGCATGCAGCAACGCACACACAGGGAGGAGATGGCAGAGAGAATGCACTCCCCTGAAAGCTCCCCTTGAATTCCTCCAGACTCAGAAAATGTAAAAGTTCACTTTTTGGAGATCCATAGAAAAAGGGTGAAAATGGAAAAAAGTATTCGAAAATAGTGCCTCATAAGGCGGGTAGAGTCCCTTGAAAACTCCCCTTGAATTCCTCCAGACTCAGAAAAAGTCAAAGTTGACTTTTTGGAGATCCATAGAAAAAGGGTGAAAATGAAAAAAAGTATGCTACAGCATGGATTCGAACACGCGACCAACCGCATCCAGGGGCGAGCGTTAACGCAGTGAGCCACTGGACCTGAGTACTCAAACATGCCTACTTTTGCATCTTAGAAACTCTGAATTCACTAAATGTACAACCTTTTCTCCATCAAAATGAACAAATGAGACATTAAATAACATCTACAGATCAAGACGAAGCGAATGGAAGCGGTCCCAGCCTTGTAGCTGTGAACAGCTGTGATCGCAGGAAAATGCTGTTACAAAGATTTCTCAGTATATCTCCGGGACATTTCCCTGGCTTTCCCACCGTCACAATGGACAAACGAGACATGAAATAACATCAACAGATCAAGACGAAGCGAATGGAGGTACCCCTGGAGTCATAGCATGTGTAAATCGAGACGAAACATCTCTCTCTCCCCCGCCTGCTTGCGAGAGGGAGGGGCAGTTTACACACACACGCAGCTGCTGCATGCAGCAACACACACACAGGGAGGAGATGGCAGAGAGAACGCACTCCCCTGAAAACTCCCCTTGAATTCCTCCAGACTCAGAAAATGTAAAAGATCACTTTTTGGAGATCCATAGAAAAAGGGTGAAAATGTAAAAAAGTATTCGAAAATAGTGCCTCATAAGGCAGGTAGAGTCCTTTGAAAACTCCCCTTGAATTCCTCCAGACTCAGAAAAAGTCAAAGTTGACTTTTTGGAGATCCATAGAAAAAGGGTGAACATGAAAAAAAGTATGCCACAGCATGGATTCGAACACGCAACCAACCGCATCCAGGGGCGAGCGTTAACACAGTGAGCCACTGGACCTGAGTACTCAAACATGCCTACTTGTGCATCTTAGACACTCTGAATTTACTAAATGTACAACTTTTTCTCCATCAACATGAACAAATGAGACATTAAATAACATCTACAGATCAAGACGAAGCGAATGGAAGCGGTCCCAGCCTCGTAGCTGCGAACAGCTGTGATCGCAGGAAAATGCTGTTACAAAGATTTCTCAGTATATCTCCGGGACATTTCCCTGGCTTTCCCACCGTCACAATGGACAAACGAGACATGAAATAACATCAACAGATCAAGACGAAGCGAATGGTGGTACCCCCGGAGTCATAGCATGTGTAAATCGAGACGAAACATCTCTCTCTCCCCCGCCTGCTTGCGAGGGGGAGGGGCAGTTTACACACACACGCAGCTGCTGCATGCAGCAACACACACACAGGGAGGAGATGGCAGAGAGAACGCACTCCCCTGAAAACTCCCCTTGAATTCCTCCAGACTCAGAAAATGTAAAAGATCACTTTTTGGAGATCCATAGAAAAAGGTTGAAAATGAAAAAAAGAATGCCACAGCATGGATTCGAACACGCGACCAACCGCATCCAGGGGCGAGCGTTAACACAGTGAGCCACTGGACCTGAGTACTCAAACATGCCTACTTGTGCATCTTAGACACTCTGAATTTACTAAATGTACAACTTGTTCTCCATCAAAATGAACAAATGAGACATTAAATAACATCTACAGATCAAGACGAAGCGAATGGAAGCGGTCCCAGCCTCGTAGCTGTGAACAGCTGTGATCGCAGGAAAATGCTGTTACAAAGATTTCTCAGTATATCTCCAGGACATTTCCCTGGCTTTCCCACCGTCACAATGGACAAACGAGACATTAAATAACATCAACAGATCAAGACGAAGCGAATGGAAGTACCCCCGGAGTCATAGCATGTGTAAATCGAGACGAAACATCTCTCTCTCCCCCGCCTGCTTGCGAAGGGGAGGGGCAGTTTACACACACACACGCAGCTGCTGCTGCATGCAGCAACGCACACACAGGGAGGAGATGGCAGAGAGAATGCACTCCCCTGAAAACTCCCCTTGAATTCCTCCAGACTCAGAAAATGTAAAAGTTCACTTTTTGGAGATCCATAGAAAAAGGGTGAAAATGGAAAAAAGTATTCGAAAATAGTGCCTCATAAGGCGGGTAGAGTCCCTTGAAAACTCCCCTTGAATTCCTCCAGACTCAGAAAAAGTCAAAGTTGACTTTTTGGAGATCCATAGAAAAAGGGTGAAAATGAAAAAAAGTATGCCACAGTATGGATTCGAACACGCGACCAACCGCATCCAGGGGCGAGCATTAACGCAGTGAGCCACTGGACCTGAGTACTCAAACATGCCTACTTTTGCATCTTAGAAACTCTGAATTCACTAAATGTACAACTTTTTCTCCATCAAAATGAACAAATGAGACATGAAATAACATCTACAGATCAAGACGAAGCGAATGGAAGCGGTCCCAGCCTCGTAGCTGCAAACAGCTGTGATCGCAGGAAAATGCTGTTACAAAGATTTCTCAGTATATCTCCGGGACATTTCCCTGGCTTTCCCACCGTCACAATGGACAAACGAGACATGAAATAAAATCAACAGATCAAGACGAAGCGAATGAAAGTACCCCCGGAGTCATAGCATGTGTAAATCGAGACGAAACATCTCTCTCTCCCCCGCCTGCTTGCGAAGGGGAGGGGCAGTTTACACACACACACGCAGCTGCTGCATGCAGCAACGCACACACAGGGAGGAGATGGCAGAGAGAATGCACTCCCCTGAAAGCTCCCCTTGAATTCCTCCAGACTCAGAAAATGTAAAAGTTCACTTTTTGGAGATCCATAGAAAAAGGGTGAAAATGGAAAAAAGTATTCGAAAATAGTGCCTCATAAGGCGGGTAGAGTCCCTTGAAAACTCCCCATGATTCCTCCAGACTCAGAAAAAGTCAAAGTTGACTTTTTGGAGATCCATAGAAAAAGGGTGAAAATGAAAAAAAGTATGCTACAGCATGGATTCGAACACGCGACCAACCGCATCCAGGGGCGAGCGTTAACGCAGTGAGCCACTGGACCTGAGTACTCAAACATGCCTACTTTTGCATCTTAGAAACTCTGAATTCACTAAATGTACAACCTTTTCTCCATCAAAATGAACAAATGAGACATTAAATAACATCTACAGATCAAGACGAAGCGAATGGAAGCGGTCCCAGCCTTGTAGCTGTGAACAGCTGTGATCGCAGGAAAATGCTGTTACAAAGATTTCTCAGTATATCTCCGGGACATTTCCCTGGCTTTCCCACCGTCACAATGGACAAACGAGACATGAAATAACATCAACAGATCAAGACGAAGCGAATGGAGGTACCCCTGGAGTCATAGCATGTGTAAATCGAGACGAAACATCTCTCTCTCCCCCGCCTGCTTGCGAGAGGGAGGGGCAGTTTACACACACACGCAGCTGCTGCATGCAGCAACACACACACAGGGAGGAGATGGCAGAGAGAACGCACTCCCCTGAAAACTCCCCTTGAATTCCTCCAGACTCAGAAAATGTAAAAGATCACTTTTTGGAGATCCATAGAAAAAGGGTGAAAATGTAAAAAAGTATTCGAAAATAGTGCCTCATAAGGCGGGTAGAGTCCTTTGAAAACTCCCCTTGAATTCCTCCAGACTCAGAAAAGGTCAAAGTTGACTTTTTGGAGATCCATAGAAAAAGGGTGAACATGAAAAAAAGTATGCCACACCATGGATTCGAACACGCAACCAACCGCATACAGGGGCGAGCGTTAACACAGTGAGCCACTGGACCTGAGTACTCAAACATGCCTACTTGTGCATCTTAGACACTCTGAATTTACTAAATGTACAACTTTTTCTCCATCAACATGAACAAATGAGACATTAAATAACATCTACAGATCAAGACGAAGCGAATGGAAGCGGTCCCAGCCTCGTAGCTGCGAACAGCTGTGATCGCAGGAAAATGCTGTTACAAAGATTTCTCAGTATATCTCCGGGACATTTCCCTGGCTTTCCCACCGTCACAATGGACAAACGAGACATGAAATAACATCAACAGATCAAGACGAAGCGAATGGTGGTACCCCCGGAGTCATGGCATGTGTAAATCGAGACGAAACATCTCTCTCTCCCCCGCCTGCTTGCGAGGGGGAGGGGCAGTTTACACACACACGCAGCTGCTGCATGCAGCAACACACACACAGGGAGGAGATGGCAGAGAGAACGCACTCCCCTGAAAACTCCCCTTGAATTCCTCCAGACTCAGAAAATGTAAAAGTTCACTTTTTGGAGATCCATAGAAAAAGGGTGAAAATGGAAAAAAGTATTCGAAAATAGTGCCTCATAAGGCGGGTAGAGTCCCTTGAAAACTCCCCTTGAATTCCTCCAGACTCAGAAAAAGTCAAAGTTGACTTTTTGGAGATCCATAGAAAAAGGGTGAAAATGAAAAAAAGTATGCTACAGCATGGATTCGAACACGCGACCAACCGCATACAGGGGCGAGCGTTAACGCAGTGAGCCACTGGACCTGAGTACTCAAACATGCCTACTTTTGCATCTTAGAAACTCTGAATTCACTAAATGTACAACCTTTTCTCCATCAAAATGAACAAATTAGACATTAAATAACATCTACAGATCAAGACGAAGCGAATGGAAGCGGTCCCAGCCTTGTAGCTGTGAACAGCTGTGATCGCAGGAAAATGCTGTTACAAAGATTTCTCAGTATATCTCCGGGACATTTCCCTGGCTTTCCCACCGTCACAATGGACAAACGAGACATGAAATAACATCAACAGATCAAGACGAAGCGAATGGAGGTACCCCTGGAGTCATAGCATGTGTAAATCGAGACGAAACATCTCTCTCTCCCCCGCCTGCTTGCGAGAGGGAGGGGCAGTTTACACACACACGCAGCTGCTGCATGCAGCAACACACACACAGGGAGGAGATGGCAGAGAGAACGCACTCCCCTGAAAACTCCCCTTGAATTCCTCCAGACTCAGAAAATGTAAAAGATCACTTTTTGGAGATCCATAGAAAAAGGGTGAAAATGTAAAAAAGTATTCGAAAATAGTGCCTCATAAGGCGGGTAGAGTCCTTTGAAAACTCCCCTTGAATTCCTCCAGACTCAGAAAAGGTCAAAGTTGACTTTTTGGAGATCCATAGAAAAAGGGTGAACATGAAAAAAAGTATGCCACAGCATGGATTCGAACACGCAACCAACCGCATCCAGGGGCGAGCGTTAACACAGTGAGCCACTGGACCTGAGTACTCAAACGTGCCTACTTGTGCATCTTAGACACTCTGAATTTACTAAATGTACAACTTTTTCTCCATCAACATGAACAAATGAGACATTAAATAACATCTACAGATCAAGACGAAGCGAATGGAAGCGGTCCCAGCCTCGTAGCTGCGAACAGCTGTGATCGCAGGAAAATGCTGTTACAAAGATTTCTCAGTATATCTCCGGGACATTTCCCTGGCTTTCCCACCGTCACAATGGACAAACGAGACATGAAATAACATCAACAGATCAAGACGAAGCGAATGGTGGTACCCCCGGAGTCATAGCATGTGTAAATCGAGACGAAACATCTCTCTCTCCCCCGCCTGCTTGCGAGGGGGAGGGGCAGTTTACACACACACGCAGCTGCTGCATGCAGCAACACACACACAGGGAGGAGATGGCAGAGAGAACGCACTCCCCTGAAAACTCCCCTTGAATTCCTCCAGACTCAGAAAATGTAAAAGATCACTTTTTGGAGATCCATAGAAAAAGGGTGAAAATGAAAAAAAGAATGCCACAGCATGGATTCGAACACGCGACCAAACGCATCCAGGGGCGAGCGTTAACACAGTGAGCCACTGGACCTGAGTACTCAAACATGCCTACTTGTGCATCTTAGACACTCTGAATTCACTAAATGTACAACTTGTTCTCCATCAAAATGAACAAATGAGACATGAAATAACATCTACAGATCAAGACGAAGCGAATGGAAGCGGTCCCAGCCTCGTAGCTGTGATCGCAGGAAAATGCTGTTACAAAGATTTCTCAGTATATCTCCGGGACATTTCCCTGGCTTTCCCACCGTCACAATGGACAAACGAGACATGAAATAACATCAACAGATCAAGACGAAGCGAATGGAAGTACCCCCGGAGTCATAGCATGTGTAAATCGAGACGAAACATCTCTCTCTCCCCCGCCTGCTTGCGAAGGGGAGGGGCAGTTTACACACACACACGCAGCTGCTGCATGCAGCAACGCACACACAGGGAGGAGATGGCAGAGAGAATGCACTCCCCTGAAAGCTCCCCTTGAATTCCTCCAGACTCAGAAAATGTAAAAGTTCACTTTTTGGAGATCCATAGAAAAAGGGTGAAAATGGAAAAAAGTATTCGAAAATAGTGCCTCATAAGGCGGGTAGAGTCCTTTGAAAACTCCCCTTGAATTCCTCCAGACTCAGAAAAAGTCAAAGTTGACTTTTTGGAGATCCATAGAAAAAGGGTGAAAATGAAAAAAAGTATGCCACAGCATGGATTCGAACACGCAACCAACCGCATCCAGGGGCGAGCGTTAACGCAGTGAGCCACTGGACCTGAGTACTCAAACATGCCTACTTGTGCATCTTAGACACTCTGAATTCACTAAATGTACAACCTTTTCTCCATCAAAATGAACAAATGAAACATGAAATAACATCTCCAGATCAAGACGAAGCGAATGGAAGCGTTCCCAGCCTCGTAGCTGTGAACAGCTGTGATCGCAGGAAAATGCTGTTACAAAGATTTCTCAGTATATCTCCGGGACATTTCCCTGGCTTTCCCACCGTCACAATGGACACACGAGACATGAAATAACATCAACAGATCAAGACGAAGCGAATGGAAGTACCCCCGGAGTCATAGCATGTGTAAATCGAGACGAAACATCTCTCTCTCCCCCGCCTGCTTGCGAAGGGGAGGGGCAGTTTACACACACACACGCAGCTGCTGCATGCAGCAACGCACACACAGGGAGGAGATGGCAGAGGGAACGCACTCCCCTGAAAACTCCCCTTGAATTCCTCCAGACTCAGAAAAAGTCAAAGTTGACTTTTTGGAGATCCATAGAAAAAGGGTGAAAATGAAAAAAAGTATGCCACAGCATGGATTCGAACACGCGACCAACCGCATCCAGGGGCGAGCGTTAACGCAGTGAGCCACTGGACATGAGTACTCAAACATGCCTACTTTTGCATCTTAGACACTCTGAATTCACTAAATGTACAACTTTTTCTCCATCAAAATGAACAAATGAGACATGAAATAACATCTAAAGATCAAGACGAAGCGAATGGAAGCGGTCCCAGCCTCGTAGCTGTGAACAGCTGTGATCGCAGGAAAATGCTGTTACAAAGATTTCTCAGTATATCTCCGGGACATTTCCCTGGCTTTGCCACCGTCACAATGGACAAACGAGACATGAAATAACATCAACAGATCAAGACGAAGCGAATGGAAGTACCCCCGGAGTCATAGCATGTGTAAATCGAGACGAAACATCTCTCTCTCCCCCGCCTGCTTGCGAAGGGGAGGGGCAGTTTACACACACACACGCAGCTGCTGCATGCAGCAACGCACACAGAGGGAGGAGATGGCAGAGAGAATGCACTCCCCTGAAAACTCCCCTTGAATTCCTCCAGACTCAGAAAATGTAAAAGTTCACTTTTTGGAGATCCATAGAAAAAGGGTGAAAATGGAAAAAAGTATTCGAAAATAGTGCCTCATAAGGCGGGTAGAGTCCCTTGAAAACTCCTCTTGAATTCCTCCAGACTCAGAAAAAGTCAAAGTTGACTTTTTGGAGATCCATAGAAAAAGGGTGAAAATGAAAAAAAGTATGCCGCAGTATGGATTCGAACACGCGACCAACCGCATCCAGGGGCGAGCGTTAACGCAGTGAGCCACTGGACATGAGTACTCAAACATGCCTACTTTTGCATCTTAGACACTCTGAATTCACTAAATGTACAACTTTTTCTCCATCAAAATGAACAAATGAGACATGAAATAACATCTACAGATCAAGACGAAGCGAATGGAAGCGGTCCCAGCCTCGTAGCTGTGAACAGCTGTGATCGCAGGAAAATGCTGTTACAAAGATTTCTCAGTATATCTCCGGGACATTTCCCTGGCTTTGCCACCGTCACAATGGACAAACGAGACATGAAATAACATCAACAGATCAAGACGAAGCGAATGGAAGTACCCCCGGAGTCATAGCATGTGTAAATCGAGACGAAACATCTCTCTCTCCCCCGCCTGCTTGCGAGAGGGAGGGGCAGTTTACACACACACGCAGCTGCTGCATGCAGCAACACACACACAGGGAGGAGATGGCAGAGAGAACGCACTCCCCTGAAAACTCCCCTTGAATTCCTCCAGACTCAGAAAATGTAAAAGATCACTTTTTGGAGATCCATAGAAAAAGGGTGAAAATGAAAAAAAGAATGCCACAGCATGGATTCGAACACGGGACCAACCGCATCCAGGGGCGAGTGTTAACGCAGTGAGCCACTGGACCTGAGTACGCAAATATGCCTACTTGTGCATCTTAGACACTCTGAATTCACTAAATGTACAACTTTTTCTCCATCAAAATGAACAAATGAGACATGAAATAACATCTACAGATCAAGACGAAGCGAATGGAAGCGGTCCCAGTCTCGTAGCTGTGAACAGAAGTGATCGCAGGAAAATGCTGTTACAAAGATTTCTCAGTATATCTCCAGGACATTTCCCTGGCTTTCCCACCGTCACAATGGACAAACGAGACATTAAATAACATCAACAGATCAAGACGAAGCGAATGGAAGTACCCCCGGAGTCATAGCATGTGTAAATCGAGACGAAACATCTCTCTCTCCCCCGCCTGCTTGCGAAGGGGAGGGGCAGTTTACACACACACACGCAGCTGCTGCATGCAGCAACGCACACACAGGGAGGAGATGGCAGAGAGAATGCACTCCCCTGAAAACTCCCCTTGAATTCCTCCAGACTCAGAAAATGTAAAAGTTCACTTTTTGGAGATCCATAGAAAAAGGGTGAAAATGGAAAAAAGTATTCGAAAATAGTGCCTCATAAGGCGGGTAGAGTCCCTTGAAAACTCCCCTTGAATTCCTCCAGACTCAGAAAAAGTCAAAGTTGACTTTTTGGAGATCCATAGAAAAAGGGTGAAAATGAAAAAAAGTATGCCACAGTATGGATTCGAACACGCGACCAACCGCATCCAGGGGCGAGCATTAACGCAGTGAGCCACTGGACCTGAGTACTCAAACATGCCTACTTTTGCATCTTAGAAACTCTGAATTCACTAAATGTACAACTTTTTCTCCATCAAAATGAACAAATGAGACATTAAATAACATCTACAGATCAAGACGAAGCGAATGGAAGCGGTCCCAGCCTCGTAGCTGTGAACAGCTGTGATCGCAGGAAAATGCTGTTACAAAGATTTCTCAGTATATCTCCGGGACATTTCCCTGGCTTTCCCACCGTCACAATGGACAAACGAGACATGAAATAACATCAACAGATCAAGACGAAGCGAATGGAGGTACCCCCGGAGTCATAGCATGTGTAAATCGAGACGAAACATCTCTCTCTCCCCCGCCTGCTTGCGAAGGGGAGGGGCAGTTTACACACACACGCAGCTGCTGCATGCAGCAACACACACACAGGGAGGAGATGGCAGAGAGAACGCACTCCCCTGAAAACTCCCCTTGAATTCCTCCAGACTCAGAAAATGTAAAAGATCACTTTTTGGAGATCCATAGAAAAAGGGTGAAAATGAAAAAAAGAATGCCACAGCATGGATTCGAACACGCGACCAACCGCATCCAGGGGCGAGTGTTAACGCAGTGAGCCACTGGACCTGAGTACGCAAATATGCCTACTTGTGCATCTTAGACACTCTGAATTCACTAAATGTACAACTTTTTCTCCATCAAAATGAACAAATGAGACATGAAATAACATCTACAGATCAAGACGAAGCGAATGGAAGCGGTCCCAGTCTCGTAGCTGTGAACAGAAGTGATCGCAGGAAAATGCTGTTACAAAGATTTCTCAGTATATCTCCAGGACATTTCCCTGGCTTTCCCACCGTCACAATGGACAAACGAGACATTAAATAACATCAACAGATCAAGACGAAGCGAATGGAAGTACCCCCGGAGTCATAGCATGTGTAAATCGAGACGAAACATCTCTCTCTCCCCCGCCTGCTTGCGAAGGGGAGGGGCAGTTTACACACACACACGCAGCTGCTGCATGCAGCAACGCACACACAGGGAGGAGATGGCAGAGAGAATGCACTCCCCTGAAAACTCCCCTTGAATTCCTCCAGACTCAGAAAATGTAAAAGTTCACTTTTTGGAGATCCATAGAAAAAGGGTGAAAATGGAAAAAAGTATTCGAAAATAGTGCCTCATAAGGCGGGTAGAGTCCCTTGAAAACTCCCCTTGAATTCCTCCAGACTCAGAAAAAGTCAAAGTTGACTTTTTGGAGATCCATAGAAAAAGGGTGAAAATGAAAAAAAGTATGCCACAGTATGGATTCGAACACGCGACCAACCGCATCCAGGGGCGAGCATTAACGCAGTGAGCCACTGGACCTGAGTACTCAAACATGCCTACTTTTGCATCTTAGAAACTCTGAATTCACTAAATGTACAACTTTTTCTCCATCAAAATGAACAAATGAGACATTAAATAACATCTACAGATCAAGACGAAGCGAATGGAAGCGGTCCCAGCCTCGTAGCTGTGAACAGCTGTGATCGCAGGAAAATGCTGTTACAAAGATTTCTCAGTATATCTCCGGGACATTTCCCTGGCTTTCCCACCGTCACAATGGACAAACGAGACATGAAATAACATCAACAGATCAAGACGAAGCGAATGGAGGTACCCCCGGAGTCATAGCATGTGTAAATCGAGACGAAACATCTCTCTCTCCATCGCCTGCTTGCGAAGGGGAGGGGCAGTTTACACACACACGCAGCTGCTGCATGCAGCAACACACACACAGGGAGGAGATGGCAGAGAGAACGCACTCCCCTGAAAACTCCCCTTGAATTCCTCCAGACTCAGAAAATGTAAAAGATCACTTTTTGGAGATCCATAGAAAAAGGGTGAAAATGAAAAAAAGAATGCCACAGCATGGATTCGAACACGCGACCAACCGCATCCAGGGGCGAGTGTTAACGCAGTGAGCCACTGGACCTGAGTACTCAAATATGCCTACTTGTGCATCTTAGACACTCTGAATTCACTAAATGTACAACTTGTTCTCCATCAAAATGAACAAATGAGACATGAAATAACATCTACAGATCAAGACGAAGCGAATGGAAGCGGTCCCAGCCTCGTAGCTGTGATCGCAGGAAAATGCTGTTACAAAGATTTCTCAGTATATCTCCGGGACATTTCCCTGGCTTTCAAACCGTCACAATGGACACACGAGACATGAAATAACATCAACAGATCAAGACGAAGCGAATGGAAGTACCCCCGGAGTCATAGCATGTGTAAATCGAGACGAAACATCTCTCTCTCCCCCGCCTGCTTGCGAAGGGGAGGGGCAGTTTACACACACACACGCAGCTGCTGCATGCAGCAACGCACACACAGGGAGGAGATGGCAGAGGGAACGCACTCCCCTGAAAACTCCCCTTGAATTCCTCCAGACTCAGAAAAAGTCAAAGTTGACTTTTTGGAGATCCATAGAAAAAGGGTGAAAATGAAAAAAAGCATGCCACAGTATGGATTCGAACACGCGACCAACCGCATCCAGGGGCGAGCATTAACGCAGTGAGCCACTGGACCTGAGTACTCAAACATGCCTACTTTTGCATCTTAGAAACTCTGAATTCACTAAATGTACAACTTTTTCTCCATCAAAATGAACAAATGAGACATCAAATAACATCTACAGATCAAGACGAAGCGAATGGAAGCGGTCCCAGCCTCGTAGCTGTGAACAGCTGTGATCGCAGGAAAATGCTGTTACAAAGATTTCTCAGTATATCTCCGGGACATTTCCCTGGCTTTCCCACCGTCACAATGGACAAACGAGACATGAAACAACATCAACAGATCAAGACGAAGCGAATGGAAGTACCCCCGGAGTCATAGCATGTGTAAATCGAGACGAAACATCTCTCTCTCCCCCGCCTGCTTGCGAAGGGGAGGGGCAGTTTACACACACACACGCAGCTGCTGCATGCAGCAACGCACACAGAGGGAGGAGATGGCAGAGAGAATGCAATCCCCTGAAAACTCCCCTTGAATTCCTCCAGACTCAGAAAATGTAAAAGTTCACTTTTTGGAGATCCATAGAAAAAGGGTGAAAATGGAAAAAAGTATTCGAAAATAGTGCCTCATAAGGCGGGTAGAGTCCCTTGAAAACTCCCCTTGAATTCCTCCAGACTCAGAAAAAGTCAAAGTTGACTTTTTGGAGATCCATAGAAAAAGGGTGAAAATGAAAAAAAGTATGCCACAGCATGGATTCGAACACGCGACCAACCGCATCCAGGGGCGAGCGTTAACGCAGTGAGCCACTGGACATGAGTACTCAAACATGCCTACTTTTGCATCTTAGACACTCTGAATTCACTAAATGTACAACTTTTTCTCCATCAAAATGAACAAATGAGACATTAAATAACATCTACAGATCAAGACGAAGCGAATGGAAGCGGTCCCACTCTCGTAGCTGTGAACAGCTGTGATCGCAGGAAAATGTTGTTACAAAGATTTCTCAGTATATCTCCGGGACATTTCCCTGGCTTTCCCACCTTCACAATGGACAAACGAGACATGAAATAACATCAACAGATCAAGACGAAGCGAATGGAAGTACCCCCGGAGTCATAGCATGTGTAAATCGAGACGAAACATCTCTCTCTCCCCCGCCTGCTTGCGAAGGGGAGGGGCAGTTTACACACACACACGCAGCTGCTGCATGCAGCAACGCACACACAGGGAGGAGATGGCAGAGAGAATGCACTCCCCTGAAAACTCCCCATGAATTCCTCCAGACTCAGAAAATGTAAAAGTTCACTTTTTGGAGATCCATAGAAAAAGGGTGAAAATGGAAAAAAGTATTCGAAAATAGTGCCTCATAAGGCGGCTAGAGTCCCTTGAAAACTCCCCTTGAATTCCTCCAGACTCAGAAAAAGTCAAAGTTGACTTTTTGGAGAGCCATAGAAAAAGGGTGAAAATGAAAAAAAGTATGCCACAGCATGGATTCGAACACGCGACCAACCGCATCCAGGGGCGAGCATTAACCCAGTGAGCCACTGGACCTGAGTACTCAAACATGCCTACTTGTGCATCTTAGTCACTATGAATTTACTAAATGTACAACTTTTTCTCCATCAAAATGAACAAATGAGACATTAAATAACATCTACAGATCAAGACGAAGCGAATGGAAGCGGTCCCAGCCTCGTAGCTGTGAACAGCTGTGATCGCAGGAAAATGCTGTTACAAAGATTTCTCAGTATATCTCCGGGACATTTCCCTGGCTTTCCCACAGTCACAATGGACAAACGAGACATGAAATAACATCAACAGATCAAGACGAAGCGAATGGAGGTACCCCCGGAGTCATAGCATGTGTAAATCGAGACGAAACATCTCTCTCTCCCCCGCCTGCTTGCGAGGGGGAGGGGCAGTTTACACACACACGCAGCTGCTGCATGCAGCAACACACACATAGGGAGGAGATGGCAGAGAGAACGCACTCCCCTGAAAACTCCCCTTGAATTCCTCCAGACTCAGAAAATGTAAAAGATCACTTTTTGGAGATCCATAGAAAAAGGGTGAAAATGAAAAAAAGAATGCCACAGCATGGATTCGAACACGCGACCAACCGCATCCAGGGGCGAGTGTTAACGCAGTGAGCCACTGGACCTGAGTACGCAAATATGCCTACTTGTGCATCTTAGACACTCTGAATTCACTAAATGTACAACTTTTTCTCCATCAAAATGAACAAATGAGACATGAAATAACATCTACAGATCAAGACGAAGCGAATGGAAGCGGTCCCAGTCTCGTAGCTGTGAACAGCTGTGATCGCAGGAAAATGCTGTTACAAAGATTTCTCAGTATATCTCCGGGACATTTCCCTGGCTTTGCCACCGTCACAATGGACAAACGAGACATGAAATAACATCAACAGATCAAGACGAAGCGAATGGAAGTAACCCCGGAGTCATAGCATGTGTAAATCGAGACGAAACATCTTTCTCTCCCCCGCCTGCTTGCGAAGGGGAGGGGCAGTTTACACACTCACACGCAGCTGCTGCATGCATCAACGCACACAGAGGGAGGAGATGGCAGAGAGAATGCACTCCCCTGAAAACTCCCCTTGAATTCCTCCAGACTCAGAAAATGTAAAAGTTCACTTTTTGGAGATCCATAGAAAAAGGGTGAAAATGGAAAAAAGTATTCGAAAATAGTGCCTCATAAGGCGGGTAGAGTCCCTTGAAAACTCCCCTTGAATTCCTCCAGACTAAAGAAAAAGTCAAAGTTGACTTTTTGGAGATCCATAGAAAAAGGGTAAAAATGAAAAAAAGTATGCCACAGCATGGACTCGAACACGCGACCAACTGCATCCAGGGGCGAGCGTTAACGCAGTGAGCCACTGGACCTGAGTACTCAAACATGCCTACTTTTGCATCTTAGAAACTCTGAATTCACTAAATGTACAACCTTTTCTCCATCAAAATGAACAAATGAGACATTAAATAACATCTACAGATCAAGACGAAGCGAATGGAAGCGGTCCCAGCCTCGTAGCTGTGAACAGCTGTGATCGCAGGAAAATGCTGTTACAAAGATTTCTCAGTATATCTCCGGGACATTTCCCTGGCTTTCCCACCGTCACAATGGACAAACGAGACATGAAATAACATCAACAGATCAAGACGAAGTGAATGGAGGTACCCCCGGAGTCATAGCATGTGTAAATCGAGACGAAACATCTCTCTCTCCCCCGCCTGCTTGCGAGGGGGAGGGGCAGTTTACACACACACGCAGCTGCTGCATGCAGCAACACACACATAGGGAGGAGATGGCAGAGAGAACGCACTCCCCTGAAAACTCCCCTTGAATTCCTCCAGACTCAGAAAATGTAAAAGATCACTTTTTGGAGATCCATAGAAAAAAGGGTGAAAATGAAAAAAAGTATTCGAAAATAGTGCCTCATAAGGCGGGTAGAGTCCCTTGAAAACTCCCCTTGAATTCCTCCAGACTAAAGAAAAAGTCAAAGTTGACTTTTTGGAGATCCATAGAAAAAGGGTGAAAATGAAAAAAAGTATGCCACAGCATGGACTCGAACACGCGACCAACTGCATCCAGGGGCGAGCGTTAACGCAGTGAGCCACTGGACCTGAGTACTCAAACATGCCTACTTTTGCATCTTAGAAACTCTGAATTCACTAAATGTACAACCTTTTCTCCATCAAAATGAACAAATGAGACATTAAATAACATCTACAGATCAAGACGAAGCGAATGGAAGCGGTCCCAGCCTCGTAGCTGTGAACAGCTGTGATCGCAGGAAAATGCTGTTACAAAGATTTCTCAGTATATCTCCGGGACATTTCCCTGGCTTTCCCACCGTCACAATGGACAAACGAGACATGAAATAACATCAACAGATCAAGACGAAGTGAATGGAGGTACCCCCGGAGTCATAGCATGTGTAAATCGAGACGAAACATCTCTCTCTCCCCCGCCTGCTTGCGAGGGGGAGGGGCAGTTTACACACACACGCAGCTGCTGCATGCAGCAACACACACATAGGGAGGAGATGGCAGAGAGAACGCACTCCCCTGAAAACTCCCCTTGAATTCCTCCAGACTCAGAAAATGTAAAAGATCACTTTTTGGAGATCCATAGAAAAAAGGGTGAAAATGAAAAAAAGAATGCCACAGCATGGATTTGAACACGCGACCAACCGCATCCAGGGGCGAGTGTTAACGCAGTGAGCCACTGGACCTGAGTACTCAAATATGCCTACTTGTGCATCTTAGACACTCTGAATTCACTAAATGTACAACTTGTTCTCCATCAAAATGAACAAATGAGACATGAAATAACATCTACAGATCAAGACGAAGCGAATGGAAGCGGTCCCAGCCTCGTAGCTGTGATCCCAGGAAAATGCTGTTACAAAGATTTCTCAGTATATCTCCGGGACATTTCCCTGGCTTTCCCACCGTCACAATGGACAAACGAGACATGAAATAACATCAACAGATCAAGACGAAGCGAATGGAAGTAACCCCGGAGTCATAGCATGTGTAAATCGAGACGAAACATCTCTCTCTCCCCCGCCTGCTTGCGAAGGGGAGGGGCAGTTTACACACACACACGCAGCTGCTGCATGCAGCAACGCACACACAGGGAGGAGATGGCAGAGAGAATGCACTCTCCTGAAAACTCCCCATGAATTCCTCCAGACTCAGAAAATGTAAAAGTTCACTTTTTGGAGATCCATAGAAAAAGGGTGAAAATGGAAAAAAGTATTCGAAAATAGTGCCTCATAAGGCGGCTAGAGTCCCTTGAAAACTCCCCTTGAATTCCTCCAGACTCAGAAAAAGTCAAAGTTGACTTTTTGGAGATCCATAGAAAAAGGGTGAAAATGAAAAAAAGTATGCCACAGCATGGATTCGAACACGCGACCAACCACATCCAGGGGCGAGCGTTAACCCAGTGAGCCACTGGACCTGAGTACTCAAACATGCCTACTTGTGCATCTTAGACACTCTGAATTTACTAAATGTACAACTTTTTCTCCATCAAAATGAACAAATGAGACATTAAATAACATCTACAGATCAAGACGAAGCGAATGGAAGCGGTCCCAGCCTAGTAGCTGTGAACAGCTGTGATCGCAGGAAAATGCTGTTACAAAGATTTCTCAGTATATCTCCGGGACATTTCCCTGGCTTTCCCACCGTCACAATGGACAAACGACACAGGAAATAACATCAACAGATCAAGACGAAGCGAATGGAGGTACCCCCGGAGTCATAGCATGTGTAAATCGAGACGAAACATCTCTCTCTCCCCCGCCTGCTTGCGAGGGGGAGGGGCAGTTTACACACACACGCAGCTGCTGCATGCAGCAACACACACATAGGGAGGAGATGGCAGAGAGAACGCACTCCCCTGAAAACTCCCCTTGAATTCCTCCAGACTCAGAAAATGTAAAAGATCACTTTTTGGAGATCCATAGAAAAAGGGTGAAAATGAAAAAAAGAATGCCACAGCATGGATTCGAACACGCGACCAACCGCATCCAGGGGCGAGTGTTAACGCAGTGAGCCACTGGACCTGAGTACGCAAATATGCCTACTTGTGCATCTTAGACACTCTGAATTCACTAAATGTACAACTTTTTCTCCATCAAAATGAACAAATGAGACATGAAATAACATCTACAGATCAAGACGAAGCGAATGGAAGCGGTCCCAGTCTCGTAGCTGTGAACAGCTGTGATCGCAGGAAAATGCTGTTACAAAGATTTCTCAGTATATCTCCGGGACATTTCCCTGGCTTTGCCACCGTCACAATGGACAAACGAGACATGAAATAACATCAACAGATCAAGACGAAGCGAATGGAAGTAACCCCGGAGTCATAGCATGTGTAAATCGAGACGAAACATCTTTCTCTCCCCCGCCTGCTTGCGAAGGGGAGGGGCAGTTTACACACTCACACGCAGCTGCTGCATGCATCAACGCACACAGAGGGAGGAGATGGCAGAGAGAATGCACTCCCCTGAAAACTCCCCTTGAATTCCTCCAGACTCAGAAAATGTAAAAGTTCACTTTTTGGAGATCCATAGAAAAAGGGTGAAAATGGAAAAAAGTATTCGAAAATAGTGCCTCATAAGGCGGGTAGAGTCCCTTGAAAACTCCCCTTGAATTCCTCCAGACTAAAGAAAAAGTCAAAGTTGACTTTTTGGAGATCCATAGAAAAAGGGTGAAAATGAAAAAAAGTATGCCACAGCATGGACTCGAACACGCGACCAACTGCATCCAGGGGCGAGCGTTAACGCAGTGAGCCACTGGACCTGAGTACTCAAACATGCCTACTTTTGCATCTTAGAAACTCTGAATTCACTAAATGTACAACCTTTTCTCCATCAAAATGAACAAATGAGACATTAAATAACATCTACAGATCAAGACGAAGCGAATGGAAGCGGTCCCAGCCTCGTAGCTGTGAACAGCTGTGATCGCAGGAAAATGCTGTTACAAAGATTTCTCAGTATATCTCCGGGACATTTCCCTGGCTTTCCCACCGTCACAATGGACAAACGAGACATGAAATAACATCAACAGATCAAGACGAAGCGAATGGAAGTAACCCCGGAGTCATAGCATGTGTAAATCGAGACGAAACATCTTTCTCTCCCCCGCCTGCTTGCGAAGGGGAGGGGCAGTTTACACACTCACACGCAGCTGCTGCATGCATCAACGCACACAGAGGGAGGAGATGGCAGAGAGAATGCACTCCCCTGAAAACTCCCCTTGAATTCCTCCAGACTCAGAAAATGTAAAAGTTCACTTTTTGGAGATCCATAGAAAAAGGGTGAAAATGGAAAAAAGTATTCGAAAATAGTGCCTCATAAGGCGGGTAGAGTCCCTTGAAAACTCCCCTTGAATTCCTCCAGACTAAAGAAAAAGTCAAAGTTGACTTTTTGGAGATCCATAGAAAAAGGGTGAAAATGAAAAAAAGTATGCCACAGCATGGACTCGAACACGCGACCAACTGCATCCAGGGGCGAGCGTTAACGCAGTGAGCCACTGGACCTGAGTACTCAAACATGCCTACTTTTGCATCTTAGAAACTCTGAATTCACTAAATGTACAACCTTTTCTCCATCAAAATGAACAAATGAGACATTAAATAACATCTACAGATCAAGACGAAGCGAATGGAAGCGGTCCCAGCCTCGTAGCTGTGAACAGCTGTGATCGCAGGAAAATGCTGTTACAAAGATTTCTCAGTATATCTCCGGGACATTTCCCTGGCTTTCCCACCGTCACAATGGACAAACGAGACATGAAATAACATCAACAGATCAAGACGAAGTGAATGGAGGTACCCCCGGAGTCATAGCATGTGTAAATCGAGACGAAACATCTCTCTCTCCCCCGCCTGCTTGCGAGGGGGAGGGGCAGTTTACACACACACGCAGCTGCTGCATGCAGCAACACACGCATAGGGAGGAGATGGCAGAGAGAACGCACTCCCCTGAAAACTCCCCTTGAATTCCTCCAGACTCAGAAAATGTAAAAGATCACTTTTTGGAGATCCATAGAAAAAAGGGTGAAAATGAAAAAAAGTATTCGAAAATAGTGCCTCATAAGGCGGGTAGAGTCCCTTGAAAACTCCCCTTGAATTCCTCCAGACTAAAGAAAAAGTCAAAGTTGACTTTTTGGAGATCCATAGAAAAAGGGTGAAAATGAAAAAAAGTATGCCACAGCATGGACTCGAACACGCGACCAACTGCATCCAGGGGCGAGCGTTAACGCAGTGAGCCACTGGACCTGAGTACTCAAACATGCCTACTTTTGCATCTTAGAAACTCTGAATTCACTAAATGTACAACCTTTTCTCCATCAAAATGAACAAATGAGACATTAAATAACATCTACAGATCAAGACGAAGCGAATGGAAGCGGTCCCAGCCTCGTAGCTGTGAACAGCTGTGATCGCAGGAAAATGCTGTTACAAAGATTTCTCAGTATATCTCCGGGACATTTCCCTGGCTTTCCCACCGTCACAATGGACAAACGAGACATGAAATAACATCAACAGATCAAGACGAAGTGAATGGAGGTACCCCCGGAGTCATAGCATGTGTAAATCGAGACGAAACATCTCTCTCTCCCCCGCCTGCTTGCGAGGGGGAGGGGCAGTTTACACACACACGCAGCTGCTGCATGCAGCAACACACACATAGGGAGGAGATGGCAGAGAGAACGCACTCCCCTGAAAACTCCCCTTGAATTCCTCCAGACTCAGAAAATGTAAAAGATCACTTTTTGGAGATCCATAGAAAAAAGGGTGAAAATGAAAAAAAGAATGCCACAGCATGGATTTGAACACGCGACCAACCGCATCCAGGGGCGAGTGTTAACGCAGTGAGCCACTGGACCTGAGTACTCAAATATGCCTACTTGTGCATCTTAGACACTCTGAATTCACTAAATGTACAACTTGTTCTCCATCAAAATGAACAAATGAGACATGAAATAACATCTACAGATCAAGACGAAGCGAATGGAAGCGGTCCCAGCCTCGTAGCTGTGATCCCAGGAAAATGCTGTTACAAAGATTTCTCAGTATATCTCCGGGACATTTCCCTGGCTTTCCCACCGTCACAATGGACAAACGAGACATGAAATAACATCAACAGATCAAGACGAAGCGAATGGAAGTAACCCCGGAGTCATAGCATGTGTAAATCGAGACGAAACATCTCTCTCTCCCCCGCCTGCTTGCGAAGGGGAGGGGCAGTTTACACACACACACGCAGCTGCTGCATGCAGCAACGCACACACAGGGAGGAGATGGCAGAGAGAATGCACTCTCCTGAAAACTCCCCATGAATTCCTCCAGACTCAGAAAATGTAAAAGTTCACTTTTTGGAGATCCATAGAAAAAGGGTGAAAATGGAAAAAAGTATTCGAAAATAGTGCCTCATAAGGCGGCTAGAGTCCCTTGAAAACTCCCCTTGAATTCCTCCAGACTCAGAAAAAGTCAAAGTTGACTTTTTGGAGATCCATAGAAAAAGGGTGAAAATGAAAAAAAGTATGCCACAGCATGGATTCGAACACGCGACCAACCACATCCAGGGGCGAGCGTTAACCCAGTGAGCCACTGGACCTGAGTACTCAAACATGCCTACTTGTGCATCTTAGACACTCTGAATTTACTAAATGTACAACTTTTTCTCCATCAAAATGAACAAATGAGACATTAAATAACATCTACAGATCAAGACGAAGCGAATGGAAGCGGTCCCAGCCTAGTAGCTGTGAACAGCTGTGATCGCAGGAAAATGCTGTTACAAAGATTTCTCAGTATATCTCCGGGACATTTCCCTGGCTTTCCCACCGTCACAATGGACAAACGACACAGGAAATAACATCAACAGATCAAGACGAAGCGAATGGAGGTACCCCCGGAGTCATAGCATGTGTAAATCGAGACGAAACATCTCTCTCTCCCCCGCCTGCTTGCGAGGGGGAGGGGCAGTTTACACACACACGCAGCTGCTGCATGCAGCAACACACACATAGGGAGGAGATGGCAGAGAGAACGCACTCCCCTGAAAACTCCCCTTGAATTCCTCCAGACTCAGAAAATGTAAAAGATCACTTTTTGGAGATCCATAGAAAAAAGGGTGAAAATGAAAAAAAGAATGCCACAGCATGGATTTGAACACGCGACCAACCGCATCCAGGGGCGAGTGTTAACGCAGTGAGCCACTGGACCTGAGTACTCAAATATGCCTACTTGTGCATCTTAGACACTCTGAATTCACTAAATGTACAACTTGTTCTCCATCAAAATGAACAAATGAGACATGAAATAACATCTACAGATCAAGACGAAGCGAATGGAAGCGGTCCCAGCCTCGTAGCTGTGATCGCAGGAAAATGCTGTTACAAAGATTTCTCAGTATATCTCCGGGACATTTCCCTGGCTTTCCCACCGTCACAATGGACAAACGAGACATGAAATAACATCAACAGATCAAGACGAAGCGAATGGAAGTAACCCCGGAGTCATAGCATGTGTAAATCGAGACGAAACATCTCTCTCTCCCCCGCCTGCTTGCGAAGGGGAGGGGCAGTTTACACACACACACGCAGCTGCTGCATGCAGCAACGCACACACAGGGAGGAGATGGCAGAGAGAATGCACTCTCCTGAAAACTCCCCATGAATTCCTCCAGACTCAGAAAATGTAAAAGTTCACTTTTTGGAGATCCATAGAAAAAGGGTGAAAATGGAAAAAAGTATTCGAAAATAGTGCCTCATAAGGCGGCTAGAGTCCCTTGAAAACTCCCCTTGAATTCCTCCAGACTCAGAAAAAGTCAAAGTTGACTTTTTGGAGATCCATAGAAAAAGGGTGAAAATGAAAAAAAGTATGCCACAGCATGGATTCGAACACGCGACCAACCGCATCCAGGGGCGAGCGTTAACCCAGTGAGCCACTGGACCTGAGTACTCAAACATGCCTACTTGTGCATCTTAGACACTCTGAATTTACTAAATGTACAACTTTTTCTCCATCAAAATGAACAAATGAGACATTAAATAACATCTACAGATCAAGACGAAGCGAATGGAAGCGGTCCCAGCCTAGTAGCTGTGAACAGCTGTGATCGCAGGAAAATGCTGTTACAAAGATTTCTCAGTATATCTCCGGGACATTTCCCTGGCTTTCCCACCGTCACAATGGACAAACGAGACATGAAATAACATCAACAGATCAAGACGAAGCGAATGGAGGTACCCCCGGAGTCATAGCATGTGTAAATCGAGACGAAACATCTCTCTCTCCCCCGCCTGCTTGCGAGGGGGAGGGGCAGTTTACACACACACGCAGCTGCTGCATGCAGCAACACACACATAGGGAGGAGATGGCAGAGAGAACGCACTCCCCTGAAAACTCCCCTTGAATTCCTCCAGACTCAGAAAATGTAAAAGATCACTTTTTGGAGATCCATAGAAAAAGGGTGAAAATGAAAAAAAGAATGCCACAGCATGGATTCGAACACGCGACCAACCGCATCCAGGGGCGAGTGTTAACGCAGTGAGCCACTGGACCTGAGTACGCAAATATGCCTACTTGTGCATCTTAGACACTCTGAATTCACTAAATGTACAACTTTTTCTCCATCAAAATGAACAAATGAGACATGAAATAACATCTACAGATCAAGACGAAGCGAATGGAAGCGGTCCCAGTCTCGTAGCTGTGAACAGCTGTGATCGCAGGAAAATGCTGTTACAAAGATTTCTCAGTATATCTCCGGGACATTTCCCTGGCTTTGCCACCGTCACAATGGACAAACGAGACATGAAATAACATCAACAGATCAAGACGAAGCGAATGGAAGTACCCCCGGAGTCATAGCATGTGTAAATCGAGACGAAACATCTCTCTCTCCCCCGCCTGCTTGCGAAGGGGAGGGGCAGTTTACACACACACACGCAGCTGCTGCATGCAGCAACGCACACAGAGGGAGGAGATGGCAGAGAGAATGCACTCCCCTGAAAACTCCCCTTGAATTCCTCCAGACTCAGAAAATGTAAAAGTTCACTTTTTGGAGATCCATAGAAAAAGGGTGAAAATGGAAAAAAGTATTCGAAAATAGTGCCTCATAAGGCGGGTAGAGTCCCTTGAAAACTCCCCTTGAATTCCTCCAGACTCAGAAAAAGTCAAAGTTGACTTTTTGGAGATCCATAGAAAAAGGGTGAAAATGAAAAAAAGTATGCCACAGCATGGATTCGAACCCGCGACCAACCGCATCCAGGGGCGAGCGTTAACGCAGTGAGACACTGGACATGAGTACTCAAACATGCCTACTTTTGCATCTTAGACACTCTGAATTCACTAAATGTACAACTTTTTCTCCATCAAAATGAACAAATGAGACATGAAATAACATCTACAGATCAAGACGAAGCGAATGGAAGCGGTCCCAGCCTCGTAGCTGTGAACAGCTGTGATCGCAGGAAAATGCTGTTACAAAGATTTCTCAGTATATCTCCGGGACATTTCCCTGGCTTTGCCACCGTCACAATGGACAAACGAGACATGAAATAACATCAACAGATCAAGACGAAGCGAATGGAAGTACCCCCGGAGTCATAGCATGTGTAAATCGAGACGAAACATCTCTCTCTCCCCCGCCTGCTTGCGAAGGGGAGGGGCAGTTTACACACACACACGCAGCTGCTGCATGCAGCAACGCACACAGAGGGAGGAGATGGCAGAGAGAATGCACTCCCCTGAAAACTCCCCTTGAATTCCTCCAGACTCAGAAAATGTAAAAGTTCACTTTTTGGAGATCCATAGAAAAAGGGTGAAAATGGAAAAAAGTATTCGAAAATAGTGCCTCATAAGGCGGGTAGAGTCCCTTGAAAACTCCCCTTGAATTCCTCCAGACTCAGAAAAAGTCAAAGTTGACTTTTTGGAGATCCATAGAAAAAGGGTGAAAATGGAAAAAAGTATGCCACAGCATGGATTCGAACACGCGACCAACCGCATCCAGGGGCGAGCATTAACGCAGTGAGCCACTGGACCTGAGTACTCAAACATGCCTATTTTTGCATCTTAGAAACTCTGAATTCACTAAATGTACAACTTTTTCTCCATCAAAATGAACAAATGAGACATGAAATAACATCTACAGATCAAGACGAAGCGAATGTAAGCGATCCCAGCCTCGTAGCTGTGAACAGCTGTGATCGCAGGAAAATGCTGTTACAAAGATTTCTCAGTATATCTCCGGGACATTTCCCTGGCTTTGCCACCGTCACAATGGACAAACGAGACATGAAGTAACATCAACAGATCAAGACGAAGCGAATGGAAGTACCCCCGGAGTCATAGCATGTGTAAATCGAGACGAAACATCTCTCTCTCCCCCGCCTGCTTGCGAAGGGGAGGGGCAGTTTACACACACACACGCAGCTGCTGCATGCAGCAACGCACACACAGGGAGGAGATGGCAGAGAGAACGCACTCCCCTGAAAACTCCCCTTGAATTCCTCCAGACTCAGAAAATGTAAAAGTTCACTTTTTGGAGATCCATAGAAAAAGGGTAAAAATGGAAAAAAGTATTCGAAAATAGTGCCTCATAAGGCGGGTAGAGTCCCTTGAAAACTCCCCTTGAATTCCTCCAGACTCAGAAAAAGTCAAAGTTGACTTTTTGGAGATCCATAGAAAAAGGGTGAAAATGAAAAAAAGTATGCCACAGCATGGATTCGAACACGCGACCAACCGCATCCAGTGGCTCACTGCGTTAACGCTCGCTTGATCTGTTGATGTTATTTCCTGTCTCGTTTGTCCATTGTGACGGTGGGAAAGCCAGGGAAATGTCCCGGAGATATACTGAGAAATCTTTGTAACAGCATTTTCCTGCGATCACAGCTGTTCAAAGCTACGAGGCTGGGACCGCTTCCATTCGCTTCGTCTTGATCTGTAGATGTTATTTCATGTCTCATTTGTTCATTTTGATGGAGAAAAAGTTGTACATTTAGTGAATTCAGAGTGTCTAAAATGCAAAAGTAGGCATGTTTGAGTACTCAGGTCCAGTGGCTCACTGCGTTAACGCTCGCCCCTGGATGCGGTTGGTCGCGTGTTCGAATCCATGCTGTGGCATACTTTTTTTCATTTTCACCCTTTTTCTATGGATCTCCAAAAAGTCAACTTTGACTTTTTCTGAGTCTGGAGGAATTCAAGGGGAGTTTTCAAGGGACTCTACCCGCCTTATGAGGCACTATTTTCGAATACTTTTTTCCATTTTCACCCTTTTTCTATGGATCTCCAAAAAGTGAACTTTTAAATTTTCTGAGTCTGGAGGAATTCATGGGGAGTTTTCAGGGGAGTGCATTCTCTCTGCCATCTCCTCCCTCTGTGTGCGTTGCTGCATGCAGCGGCTGTGTGTGTGTGTAAACTGCCCCTCCCTCTCGCAAGCAGGCGCGGGAGAGAGAGATGTTTCGTCTCGATTTACACATGCTATGACTCCGGGGGTACCTCCATTCGCTTCGTCTTGATCTGTTGATGTTATTTCATGTCTCGTTTGTCCATTGTGACGGTGGGAAGAGCCAGGGAAATGTCCCGGAGATATACTGAGAAATCTTTGTAACAGCATTTTCCTGCGATCACAGCTGTTCACAGCTACGAGGCTTGGACCGCTTCCATTCGCTTCGTCTTGATCTGGAGATGTTATTTCATGTCTCATTTGTTCATTTTGATGGAGAAAAGGTTGTACATTTAGTGAATTCAGAGTGTCTAAGATGCACAAGTAGGCATGTTTGAGTACTCAGGTCCAGTGGCTCACTGCGTTAACGCTCGCCCCTGGATGCGGTTGGTCGCGTGTTCGAATCCATGCTGTGGCATACTTTTTTTCATTTTCACCCTTTTTCTATGGATCTCCAAAAAGTCAACTTTGACTTTTTCTGAGTCTGGAGGAATTCAAAGGGAGTTTTCAAAGGACTCTACCCGCCTTATGAGGCACTATTTTCGAATACTTTTTTCCATTTTCACCCTTTTTCTATGGATCTCCAAAAAGTGAACTTTTACATTTTCTGAGTCTGGAGGAATTCAAGGGGAGTTTTCAGGGGAGTGCATTCTCACTGCCATCTCCTCCCTGTGTGTGCGTTGCTGCATGCAGCAGCTGCGTGTGTGTGTGTAAACTGCCCCTCCCCTTCGCAAGCAGGCGGGGGAGAGAGAGATGTTTCGTCTCGATTTACACATGCTATGACTCCGGGGGTACTTCCATTCGCTTCGTCTTGATCTGTTGATGTTATTTCATGTCTCGTTTGTCCATTGTGACGGTGGGAAAGCCAGGGAAATGTCCCGGAGATATACTGAGAAATCTTTGTAACAGCATTTTCCTGCGATCACAGCTGTTCAAAGCTACGAAGCTGGGACCGCTTCCATTCGCTTCGTCTTGATCTGTAGATGTTATTTCATGTCTCATTTGTTCATTTTGATGGAGAAAAAGTTGTACATTTAGTGAATTCAGAGTGTCTAAGATGCAAAAGTAGGCATGTTTGAGTACTCAGGTCCAGTGGCTCACTGCGTTAATGCTCGCCCCTGGATGCGGTTGGTCGCGTGTTCGAATCCTACTTTTTTTCATTTTCACCCTTTTTCTATGGATCTCCAAAAAGTCAACTTTGACTTTTTCTGAGTCTGGAGGAATTCAAGGGGAGTTTTCAAGGGACTCTACCCGCCTTATGAGGCACTATTTTCGAATACTTTTTTCCATTTTCACCCTTTTTCTATGGATCTCCAAAAAGTGAACTTTTACATTTTCTGAGTCTGGAGGAATTCAAGGGGAGTTTTCAGGGGAGTGCATTCTCTCTGCCATCTCCTCCCTCTGTGTGCGTTGCTGCATGCAGCAGCTGCGTGTGTGTGTGTAAACTGCCCCTCCCCTTCGCAAGCAGGCGGGGGAGAGAGAGATGTTTCGTCTCGATTTACACATGCTATGACTCCGGGGGTACTTCCATTCGCTTCGTCTTGATCTGTTGATGTTATTTCATGTCTCGTTTGTCCATTGTGACGGTGGGAAAGCCAGGGAAATGTCCCGGAGATATACTGAGAAATCTTTGTAACAGCATTTTCCTGCGATCACAGCTGTTCAAAGCTACGAAGCTGGGACCGCTTCCATTCGCTTCGTCTTGATCTGTAGATGTTATTTCATGTCTCATTTGTTCATTTTGATGGAGAAAAAGTTGTACATTTAGTGAATTCAGAGTGTCTAAGATGCAAAAGTAGGCATGTTTGAGTACTCAGGTCCAGTGGCTCACTGCGTTAATGCTCGCCCCTGGATGCGGTTGGTCGCGTGTTCGAATCCATGCTGTGGCATACTTTTTTTCATTTTCACCCTTTTTCTATGGATCTCCAAAAAGTCAACTTTGACTTTTTCTGAGTCTGGAGGAATTCAAGGGGAGTTTTCAAGGGACTCTACCCGCCTTATGAGGCACTATTTTCGAATACTTTTTTCGATTTTCACCCTTTTTCTATGGATCTCCAAAAAGTGAACTTTTACATTTTCTGAGTCTGGAGGAATTCAAGGGGAGTTTTCAGAGGAGTGCATTCTCTCTGCCATCTCCTCCCTGTGTGTGCGTTGCTGCATGCAGCAGCTGCGTGTTGGTGTAAACTGCCCCTCCCCTTCGCAAGCAGGCGGGGGAGAGAGAGATGTTTCGTCTCGATTTACACATGCTATGACTCCGGGGGTACTTCCATTCGCTTCGTCTTGATCTGTTGATGTTATTTCATGTCTCGTTTGTCCATTGTGACGGTGGGAAAGCCAGGGAAATGTCCCGGAGATATACTGAGAAATCTTTGTAACAGCATTTTCCTGCGATCACAGCTGTTCAAAGCTACGAGGCCGGGACCGCTTCCATTCGCTTCGTCTTGATCTGTAGATGTTATTTCATGTCTCATTTGTTCATTTTGATGGAGAAAAAGTTGTACATTTAGTGAATTCAGAGTGTCTAAGATGCAAAAGTAGGCATGTTTGAGTACTCAGGTCCAGTGGCTCACTGCGTTAATGCTCGCCCCTGGATGCGGTTGGTCGCGTGTTCGAATCCATGCTGTGGCATACTTTTTTTCATTTTCACCCTTTTTCTATGGATCTCCAAAAAGTCAACTTTGACTTTTTCTGAGTCTGGAGGAATTCAAGGGGAGTTTTCAAGGGACTCTACCCGCCTTATGAGGCACTATTTTCGAATACTTTTTTCCATTTTCACCCTTTTTCTATGGATCTCCAAAAAGTGAACTTTTACATTTTCTGAGTCTGGAGGAATTCAAGGGGAGTTTTCAGAGGAGTGCATTCTCTCTGCCATCTCCTCCCTGTGTGTGCGTTGCTGCATGCAGCAGCTGCGTGTTGGTGTAAACTGCCCCTCCCCTTCGCAAGCAGGCGGGGGAGAGAGAGATGTTTCGTCTCGATTTACACATGCTATGACTCCGGGGGTACTTCCATTCGCTTCGTCTTGATCTGTTGATGTTATTTCATGTCTCGTTTGTCCATTGTGACGGTGGGAAAGCCAGGGAAATGTCCCGGAGATATACTGAGAAATCTTTGTAACAGCATTTTCCTGCGATCACAGCTGTTCAAAGCTACGAGGCCGGGACCGCTTCCATTCGCTTCGTCTTGATCTGTAGATGTTATTTCATGTCTCATTTGTTCATTTTGATGGAGAAAAAGTTGTACATTTAGTGAATTCAGAGTGTCTAAGATGCAAAAGTAGGCATGTTTGATTACTCAGGTCCAGTGGCTCACTGCGTTAACGCTCGCCCCTGGATGCGGTTGGTCGCGTGTTCGAATCCATGCTGTGGCATACTTTTTTTCATTTTCACCCTTTTTCTATGGATCTCCAAAAAGTCAACTTTGACTTTTTCTGAGTCTGGAGGAATTCAAGGGGAGTTTTCAAGGGACTCTACCCGCCTTATGAGGCACTATTTTCGAATACTTTTTTCCATTTTCACCCTTTTTCTATGGATCTCCAAAAAGTGAACTTTTACATTTTCTGAGTCTGGAGGAATTCATGGGGAGTTTTCAGGGGAGTGCATTCTCTCTGCCATCTCCTCCCTGTGTGTGCGTTGCTGCATGCAGCAGCTGCGTGTGTGTGTGTAAACTGCCCCTCCCCTTCACAAGCAGGCGGGGGAGAGAGAGATGTTTCGTCTCGATTTACACATGCTATGACTCGGGGGGTACTTCCATTCGCTTCGTCTTGATCTGTTGATGTTATTTCATGTCTCGTTTGTCCATTGTGACGGTGGGAAAGCTAGGGAAATGTCCCGGAGATATACTGAGAAATCTTTGTAACAGCATTTTCCTGCGATCACAGCTGTTCACAGCTATGAGGCTGGGACCGCTTCCATTCGCTTCGTCTTGATCTGTAGATCTTATTTCATGTCTCATTTGTTCATTTTGATGGATAAAAAGTTGTACATTTAGTGAATTCAGAGTGTCTAAGATGCACAAGTAGGCATATTTGAGTACTCAGGTCCAGTGGCTCACTGCGTTAACGCTCGCCCCTGGATGCGGTTGGTCGCGTGTTCGAATCCATGCTGTGGCATACTTTTTTTCATTTTCACCCTTTTTCTATGGATCTCCAAAAAGTCAACTTTGACTTTTTCTGAGTCTGGAGGAATTCAAGGGGAGTTTTCAAGGGACTCTACCCGCCTTATGAGGCACTATTTTCGAATACTTTTTTCCATTTTCACCCTTTTTCTATGGATCTCCAAAAAGTGAACTTTTACATTTTCTGAGTCTGGAGGAATTCATGGGGAGTTTTCAGGGGAGTGCATTCTCTCTGCCATCTCCTCCCTTTGTGTGCGTTGCTGCATGCAGCGGCTGTGTGTGTGTGTAAACTGCCCCTCCCTCTCGCAAGCAGGCGCGGGAGAGAGAGATGTTTCGTCTCGATTTACACATGCTATGACTCCGGGGGTACCTACATTCGCTTCGTCTTGATCTGTTGATGTTATTTCATGTCTCGTTTGTCCATTGTGACGGTGGGAAAGCCAGGGAAATGTCCCGGAGATATACTGAGAAATCTTTGTAACAGCATTTTCCTGCGATCACAGCTGTTCACAGCTACGAGGCTTGGACCGCTTCCATTCGCTTTGTATTGATCTGGAGATGTTATTTCATGTCTCATTTGTTCATTTTGATGGAGAAAAGGTTGTACATTTAGTGAATTCAGAGTGTCTAAGATGCACAAGTAGGCATGTTTGAGTACTCAGGTCCAGTGGCTCACTGCGTTAACGCTCGCCCCTGGATGCGGTTGGTCGCGTGTTCGAATCCATGCTGTGGCATACTTTTTTTCATTTTCACCCTTTTTCTATGGATCTCCAAAAAGTCAACTTTGACTTTTTCTGAGTCTGGAGGAATTCAAGGGGAGTTTTCAAAGGACTCTACCCGCCTTATGAGGCACTATTTTCGAATACTTTTTTCCATTTTCACCCTTTTTCTATGGATCTCCAAAAAGTGAACTTTTACATTTTCTGAGTCTGGAGGAATTCAAGGGGAGTTTTCAGGGGAGTGCATTCTCTCTGCCATCTCCTCCCTGTGTGTGCGTTGCTGCATGCAGCAGCTGCGTGTGTGTGTGTAAACTGCCCCTCCCCTTCGCAAGCAGGCGGGGGAGAGAGAGATGTTTCGTCTCGATTTACACATGCTATGACTCCGGGGGTACTTCCATTCGCTTCGTCTTGATCTGTTGATGTTATTTCATGTCTCGTTTGTCCATTGTGACGGTGGGAAAGCCAGGGAAATGTCCCGGTGATATATTGAGAAATCTTTGTAACAGCATTTTCCTGCGATCACAGCTGTTCAAAGCTACGAAGCTGGGACCGCTTCCATTCGCTTCGTCTTGATCTGTAGATGTTATTTCATGTCTCATTTGTTCATTTTGATGGAGAAAAAGTTGTACATTTAGTGAATTCAGAGTGTCTAAGATGCAAAAGTAGGCATGTTTGAGTACTCAGGTCCAGTGGCTCACTGCGTTAACGCTCGCCCCTGGATGCGGTTGGTCACGTGTTCGAATCCATGCTGTGGCATACTTTTTTTCATTTTCACCCTTTTTTCTATGGATCTCCAAAAAGTCAACTTTGACTTTTTCTGAGTCTGGAGGAATTCAAGGGGCGTTTTCAAGGGACTCTACCCGCCTTATGAGGCACTATTTTCGAATGCTTTTTTTCATTTTCACCCTTTTTCTATGGATCTCCAAAAAGTCAACTTTGACTTTTTCTGAGTCTGGAGGAATTCATGGGGAGTTTTCAGGGGAGTGCATTCTCTCTGCCATCTCCTCCCTCTGTGTGCGTTGCTGGATGCAGCAGCTGCGTGTGTGTGTGTAAACTGCCCCTCCCCTTCGCAAGCAGGCGGGGGAGAGAGAGATGTTTCGTCTCGATTTACACATGCTATGACTCCGGGGGTACTTCCATTCGCTTCGTCTTGATCTGTTGATGTTATTTCATGTCTCGTTTGTCCATTGTGACGGTGGGAAAGCCAGGGAAATGTCCCGGAGATATACTGAGAAATCTTTGTAACAGCATTTTCCTGCGATCACAGCTGTTCAAAGCTACGAGGCTGGGACCGCTTCCATTCGCTTCGTCTTGATCTGTAGATGTTATTTCATGTCTCATTTGTTCATTTTGATGGAGAAAAAGTTGTACATTTAGTGAATTCAGAGTGTCTAAGATGCAAAAGTAGGCATGTTTGAGTACTCAGGTCCAGTGGCTCACTGCGTTAATGCTCGCCCCTGGATGCGGTTGGTCGCGTGTTCGAATCCATGCTGTGGCATACTTTTTTTCATTTTCACCCTTTTTCTATGGATCTCCAAAAAGTCAACTTTGACTTTTTCTGAGTCTGGAGGAATTCAAGGGGAGTTTTCAAGGGACTCTACCCGCCTTATGAGGCACTATTTTCGAATACTTTTTTCCATTTTCACCCTTTTTCTATGGATCTCCAAAAAGTGAACTTTTACATTTTCTGAGTCTGGAGGAATTCATGGGGAGTTTTCAGGGGAGTGCATTCTCTCTGCCATCTCCTCCCTCTGTGTGCGTTGCTGGATGCAGCAGCTGCGTGTGTGTGTGTAAACTGCCCCTCCCCTTCGCATGCAGGCGGGGGAGAGAGAGATGTTTCGTCTCGATTTACACATGCTATGACTCCGGGGGTACTTCCATTCGCTTCGTCTTGATCTGTTGATGTTATTTCATGTCTCGTTTGTCCATTGTGACGGTGGGAAAGCCAGGGAAATGTCCCGGAGTTATACTGAGAAATCTTTGTAACAGCATTTTCCTGCGATCACAGCTGTTCAAAGCTACGAAGCTGGGACCGCTTCCATTCGCTTCGTCTTGATCTGTAGATGTTATTTCATGTCTCATTTGTTCATTTTGATGGAGAAAAGGTTGTACATTTAGTGAATTCAGAGTGTCTAAGATGCAAAAGTAGGCATGTTTGAGTACTCAGGTCCAGTGGCTCACTGTGTTAATGCTCGCCCCTGGATGCGGTTGGTCGCGTGTTCGAATCCATGCTGTGGCATACTTTTTTTCATTTTCACCCTTTTTCTATGGATCTCCAAAAAGTCAACTTTGACTTTTTCTGAGTCTGGAGGAATTCAAGGGGAGTTTTCAAGGGACTCTACCCGCCTTATGAGGCACTATTTTCGAATACTTTTTTCCATTTTCACCCTTTTTCTATGGATCTCCAAAAAGTGAACTTTTACATTTTCTGAGTCTGGAGGAATTCATGGGGAGTTTTCAGGGGAGTGCATTCTCTCTGCCATCTCCTCCCTCTGTGTGCGTTGCTGCATGCAGCAGCTGCGTGTGTGTGTGTGTAAACTGCCCCTCCCCTTCACAAGCAGGCGGGGGAGAGAGAGATGTTTCGTCTCGATTTACACATGCTATGACTCCGGGGGTACTTCCATTCGCTTCGTCTTGATCTGTTGATGTTATTTCATGTCTCGTTTGTCCATTGTGACGGTGGGAAAGCTAGGGAAATATCCCGGAGATATACTGAGAAATCTTTGTAACAGTATTTTCCTGCGATCACAGCTGTTCACAGCTACGAGGCTGGGACCACTTCCATTCGCTTCGTCTTGATCTGTAGATGTTATTTCATGTCTCATTTGTTCATTTTGATGGATAAAAAGTTGTACATTTAGTGAATTCAGAGTGTCTAAGATGCAAAAGTAGGCATGTTTGAGTACTCAGGTCCAGTGGCTCACTGCGTTAACGCTCGCCCCTGGATGCGGTTGGTCACGTGTTCGAATCCATGCTGTGGCATACTTTTTTTCATTTTCACCCTTTTTTCTATGGATCTCCAAAAAGTCAACTTTGACTTTTTCTGAGTCTGGAGGAATTCAAGGGGCGTTTTCAAGGGACTCTACCCGCCTTATGAGGCACTATTTTCGAATGCTTTTTTTCATTTTCACCCTTTTTCTATGGATCTCCAAAAAGTCAACTTTGACTTTTTCTGAGTCTGGAGGAATTCATGGGGAGTTTTCAGGGGAGTGCATTCTCTCTGCCATCTCCTCCCTCTGTGTGCGTTGCTGGATGCAGCAGCTGCGTGTGTGTGTGTAAACTGCCCCTCCCCTTCGCAAGCAGGCGGGGGAGAGAGAGATGTTTCGTCTCGATTTACACATGCTATGACTCCGGGGGTACTTCCATTCGCTTCGTCTTGATCTGTTGATGTTATTTCATGTCTCGTTTGTCCATTGTGACGGTGGGAAAGCCAGGGAAATGTCCCGGAGATATACTGAGAAATCTTTGTAACAGCATTTTCCTGCGATCACAGCTGTTCAAAGCTACGAGGCTGGGACCGCTTCCATTCGCTTCGTCTTGATCTGTAGATGTTATTTCATGTCTCATTTGTTCATTTTGATGGAGAAAAAGTTGTACATTTAGTGAATTCAGAGTGTCTAAGATGCAAAAGTAGGCATGTTTGAGTACTCAGGTCCAGTGGCTCACTGCGTTAATGCTCGCCCCTGGATGCGGTTGGTCGCGTGTTCGAATCCATGCTGTGGCATACTTTTTTTCATTTTCACCCTTTTTCTATGGATCTCCAAAAAGTCAACTTTGACTTTTTCTGAGTCTGGAGGAATTCAAGGGGAGTTTTCAAGGGACTCTACCCGCCTTATGAGGCACTATTTTCGAATACTTTTTTCCATTTTCACCCTTTTTCTATGGATCTCCAAAAAGTGAACTTTTACATTTTCTGAGTCTGGAGGAATTCATGGGGAGTTTTCAGGGGAGTGCATTCTCTCTGCCATCTCCTCCCTCTGTGTGCGTTGCTGCATGCAGCAGCTGCGTGTGTGTGTGTAAACTGCCCCTCCCCTTCGCAAGCAGGCGGGGGAGAGAGTGATGTTTCGTCTCGATGTACACATGCTATGACTCCGGGGGTACTTCCATTCGCTTCGTCTTGATCTGTTGATGTTATTTCATGTCTCGTTTGTCCATTGTGACGGTGGGAAAGCCAGGGAAATGTCCCGGAGATATACTGAGAAATCTTTGTAACAGCATTTTCCTGCGATCACAGCTGTTCAAAGCTACGAAGCTGGGACCGCTTCCATTCGCTTCGTCTTGATCTGTAGATGTTATTTCATGTCTCATTTGTTCATTTTGATGGAGAAAAAGTTGTACATTTAGTGAATTCAGAGTGTCTAAGATGCAAAAGTAGGCATGTTTGAGTACTCAGGTCCAGTGGCTCACTGCGTTAACGCTCGCCCCTGGATGCGGTTGGTCACGTGTTCGAATCCATGCTGTGGCATACTTTTTTTCATTTTCACCCTTTTTCTATGGATCTCCAAAAAGTCAACTTTGACTTTTTCTGAGTCTGGAGGAATTCAAGGGGCGTTTTCAAGGGACTCTACCCGCCTTATGAGGCACTATTTTCGAATGTTTTTTTCCATTTTCACCCTTTTTCTATGGATCTCCAAAAAGTGAACTTTTACATTTTCTGAGTCTGGAGGAATTCAAGGGGAGTTTTCAGGGGAGTGCATTCTCTCTGCCATCTCCTCCCTGTTAGTGCGTTGCTGCATGCAGCGGCTGTGTGTGTGTGTAAACTGCCCCTCCCTCTCGCAAGCAGGCGCGGGAGAGAGAGATGTTTCGTCTCGATTTACACATGCTATGACTCCGGGGGTACTTCCATTCGCTTCGTCTTGATCTGTTGATGTTATTTCATGTCTCGTTTGTCCATTGTGACGGTGGGAAAGCCAGGGAAATGTCCCGGAGATATACTGAGAAATCTTTGTAACAGCATTTTCCTGCGATCACAGCTGTTCACAGCTACGAGGCTTGGACCGCTTCCATTCGCTTCGTCTTGATCTGTAGATGTTATTTCATGTCTCATTTGTTCATTTTGATGGATAAAAAGTTGTACATTTAGTGAATTCAGAGTGTCTAAGATGCACAAGTAGGCATATTTGAGTACTCAGGTCCAGTGGCTCACTGCGTTAACGCTCGCCCCTGGATGCGGTTGGTCGCGTGTTCGAATCCATGCTGTGGCATACTTTTTTTCATTTTCACCCTTTTTTCTATGGATCTCCAAAAAGTCAACTTTGACTTTTTCTGAGTCTGGAGGAATTCAAGGGGAGTTTTCAAGGGACTCTACCCGCCTTATGAGGCACTATTTTCGAATACTTTTTTCCATTTTCACCCTTTTTCTATGGATCTCCAAAAAGTGAACTTTTACATTTTCTGAGTCTGGAGGAATTCATGGGGAGTTTTCAGGGGAGTGCATTCTCTCTGCCATCTCCTCCCTCTGTGTGCGTTGCTGGATGCAGCAGCTGCGTGTGTGTGTGTAAACTGCCCCTCCCCTTCGCAAGCAGGCGGGGGAGAGAGAGATGTTTCGTCTCGATTTACACATGCTATGACTCCGGGGGTACTTCCATTCGCTTCGTCTTGATCTGTTGATGTTATTTCATGTCTCGTTTGTCCATTGTGACGGTGGGAAAGCCAGGGAAATGTCCCGGAGTTATACTGAGAAATCTTTGTAACAGCATTTTCCTGCGATCACAGCTGTTCAAAGCTACGAAGCTGGGACCGCTTCCATTCGCTTCGTCTTGATCTGTAGATGTTATTTCATGTCTCATTTGTTCATTTTGATGGAGAAAAAGTTGTACATTTAGTGAATTCAGAGTGTCTAAGATGCAAAAGTAGGCATGTTTGAGTACTCAGGTCCAGTGGCTCACTGCGTTAATGCTCGCCCCTGGATGCGGTTGGTCGCGTGTTCGAATCCATGCTGTGGCATACTTTTTTTCATTTTCACCCTTTTTCTATGGATCTCCAAAAAGTCAACTTTGACTTTTTCTGAGTCTGGAGGAATTCAAGGGGAGTTTTCAAGGGACTCTACCCGCCTTATGAGGCACTATTTTCGAATACTTTTTTCCATTTTCACCCTTTTTCTATGGATCTCCAAAAAGTGAACTTTTACATTTTCTGAGTCTGGAGGAATTCAAGGGGAGTTTTCAGGGGAGTGCATTCTCTCTGCCATCTCCTCCCTGTGTGTGCGTTGCTGCATGCAGCAGCTGCGTGTGTGTGTGTAAACTGCCCCTCCCCTTCGCAAGCTGGCGGGGGAGAGAGAGATGTTTCGTCTCGATTTACACATGCTATGACTCCGGGGGTACTTCCATTCGCTTCGTCTTGATCTGTTGATGTTATTTCATGTCTCGTTTGTCCATTGTGACGGTGGGAAAGCTAGGGAAATGTCCCAGAGATATACTGAGAAATCTTTGTAACAGCATTTTCCTGCGATCACAGCTGTTCACAGCTACGAGGCTGGGACCGCTTCCATTCGCTTCGTCTTGATCTGTAGATGTTATTTCATGTCTCATTTGTTCATTTTGATGGATACAAAGTTGTACATTTAGTGAATTCAGAGTGTCTAAGATGCACAAGTAGGCATATTTGAGTACTCAGGTCCAGTGGCTCACTGCGTTAACGCTCGCCCCTGGATGCGGTTGGTCGCGTGTTCGAATCCATGCTGTGGCATACTTTTTTTCATTTTCACCCTTTTTCTATGGATCTCCAAAAAGTCAACTTTGACTTTTTCTGAGTCTGGAGGAATTCAAGGGGAGTTTTCAAGGGACTCTACCCGCCTTATGAGGCACTATTTTCGAATACTTTTTTCCATTTTCACCCTTTTTCTATGGATCTCCAAAAAGTGAACTTTTACATTTTCTGAGTCTGGAGGAATTCATGGGGAGTTTTCAGGGGAGTGCATTCTCTCTGCCATCTCCTCCCTCTGTGTGCGTTGCTGCATGCAGCAGCTGCGTGTGTGTGTGTAAACTGCCCCTCCCCTTCACAAGCAGGCGGGGGAGAGAGAGATGTTTCGTCTCGATTTACACATGCTATGACTCCGGGGGTACCTCCTTTCGCTTCGTCTTGATCTGTTGATGTTATTTCATGTCTCATTTGTTCATTTTGACGGTGGGAAAGCCAGGGAAATGTCCCGGAGATATACTGAGAAATCTTTGTAACAGCATTTTCCTGCGATCAAAGCTGTTCAAAGCTACGAGGCTGGGACCGCTTCCATTCGCTTCGTCTTGATCTGTAGATGTTATTTCATGTCTCATTTGTTCATTTTGATGGAGAAAAAGTTGTACATTTAGTGAATTCAGAGTGTCTAAGATGCAAAAGTAGGCATGTTTGAGTACTCAGGTCCAGTGGCTCACTGCGTTAACGCTCGCCCCTGGATGCGGTTGGTCGCGTGTTCGAATCCATGCTGTGGCATACTTTTTTTCATTTTCACCCTTTTTCTATGGATCTCCAAAAAGTCAACTTTGACTTTTTCTGAGTCTGGAGGAATTCAAGGGGAGTTTTCAAGGGACTCTACCCGCCTTATGAGGCACTATTTTCGAATACTTTTTTCCATTTTCACCCTTTTTCTATGGATCTCCAAAAAGTGAACTTTTACATTTTCTGAGTCTGGAGGAATTCAAGGGGAGTTTTCAGGGGAGTGCATTCTCTCTGCCATCTCCTCCCTGTGTGTGCGTTGCTGCATGCAGCAGCTGCGTGTGTGTGTGTAAACTGCCCCTCCCCTTCGCAAGCAGGCGGGGGAGAGAGAGATGTTTCGTCTCGATTTACACATGCTATGACTCCGGGGGTACTTCCATTCGCTTCGTCTTGATCTGTTGATGTTATTTCATGTCTCGTTTGTCCATTGTGACGGTGGGAAAGCCAGGGAAATGTCCCGGAGATATACTGAGAAATCTTTGTAACAGCATTTTCCTGCGATCACAGCTGTTCAAAGCTACGAGGCTGGGACCGCTTCCATTCGCTTCGTCTTGATCTGTAGATGTTATTTCATGTCTCATTTGTTCATTTTGATGGAGAAAAAGTTGTACATTTAGTGAATTCAGAGTGTCTAAGATGCAAAAGTAGGCATGTTTGAGTACTCAGGTCCAGTGGCTCACTGCGTTAACGCTCGCCCCTGGATGCGGTTGGTCGCGTGTTCGAATCCATGCTGTGGCATACTTTTTTTCATTTTCACCCTTTTTCTATGGATCTCCAAAAAGTCAACTTTGACTTTTTCTGAGTCTGGAGGAATTCAAGGGGAGTTTTCAAGGGACTCCACCCGCCTTATGAGGCACTATTTTCGAATACTTTTTTCCATTTTCACCCTTTTTCTATGGATCTCCAAAAAGTGAACTTTTACATTTTCTGAGTCTGGAGGAATTCAAGGGGAGTTTTCAGGCGAGTGCATTCTCTCTGCCATCTCCTCCCTCTGTGTGCGTTGCTGCATGTAGCAGCTGCGTGTGTGTGTAAACTGCCCCTCCCCTTCGCAAGCAGGCGGGGGAGAGAGAGATGTTTCGTCTCCATTTACACATGCTATGACTCCGGGGGTACTTCCATTCGCTTCGTCTTGATCTGTTGATGTTATTTCATGTCTCGTTTGTCCATTGTGACGGTGGGAAAGACAGGGAAATGTCCCGGAGATATACTGATACATCTTTGTAACAGCATTTTCCTGCGATCATAGCTGTTTGCAGCTACGAGGCTGGGACCGCTTCCATTCGCTTCGTCTTGATCTGTAGATGTTATTTAATGTCTCATTTGTTCATTTTGATGGAGAAAAAGTCGTACATTTAGTAAATTCAGAGTGTCTAAGATGCACAAGTAGGCATGTTTGAGTACTCAGGTCCAGTGGCTCACTGTGTTAATGCTCGCCCCTGGATGCGGTTGGTTGCGTATTCGAATCCATGCTGTGGCATTCTTTTTTTCATTTTCACCCTTTTTCTATGGATCTCCAAAAAGTGATCTTTTACATTTTCTGAGTCTGGAGGAATTCAAGGGGAGTTTTCAGGGGAGTGCGTTCTCTCTGCCATCTCCTCCCTGTGTGTGTGTTGCTGCATGCAGCAGCTGCGTGTGTGTGTAAACTGCCCCTCCCCCTCGCAAGCAGGGGGGGGAGAGAGAGATGTTTCGTCTCGATTTACACATGCTATGACTCCGGGGGTACCTCCATTCGCTTCGTCTTGATCTGTTGATGTTATTTCATGTCTCGTTTGTCCATTGTGACGGTGGGAAAGCCAGGGAAATGTCCCGGAGATATACTGAGAAATCTTTGTAACAGCATTTTCCTGCGATCACAGCTGTTCACAGCTACGAGGCTGGGACCGCTTCCATTCGCTTCGTCTTGATCTGTAGATGTTATTTCATGTCTCATTTGTTCATTTTGATGGAGAAAAAGTTGTACATTTAGTGAATTCAGAGTGTCTAAGATGCAAAAGTAGGCATGTTTGAGTACTCAGGTCCAGTGGCTCACTGCGTTAACGCTCGCCCCTGGATGCGGTTGGTCGCGTGTTCGAATCCATGCTGTGGCATACTTTTTTTCATTTTCACCCTTTTTCTATGGATCTCCAAAAAGTCAACTTTGACTTTTTCTGAGTCTGGAGGAATTCAAGGGGAGTTTTCAAGGGACTCCACCCGCCTTATGAGGCACTATTTTCGAATACTTTTTTCCATTTTCACCCTTTTTCTATGGATCTCCAAAAAGTGATCTTTTACATTTTCTGAGTCTGGAGGAATTCAAGGGGAGTTTTCAGGGGAGTGCGTTCTCTCTGCCATCTCCTCCCTGTGTGTGTGTTGCTGCATGCAGCAGCTGCGTGTGTGTGTAAACTGCCCCTCCCCCTCGCAAGCAGGCGGGGGAGAGAGAGATGTTTCGTCTCGATGTACACATGCTATGACTCCGGGGGTACCTCCATTCGCTTCGTCTTGATCTGTTGATGTTATTTCATGTCTCGTTTCTGCATTGTGACGGTGGGAAAGCCAGGGAAATGTCCCGGAGATATACTGAGAAATCTTTGTAACAGCATTTTCCTGCGATCACAGCTGTTCACAGCTACGAGGCTGGGACCGCTTCCATTCGCTTCGTCTTGATCTGTAGATGTTATTTCATGTCTCATTTGTTCATTTTGATGGAGAAAAAGTTGTACATTTAGTGAATTCAGAGTTTCTAAGATGCAAAAGTAGGCATATTTGAGTACTCAGGTCCAGTGGCTCACTGCGTTAACGCTCGCCCCTGGATGTGGTTGGTCGCGTGTTCGAATCCATGCTGTGGCATACTTTTTTTCATTTTCACCCTTTTTCTATGGATCTCCAAAAAGTCAACTTTGACTTTTTCTGAGTCTGGAGGAATTCAAGGGGAGTTTTCAAGGGACTCTACCCGCCTTATGAGGCACTATTTTCGAATACTTTTTTCCATTTTCACCCTTTTTCTATGGATCTCCAAAAAGTGAACTTTTACATTTTCTGAGTCTGGAGGAATTCATGGGGAGTTTTCAGGGGAGTGCATTCTCTCTGCCATCTCCTCCCTCTGTGTGCGTTGCTGCATGCAGCAGCTGCGTGTGTGTGTGTAAACTGCCCCTCCCCTTCACAAGCAGGCGGGGGAGAGAGAGATGTTTCGTCTCGATTTACACATGCTATGACTCCGGGGGTACCTCCATTCGCTTCGTCTTGATCTGTTGATGTTATTTCATGTCTCATTTGTTCATTTTGACGGTGGGAAAGCCAGGGAAATGTCCCGGAGATATACTGAGAAATCTTTGTAACAGCATTTTCCTGCGATCAAAGCTGTTCAAAGCTACGAGGCTGGGACCGCTTCCATTCGCTTCGTCTTGATCTGTAGATGTTATTTCATGTCTCATTTGTTCATTTTGATGGAGAAAAAGTTGTACATTTAGTGAATTCAGAGTGTCTAAGATGCAAAAGTAGGCATGTTTGAGTACTCAGGTCCAGTGGCTCACTGCGTTAACGCTCGCCCCTGGATGCGGTTGGTCGCGTGTTCGAATCCATGCTGTGGCATACTTTTTTTCATTTTCACCCTTTTTCTATGGATCTCCAAAAAGTCAACTTTGACTTTTTCTGAGTCTGGAGGAATTCAAGGGGAGTTTTCAAGGGACTCTACCCGCCTTATGAGGCACTATTTTCGAATACTTTTTTCCATTTTCACCCTTTTTCTATGGATCTCCAAAAAGTGAACTTTTACATTTTCTGAGTCTGGAGGAATTCAAGGGGAGTTTTCAGGGGAGTGCATTCTCTCTGCCATCTCCTCCCTGTGTGTGCGTTGCTGCATGCAGCAGCTGCGTGTGTGTGTGTAAACTGCCCCTCCCCTTCGCAAGCAGGCGGGGGAGAGAGAGATGTTTCGTCTCGATTTACACATGCTATGACTCCGGGGGTACTTCCATTCGCTTCGTCTTGATCTGTTGATGTTATTTCATGTCTCGTTTGTCCATTGTGACGGTGGGAAAGCCAGGGAAATGTCCCGGAGATATACTGAGAAATCTTTGTAACAGCATTTTCCTGCGATCACAGCTGTTCAAAGCTACGAGGCTGGGACCGCTTCCATTCGCTTCGTCTTGATCTGTAGATGTTATTTCATGTCTCATTTGTTCATTTTGATGGAGAAAAAGTTGTACATTTAGTGAATTCAGAGTGTCTAAGATGCAAAAGTAGGCATGTTTGAGTACTCAGGTCCAGTGGCTCACTGCGTTAACGTTCGCCCCTGGATGCGGTTGGTCGCGTGTTCGAATCCATGCTGTGGCATACTTTTTTTCATTTTCACCCTTTTTCTATGGATCTCCAAAAAGTCAACTTTGACTTTTTCTGAGTCTGGAGGAATTCAAGGGGAGTTTTCAAGGGACTCTACCCGCCTTATGAGGCACTATTTTCGAATACTTTTTTCCATTTTCACCCTTTTTCTATGGATCTCCAAAAAGTGAACTTTTAAATTTTCTGAGTCTGGAGGAATTCAAGGGGAGTTTTCAGGGGAGTGCATTCTCTCTGCCATCTCCTCCCTGTGTGTGCGTTGCTGCATGCAGCAGCTGCGTGTGTGTGTGTAAACTGCCCCTCCCCTTCGCAAGCAGGCGGGGGAGAGAGAGATGTTTCGTCTCGATTTACACATGCTATGACTCCGGGGGTACTTCCATTCGCTTCGTCTTGATCTGTTGATGTTATTTCATGTCTCGTTTGTCCATTGTGACGGTGGGAAAGCCAGGGAAATGTCCCGGAGATATACTGAGAAATCTTTGTAACAGCATTTTCCTGCGATCACAGCTGTTCAAAGCTACGAGGCTGGGACCGCTTCCATTCGCTTCGTCTTGATCTGTAGATGTTATTTCATGTCTCATTTGTTCATTTTGATGGAGAAAAAGTTGTACATTTAGTGAATTCAGAGTGTCTAAGATGCAAAAGTAGGCATGTTTGAGTACTCAGGTCCAGTGGCTCACTGCGTTAACGCTCGCCCCTGGATGCGGTTGGTCGCGTGTTCGAATCCATGCTGTGGCATACTTTTTTTCATTTTCACCCTTTTTCTATGGATCTCCAAAAAGTCAACTTTGACTTTTTCTGAGTCTGGAGGAATTCAAGGGGAGTTTTCAAGGGACTCTACCCGCCTTATGAGGCACTATTTTCGAATACTTTTTTCCATTTTCACCCTTTTTCTATGGATCTCCAAAAAGTGAACTTTTACATTTTCTGAGTCTGGAGGAATTCAAGGGGAGTTTTCAGGGGAGTGCATTCTCTCTGCCATCTCCTCCCTGTGTGTGCGTTGCTGCATGCAGCAGCTGCGTGTGTGTGTGTAAACTGCCCCTCCCCTTCGCAAGCAGGCGGGGGAGAGAGATGTTTCGTCTCGATTTACACATGCTATGACTCCGGGGGTACTTCCATTCGCTTCGTCTTGATCTGTTGATGTTATTTCATGTCTCGTTTGTCCATTGTGACAGTGGGAAAGCCAGGGAAATTTCCCGGAGATATACTGAGAAATCTTTGTAACAGCATTTTCCTGCGATCACAGCTGTTCACAGCTACGAGGCTGGGACCGCTTCCATTCGCTTCGTCTTGATCTGTAGATGTTATTTCATGTCTCATTTGTTCATTTTGATGGAGAAAAAGTTGTACATTTAGTGAATTCAGAGTGTCTAAGATGCACAAGTAGGCATATTTGAGTACTCAGGTCCAGTGGCTCACTGCGTTAACCCTGGCCCCTGGATGCGGTTGGTCGCGTGTTCGAATCCATACTGTGGCATACTTTTTTTTATTTTCACCCTTTTTCTATGGATCTCCAAAAAGTCAACTTTGACTTTTTCTGAGTCTGGAGGAATTCAAGGGGAGTTTTCAAGGGACTCCACCCGCCTTATGAGGCACTATTTTCGAATACTTTTTTCCATTTTCACCCTTTTTCTATGGATCTCCAAAAAGTGAACTTTTACATTTTCTGAGTCTGGAGGAATTCAAGGGGAGTTTTCAGGCGAGTGCATTCTCTCTGCCATCTCCTCCCTCTGTGTGCGTTGCTGCATGTAGCAGCTGCGTGTGTGTGTAAACTGCCCCTCCCCTTCGCAAGCAGGCGGGGGAGAGAGAGATGTTTCGTCTCCATTTACACATGCTATGACTCCGGGGGTACTTCCATTCGCTTCGTCTTGATCTGTTGATGTTATTTCATGTCTCGTTTGTCCATTGTGACGGTGGGAAAGACAGGGAAATGTCCCGGAGATATACTGATAAATCTTTGTAACAGCATTTTCCTGCGATCACAGCTGTTTGCAGCTACGAGGCTGGGACCGCTTCCATTCGCTTCGTCTTGATCTGTAGATGTTATTTAATGTCTCATTTGTTCATTTTGATGGAGAAAAAGTCGTACATTTAGTAAATTCAGAGTGTCTAAGATGCACAAGTAGGCATGTTTGAGTACTCAGGTCCAGTGGCTCACTGTGTTAATGCTCGCCCCTGGATGCGGTTGGTTGCGTATTCGAATCCATGCTGTGGCATTCTTTTTTTCATTTTCACCCTTTTTCTATGGATCTCCAAAAAGTGATCTTTTACATTTTCTGAGTCTGGAGGAATTCAAGGGGAGTTTTCAGGGGAGTGCGTTCTCTCTGCCATCTCCTCCCTGTGTGTGTGTTGCTGCATGCAGCAGCTGCGTGTGTGTGTAAACTGCCCCTCCCCCTCGCAAGCAGGCGGGGGAGAGAGAGATGTTTCGTCTCAATTTACACATGCTATGACTCCGGGGGTACCTCCATTCGCTTCGTCTTGATCTGTTGATGTTATTTCATGTCTCGTTTGTCCATTGTGACGGTGGGAAAGCCAGGGAAATGTCCCGGAGATATACTGAGAAATCTTTGTAACAGCATTTTCCTGCGATCACAGCTGTTCACAGCTACGAGGCTGGGACAGCTTCCATTCGCTTCGTCTTGATCTGTAGATGTTATTTCATGTCTCATTTGTTCATTTTGATGGAGAAAAAGTTGTACATTTAGTGAATTCAGAGTGTCTAAGATGCAAAAGTAGGCATGTTTGAGTACTCATGTCCAGTGGCTCACTGCGTTAACGCTCGCCCCTGGATGCGGTTGGTCGCGTGTTCGAATCCATGTTGTGGCATACTTTTTTTCATTTTCACCCTTTTTCTATGGATCTCCAAAAAGTCAACTTTGACTTTTTCTGAGTCTGGAGGAATTCAAGGGGAGTTTTCAAGGGACTCTACCCGCCTTATGAGGCACTATTTTCGAATACTTTTTTCCATTTTCACCCTTTTTCTATGGATCTCCAAAAAGTGAACTTTGACTTTTTCTGAGTCTGGAGGAATTCAAGGGGAGTTTTCAAGGGACTCTACCCGCCTTATGAGGCACTATTTTCGAATACTTTTTTCCATTTTCACCCTTTTTCTATGGATCTCCAAAAAGTGAACTTTTACATTTTCTGAGTCTGGAGGAATTCAAGGGGAGTTTTCAGGGGAGTGCGTTCTCTCTGCCATCTCCTCCCTGTGTGTGCGATGCTGCATGCAGCAGCTGCGTGTGTGTGTAAACTGCCCCTCCCCTTCGCAAGCAGGCGGGGGAGAGAGAGATGTTTCGTCTCGATTTACAAATGCTATGACTCCGGGGGTACCTCCATTCGCTTCGTCTTGATCTGTTGATGTTATTTCATGTCTCGTTTGTCCATTGTGACGGTGGGAAAGCCAGGGAAATGTCCCGGAGATATACTGAGAAATCTTTGTAACAGCATTTTCCTGCGATCACAGCTGTTCACAGCTACGAGGCTGGGACCGCTTCCATTCGCTTCGTCTTGATCTGTATATGTTATTTAATGTCTCATTTGTTCATTTTGATGGAGAAAAGGTTGTACATTTAGTGAATTCAGAGTTTCTAAGATGCAAAAGTAGGCATGTTTGAGTACTCAGGTCCAGTGGCTCACTGCGTTAACGCTCGCCCCTGGATGCGGTTGGTCGCGTGTTCGAATCCATGCTGTGGCATACTTTTTTTCATTTTCACCCTTTTTCTATGGATCTCCAAAAAGTCAACTTTGACTTTTTCTGAGTCTGGAGGAATTCAAGGGGAGTTTTCAAGGGACTCTACCCGCCTTATGAGGCACTATTTTCGAATACTTTTTTCCATTTTCACCCTTTTTCTATGGATCTCCAAAAAGTGAACTTTTACATTTTCTGAGTCTGGAGGAATTCAAGGGGAGTTTTCAGGGGAGTGCGTTCTCTCTGCCATCTCCTCCCTATGTGTGTGTTGCTGCATGCAGCAGCTGCGTGTGTGTGTAAACTGCCCCTCCCCCTCGCAAGCAGGCGGGAGAGAGAGAGATGTTTCGTCTCGATTTACAAATGCTATGACTCCGGGGGTACCTCCATTCGCTTCGTCTTGATCTGTTGATGTTATTTCATGTCTCGTTTGTCCATTGTGAGGGTGGGAAAGCCAGGGCAATGTCCCGGAGATATACTGAAAAATCTTTGTAACAGCATTTTCCTGCGATCACAGCTGTTCACAGCTACGAGGCTGGGACCGCTTCCATTCGCTTCGTCTTGATCTGTAGATGTTATTTAATGTCTCATTTGTTCATTTTGATGGAGAAAAAGTTGTACATTTAGTGAATTCAGAGTTTATAAGATGCAAAAGTAGGCATGTTTGAGTACTCAGGTCCAGTGGCTCACTGCGTTAATGCTCGCCCCTGGATGCGGTTGGTCGCGTGTTCGAATCCATGCTGTGGCATACTTTTTTTCATTTTCACCCTTTTTCTATGGATCTCCAAAAAGTCAACTTTGACTTTTTCTGAGTCTGGAGGAATTCAAGGGGAGTTTTCAAGGGACTCTACCCGCCTTATGAGGCACTATTTTCGAATACTTTTTTCCATTTTCACCCTTTTTCTATGGATCTCCAAAAAGTGAACTTTTACATTTTCTGAGTCTGGAGGAATTCAAGGGGAGTTTTCAGGGGAGTGCATTCTCTCTGCCATCTCCTCCCTCTGTGTGCGTTGCTGCATGCAGCAGCTGCGTGTGTGTGTGTAAACTGCCCCTCCCCTTCGCAAGCAGGCGGGGGAGAGAGAGATGTTTCGTCTCGATTTACACATGCTATGACTCCGGGGGTACTTCCATTCGCTTCGTCTTGATCTGTTGATGTTATTTCATGTCTCGTTTGTCCATTGTGACGGTGGGAAAGCCAGGGAAATGTCCCGGAGATATACTGAGAAATCTTTGTAACAGCATTTTCCTGCGATCACAGCTGTTCGCAGCTACGAGGCTGGGACCGCTTCCATTCGCTTCGTCTTGATCTGTAGATGTTATTTAATGTCTCATTTGTTCATTTTGATGGAGAAAAAGTTGTACATTTAGTAAATTCAGAGTGTCTAAGATGCACAAGTAGGCATGTTTGAGTACTCAGGTCCAGTGGCTCACTGTGTTAACGCTCGCCCCTGGATGCAGTTGGTCGCGTGTTCGAATCCATGCTGTGGCATTCTTTTTTTCATGTTCACCCTTTTTCTATGGATCTCCAAAAAGTGATCTTTTACATTTTCTGAGTCTGGAGGAATTCAAGGGGAGTTTTCAGGGGAGTGCGTTCTCTCTGCCATCTCCTCCCTGTGTGTGTGTTGCTGCATGCAGCAGCTGCGTGTGTGTGTAAACTGCCCCTCCCCTTCGCAAGCAGGCGGGGGAGAGAGATATGTTTCGTCTCGATTTACACATGCTATGACTCCGGGGGTACCTCCATTCGCTTCGTCTTGATCTGTTGATGTTATTTCATGTCTCGTTTGTCCATTGTGACGGTGGGAAAGCCAGGGAAATGTCCCGGAGATATACTGATAAATCTTTGTAACAGCATTTTCCTGCGATCACAGCTGTTCACAGCTACGAGGCTGGGACCGCTTCCATTCGCTTCGTCTTGATCTGTAGATGTTATTTCATGTCTCATTTGTTCATTTTGATGGAGAAAAAGTTGTACATTTAGTGAATTCAGAGTTTCTAAGATGCAAAAGTAGGCATGTTTGAGTACTCAGGTCCAGTGGCTCACTGCGTTAATGCTCGCCCCTGGATGTGGTTGGTCGCGTGTTCGAATCCATACTGTGGCATACTTTTTTTCATTTTCACCCTTTTTCTATGGATCTCCAAAAAGTCAACTTTGACTTTTTCTGAGTCTGGAGGAATTCAAGGGGAGTTTTCAAGGGACTCTACCCGCCTTATGAGGCACTATTTTCGAATACTTTTTTCCATTTTCACCCTTTTTCTATGGATCTCCAAAAAGTGAACTTTTACATTTTCTGAGTCTGGAGGAATTCAAGGGGAGTTTTCAGGGGAGTGCGTTCTCTCTGCCATCTCCTCCCTGTGTGTGCGATGCTGCATGCAGCAGCTGCGTGTGTGTGTAAACTGCCCCTCCCCTTCGCAAGCAGGCGGGGGAGAGAGAGATGTTTCGTCTCGATTTACAAATGCTATGACTCCGGGGGTACCTCCATTCGCTTCGTCTTGATCTGTTGATGTTATTTCATGTCTCGTTTGTCCATTGTGACGGTGGGAAAGCCAGGGAAATGTCCCGGAGATATACTGAGAAATCTTTGTAACAGCATTTTCCTGCGATCACAGCTGTTCACAGCTACGAGGCTGGGACCGCTTCCATTCGCTTCGTCTTGATCTGTATATGTTATTTAATGTCTCATTTGTTCATTTTGATGGAGAAAAGGTTGTACATTTAGTGAATTCAGAGTTTCTAAGATGCAAAAGTAGGCATGTTTGAGTACTCAGGTCCAGTGGCTCACTGCGTTAACGCTCGCCCCTGGATGCGGTTGGTCGCGTGTTCGAATCCATGCTGTGGCATACTTTTTTTCATTTTCACCCTTTTTCTATGGATCTCCAAAAAGTCAACTTTGACTTTTTCTGAGTCTGGAGGAATTCAAGGGGAGTTTTCAAGGGACTCTACCCGCCTTATGAGGCACTATTTTCGAATACTTTTTTCCATTTTCACCCTTTTTCTATGGATCTCCAAAAAGTGAACTTTTACATTTTCTGAGTCTGGAGGAATTCAAGGGGAGTTTTCAGGGGAGTGCGTTCTCTCTGCCATCTCCTCCCTATGTGTGTGTTGCTGCATGCAGCAGCTGCGTGTGTGTGTAAACTGCCCCTCCCCCTCGCAAGCAGGCGGGAGAGAGAGAGATGTTTCGTCTCGATTTACAAATGCTATGACTCCGGGGGTACCTCCATTCGCTTCGTCTTGATCTGTTGATGTTATTTCATGTCTCGTTTGTCCATTGTGAGGGTGGGAAAGCCAGGGCAATGTCCCGGAGATATACTGAAAAATCTTTGTAACAGCATTTTCCTGCGATCACAGCTGTTCACAGCTACGAGGCTGGGACCGCTTCCATTCGCTTCGTCTTGATCTGTAGATGTTATTTAATGTCTCATTTGTTCATTTTGATGGAGAAAAAGTTGTACATTTAGTGAATTCAGAGTTTATAAGATGCAAAAGTAGGCATGTTTGAGTACTCAGGTCCAGTGGCTCACTGCGTTAATGCTCGCCCCTGGATGCGGTTGGTCGCGTGTTCGAATCCATGCTGTGGCATACTTTTTTTCATTTTCACCCTTTTTCTATGGATCTCCAAAAAGTCAACTTTGACTTTTTCTGAGTCTGGAGGAATTCAAGGGTAGTTTTCAAGGGACTCTACCCGCCTTATGAGGCACTATTTTCGAATACTTTTTTCCATTTTCACCCTTTTTCTATGGATCTCCAAAAAGTGAACTTTTACATTTTCTGAGTCTGGAGGAATTCAAGGGGAGTTTTCAGGGGAGTGCATTCTCTCTGCCATCTCCTCCCTCTGTGTGCGTTGCTGCATGCAGCAGCTGCGTGTGTGTGTGTAAACTGCCCCTCCCCTTCGCAAGCAGGCGGGGGAGAGAGAGATGTTTCGTCTCGATTTACACATGCTATGACTCCGGGGGTACTTCCATTCGCTTCGTCTTGATCTGTTGATGTTATTTCATGTCTCGTTTGTCCATTGTGACGGTGGGAAAGCCAGGGAAATGTCCCGGAGATATACTGAGAAATCTTTGTAACAGCATTTTCCTGCGATCACAGCTGTTCGCAGCTACGAGGCTGGGACCGCTTCCATTCGCTTCGTCTTGATCTGTAGATGTTATTTAATGTCTCATTTGTTCATTTTGATGGAGAAAAAGTTGTACATTTAGTAAATTCAGAGTGTCTAAGATGCACAAGTAGGCATGTTTGAGTACTCAGGTCCAGTGGCTCACTGTGTTAACGCTCGCCCCTGGATGCAGTTGGTCGCGTGTTCGAATCCATGCTGTGGCATTCTTTTTTTCATGTTCACCCTTTTTCTATGGATCTCCAAAAAGTGATCTTTTACATTTTCTGAGTCTGGAGGAATTCAAGGGGAGTTTTCAGGGGAGTGCGTTCTCTCTGCCATCTCCTCCCTGTGTGTGTGTTGCTGCATGCAGCAGCTGCGTGTGTGTGTAAACTGCCCCTCCCCTTCGCAAGCAGGCGGGGGAGAGAGATATGTTTCGTCTCGATTTACACATGCTATGACTCCGGGGGTACCTCCATTCGCTTCGTCTTGATCTGTTGATGTTATTTCATGTCTCGTTTGTCCATTGTGACGGTGGGAAAGCCAGGGAAATGTCCCGGAGATATACTGATAAATCTTTGTAACAGCATTTTCCTGCGATCACAGCTGTTCACAGCTACGAGGCTGGGACCGCTTCCATTCGCTTCGTCTTGATCTGTAGATGTTATTTCATGTCTCATTTGTTCATTTTGATGGAGAAAAAGTTGTACATTTAGTGAATTCAGAGTTTCTAAGATGCAAAAGTAGGCATGTTTGAGTACTCAGGTCCAGTGGCTCACTGCGTTAATGCTCGCCCCTGGATGTGGTTGGTCGCGTGTTCGAATCCATACTGTGGCATACTTTTTTTCATTTTCACCCTTTTTCTATGGATCTCCAAAAAGTCAACTTTGACTTTTTCTGAGTCTGGAGGAATTCAAGGGGAGTTTTCAAGGGACTCTACCCGCCTTATGAGGCACTATTTTCGAATACTTTTTTCCATTTTCAACATTTTTCTATGGATCTCCAAAAAGTGAACTTTTACATTTTCTGAGTCTGGAGGAATTCAAGGGGTGTTTTCAGGGGAGTGCGTTATGTCTGCCATCTCCTCCCTGTGTGTGTGTTGCTGCATGCAGCAGCTGCGTGTGTGTGTGTAAACTGCCCCTCCCCTTTGCAAGCAGGCGGGGGAGAGAGAGATGTTTCGTCTCGATTTACACATGCTATGACTCCGGGGGTACTTCCATTCGCTTCGTCTTGATCTGTTGATGTTATTTCATGTCTCGTTTGTCCATTGTGACGGTGGGAAAGCCAGGGAAATGTCCCGGAGATATACTGAGAAATCTTTGTAACAGCATTTTCCTGCGATCCCAGCTGTTCGCAGCTACGAGGCTGGGACCGCTTCCATTCGCTTCGTCTTGATCTGTAGATGTTATTTAATGTCTCATTTGTTCATTTTGATGGAGAAAAAGTTGTACATTTAGTGAATTCAGAGTTTCTAAGATGCAAAAGTAGGCATGTTTGAGTACTCAGGTCCAGTGGCTCACTGCGTTAACGCTCGCCCCTAGATGCGATTGGTCTCGTGTTCGAATCCATGCTGTGGCATACTTTTTTTCATTTTCACCCTTTTTCTATGGATCTCCAAAAAGTCAACTTTGACATTTTCTGAGTCTGGAGGAATTCAAGGGGAGTTTTCAAGGGACTCTACCCGCCTTATGAGGCACTATTTTCGAATACTTTTTTCCATTTTCACCCTTTTTCTATGGATCTCCAAAAAGTGATCTTTTACATTTTCTGAGTCTGGAGGAATTCAAGGGGAGTTTTCAGGGGAGTGCGTTCTCTCTGCCATCTCCTCCCTATGTGTGTGTTGCTGCATGCAGCAGCTGCGTGTGTGTGTAAACTGCCCCTCCCCCTCGCAAGCAGGCGGGGGAGAGAGAGATGTTTCGTCTCGATTTACACATACTATGACTCCGGGGGTACCTCCATTCGCTTCGTCTTGATCTGTTGATGTTATTTCATGTCTCGTTTGTCCATTGTGACGGTGGGAAAGCTAGGGAAATGTCCCGGAGATATACTGAGAAATCTTTGTAACAGCATTTTCCTGCGATCACAGCTGTTCACAGCTACGAGGCTGGGACCGCTTCCATTCGCTTCGTCTTGATCTGTAGATGTCATTTAATGTCTCATTTGTTCATTTTGATGGAGAAAAAGTTGTACATTTAGTGAATTCAGAGTTTCTAAGATGCAAAAGTAGGCATGTTTGAGTACTCAGGTCCAGTGGCTCACTGCGTTAATGCTCGCACCTGGATGCGGTTGGTCGCGTGTTCGAATCCATGCTGTGGCATACTTTTTTTCATTTTCATCCTTTTTCTATGGATCTCCAAAAAGTCAACTTTGACTTTTTCTGAGTCTGGAGGAATTCAAGGGGAGTTTTCAAGGGACTCTACCCGCCTTATGAGGCACTATTTTCGAATACTTTTTTCCATTTTCACCATTTTTCTATGGATCTCCAGAAGTGAACTTTTACATTTTCTGAGTCTGGAGGAATTCAAGGGGTGTTTTCAGGGGAGTGCGTTATGTCTGCCATCTCCTCCCTGTGTGTGTGTTGCTGCATGCAGCAGCTGCGTGTGTGTGTGTAAACTGCCCCTCCCCTTTGCAAGCAGGCGGGGGAGAGAGAGATGTTTCGTCTCGATTTACACATGCTATGACTCCGGGGGTACTTCCATTCGCTTCGTCTTGATCTGTTGATGTTATTTCATGTCTCGTTTGTCCATTGTGACGGTGGGAAAGCCAGGGAAATGTCCCGGAGATATACTGAGAAATCTTTGTAACAGCATTTTCCTGCGATCCCAGCTGTTCGCAGCTACGAGGCTGGGACCGCTTCCATTCGCTTCGTCTTGATCTGTAGATGTTATTTAATGTCTCATTTGTTCATTTTGATGGAGAAAAAGTTGTACATTTAGTGAATTCAGAGTTTCTAAGATGCACAAGTAGGCATGTTTGAGTACTCAGGTCCAGTGGCTCACTGCGTTAATGCTCGCCCCTGGATGCGGTTGGTCGCGTGTTCGAATCCATGCTGTGGCATACTTTTTTCATTTTCACCCTTTTTCTATGGATCTCCAAAAAGTCAACTTTGACTTTTTCTGAGTCTGGAGGAATTCAAGGGGAGTTTTCAAGGGACTCTACCCGCCTTATGAGGCACTATTTTCGAATACTTTTTTCCATTTTCACCCTTTTTCTATGGATCTCCAAAAAGTGAACTTTTACATTTTCTGAGTCTGGAGGAATTCAAGGGGAGTTTTCAGGGGAGTGCATTCTCTCTGTCAACTCCTCCCTGTGTGTGCGTTGCTGCATGCAGCAGCTGCGTGTGTGTGTGTAAACTGCCCCTCCCCTTCGCAAGCAGGCGGGAGAGAGAGAGATGTTTCGTCTCGATTTACACATGCTATGACTCCGGGGGTACTTCCATTCGCTTCGTCTTGATCTGTTGATGTTATTTCATGTCTCGTTTGTCCATTGTGACGGTGGGAAAGCCAGGGAAATGTCCCGGAGATATACTGAGAAATCTTTGTAACAGCATTTTCCTGCGATCACAGCTGTTCACAGCTACGAGGCTGGGACCGCTTCCATTCGCTTCGTCTTGATCTGTAGATGTTATTTAATGTCTCATTTGTTCATTTTGATGGAGAAAAAGTTGTGAATTTAGTGAATTCAGAGTTTCTAAGATGCAAAAGTAGGCATGTTTGAGTACTCAGGTCCAGTGGCTCACTGCGTTAATGCTCGCCCCTGGATGCGGTTGGTCCCGTGTTCGAATCCATGCTGTGGCATACTTTTTTTCATTTTCACCCTTTTTCTATGGATCTCCAAAAAGTCAACTTTGACTTTTTCTGAGTCTGGAGGAATTCAAGGGGAGTTTTCAAGGGACTCTACCCGCCTTATGAGGCACTATTTTTGAATACTTTTTTCCATTTTCACCCTTTTTCTATGGATCTCCAAAAAGGGAACTTTTACATTTTCTGAGTCTGGAGGAATTCATGGGGAGTTTTCAGGGGAGTGCATTCTCTCTGCCATCTCCTCCCTGTGTGTGCGTTGCTGCATGCAGCAGCTGCGTGTGTGTGTGTGTGTAAACTGCCCCTCCCCTTCGCAAGCAGGCGGGGGAGAGAGAGATGTTTCGTCTCGATTTACACATGCTATGACTCCGGGGTTACTTCCATTCGCTTCGTCTTGATCTGTTGATGTTATTTCATGTCTCGTTTGTCCATTGTGACGGTGGGAAAGCCAGGGAAATATCCCGGAGATATACTGAGAAATCTTTGTAACAGCATTTTCCTGCGATCACAGCTGTTCACAGCTACGAGGCTGGGACCGCTTCCATTCGCTTCGTCTTGATCTGGAGATGTTATTTCATGTCTCATTTGTTCATTTTGATGGAGAAAAGGTTGTACATTTAGTGAATTCAGAATGTCTAAGATGCACAAGTAGGCATGTTTGAGTACTCAGGTCCAGTGGCTCACTGCGTTAACGCTCGCCCCTGGATGCGGTTGGTCCCGTGTTCGAATCCATGCTGTGGCATACTTTTTTTCATTTTCACCCTTTTTCTATGGATCTCCAAAAAGTCAACTTTGACTTTTTCTGAGTCTGGAGGAATTCAAGGGGAGTTTTCAAGGGACTCTACCCGCCTTATGAGGCACTATTTTTGAATGCTTTTTTCCATTTTCACCCTTTTTCTATGGATCTCCAAAAAGTGAACTTTTACATTTTCTGAGTCTGGAGGAATTCATGGGGAGTTTTCAGGGGAGTGCATTCTCTCTGCCATCTCCTCCCTGTGTGTGCGTTGCTGCATGCAGCAGCTGCGTGTGTGTGTGTAAACTGCCCCTCCCCTTCGCAAGCAGGCGGGGGAGAGAGAGATGTTTCGTCTCGATTTACACATGCTATGACTCCGGGGTTACTTCCATTCGCTTCGTCTTGATCTGTTGATGTTATTTCATGTCTCGTTTGTCCATTGTGACGGTGGAAAAGCCAGGGAAATGTCCCGGAGATATACTGAGAAATCTTTGTAACAGCATTTTCCTGCGATCACAGCTGTTCACAGCTACGAGGCTGGGACCGCTTCCATTCGCTTCGTCTTGATCTGGAGATGTTATTTCATGTCTCATTTGTTCATTTTGATGGAGAAAAGGTTGTACATTTAGTGAATTCAGAATGTCTAAGATGCACAAGTAGGCATGTTTGAGTACTCAGCTCCAGTGGCTCACTGCGTTAACGCTCGCCCCTGGATGCGGTTGGTCGCGTGTTCGAATCCATGCTGTGGCATTATTTTTTTCATTTTCACCCTTTTTCTATGGATCTCCAAAAAGTCAACTTTGACTTTTTCTGAGTCTGGAGGAATTCAAGGGGAGTTTTCAAGGGACTCTACCCGCCTTATGAGGCACTATTTTCGAATACTTTTTTCCATTTTCACCCTTTTTCTATGGATCTCCAAAAAGTGAACTTTTGCATTTTCTGAGTCTGGAGGAATTCAAGGGGAGTTTTCAGGGGAGTGCATTCTCTCTGTCAACTCCTCCCTGTGTGTGCGTTGCTGCATGCAGCAGCTGCGTGTGTGTGTGTAAACTGCCCCTCCCCTTCGCAAGCAGGCCGGGGAGAGAGAGATGTTTCGTCTCGATTTACACATGCTATGACTCCGGGGGTACTTCCATTCGCTTCGTCTTGATCTGTTGATGTTATTTCATGTCTCGTTTGTCCATTGTGACGGTGGGAAAGCCAGGGAAATGTCCCGGAGATATACTGAGAAATCTTTGTAACAGCATTTTCCTGCGATCACAGCTGTTCACAGCTACGAGGCTGGGACCGCTTCCATTCGCTTCGTCTTGATCTGTAGATGTTATTTAATGTCTCATTTGTTCATTTTGATGGAGAAAAAGTTGTGAATTTAGTGAATTCAGAGTTTCTAAGATGCAAAAGTAGGCATGTTTGAGTACTCAGGTCCAGTGGCTCACTGCGTTAATGCTCGCCCCTGGATGCGGTTGGTCCCGTGTTCGAATCCATGCTGTGGCATACTTTTTTTCATTTTCACCCTTTTTCTATGGATCTCCAAAAAGTCAACTTTGACTTTTTCTGAGTCTGGAGGAATTCAAGGGGAGTTTTCAAGGGACTCTACCCGCCTTATGAGGCACTATTTTTGAATACTTTTTTCCATTTTCACCCTTTTTCTATGGATCTCCAAAAAGTGAACTTTTACATTTTCTGAGTCTGGAGGAATTCATGGGGAGTTTTCAGGGGAGTGCATTCTCTCTGCCATCTCCTCCCTGTGTGTGCGTTGCTGCATGCAGCAGCTGCGTGTGTGTGTGTAAACTGCCCCTCCCCTTCGCAAGCAGGCGGGGGAGAGAGAGATGTTTCGTCTCGATTTACACATGCTATGACTCCGGGGTTACTTCCATTCGCTTCGTCTTGATCTGTTGATGTTATTTCATGTCTCGTTTGTCCATTGTGACGGTGGGAAAGCCAGGGAAATGTCCCGGAGATATACTGAGAAATCTTTGTAACAGCATTTTCCTGCGATCACAGCTGTTCACAGCTACGAGGCTGGGACCGCTTCCATTCGCTTCGTCTTGATCTGGAGATGTTATTTCATGTCTCATTTGTTCATTTTGATGGAGAAAAGGTTGTACATTTAGTGAATTCAGAATGTCTAAGATGCACAAGTAGGCATGTTTGAGTACTCAGGTCCAGTGGCTCACTGCGTTAACGCTCGCCCCTGGATGCGGTTGGTCCCGTGTTCGAATCCATGCTGTGGCATACTTTTTTTCATTTTCACCCTTTTTCTATGGATCTCCAAAAAGTCAACTTTGACTTTTTCTGAGTCTGGAGGAATTCAAGGGGAGTTTTCAAGGGACTCTACCCGCCTTATGAGGCACTATTTTTGAATGCTTTTTTCCATTTTCACCCTTTTTCTATGGATCTCCAAAAAGTGAACTTTTACATTTTCTGAGTCTGGAGGAATTCATGGGGAGTTTTCAGGGGAGTGCATTCTCTCTGCCATCTCCTCCCTGTGTGTGCGTTGCTGCATGCAGCAGCTGCGTGTGTGTGTGTAAACTGCCCCTCCCCTTCGCAAGCAGGCGGGGGAGAGAGAGATGTTTCGTCTCGATTTACACATGCTATGACTCCGGGGTTACTTCCATTCGCTTCGTCTTGATCTGTTGATGTTATTTCATGTCTCGTTTGTCCATTGTGACGGTGGGAAAGCCAGGGAAATGTCCCGGAGATATACTGAGAAATCTTTGTAACAGCATTTTCCTGCGATCACAGCTGTTCACAGCTACGAGGCTGGGACCGCTTCCATTCGCTTCGTCTTGATCTGGAGATGTTATTTCATGTCTCATTTGTTCATTTTGATGGAGAAAAGGTTGTACATTTAGTGAATTCAGAATGTCTAAGATGCACAAGTAGGCATGTTTGAGTACTCAGGTCCAGTGGCTCACTGCGTTAACGCTCGCCCCTGGATGCGGTTGGTCGCGTGTTCGAATCCATGCTGTGGCATTATTTTTTTCATTTTCACCCTTTTTCTATGGATCTCCAAAAAGTCAACTTTGACTTTTTCTGAGTCTGGAGGAATTCAAGGGGAGTTTTCAAGGGACTCTACCCGCCTTATGAGGCACTATTTTCGAATACTTTTTTCCATTTTCACCCTTTTTCTATGGATCTCCAAAAAGTGAACTTTTGCATTTTCTGAGTCTGGAGGAATTCAAGGGGAGTTTTCAGGGGAGTGCATTCTCTCTGTCAACTCCTCCCTGTGTGTGCGTTGCTGCATGCAGCAGCTGCGTGTGTGTGTGTAAACTGCCCCTCCCCTTCGCAAGCAGGCGGGGGAGAGAGAGATGTTTCGTCTCGATTTACACATGCTATGACTCCGGGGGTACTTCCATTCGCTTCGTCTTGATCTGTTGATGTTATTTCATGTCTCGTTTGTCCATTGTGACGGTGGGAAAGCCAGGGAAATGTCCCGGAGATATACTGAGAAATCTTTGTAACAGCATTTTCCTGCGATCACAGCTGTTCACAGCTACGAGGCTGGGACCGCTTCCATTCGCTTCGTCTTGATCTGTAGATGTTATTTAATGTCTCATTTGTTCATTTTGATGGAGAAAAAGTTGTGAATTTAGTGAATTCAGAGTTTCTAAGATGCAAAAGTAGGCATGTTTGAGTACTCAGGTCCAGTGGCTCACTGCGTTAATGCTCGCCCCTGGATGCGGTTGGTCCCGTGTTCGAATCCATGCTGTGGCATACTTTTTTTCATTTTCACCCTTTTTCTATGGATCTCCAAAAAGTCAACTTTGACTTTTTCTGAGTCTGGAGGAATTCAAGGGGAGTTTTCAAGGGACTCTACCCGCCTTATGAGGCACTATTTTTGAATACTTTTTTCCATTTTCACCCTTTTTCTATGGATCTCCAAAAAGTGAACTTTTACATTTTCTGAGTCTGGAGGAATTCATGGGGAGTTTTCAGGGGAGTGCATTCTCTCTGCCATCTCCTCCCTGTGTGTGCGTTGCTGCATGCAGCAGCTGCGTGTGTGTGTGTAAACTGCCCCTCCCCTTCGCAAGCAGGCGGGGGAGAGAGAGATGTTTCGTCTCGATTTACACATGCTATGACTCCGGGGTTACTTCCATTCGCTTCGTCTTGATCTGTTGATGTTATTTCATGTCTCGTTTGTCCATTGTGACGGTGGGAAAGCCAGGGAAATGTCCCGGAGATATACTGAGAAATCTTTGTAACAGCATTTTCCTGCGATCACAGCTGTTCACAGCTACGAGGCTGGGACCGCTTCCATTCGCTTCGTCTTGATCTGGAGATGTTATTTCATGTCTCATTTGTTCATTTTGATGGAGAAAAGGTTGTACATTTAGTGAATTCAGAATGTCTAAGATGCACAAGTAGGCATGTTTGAGTACTCAGGTCCAGTGGCTCACTGCGTTAACGCTCGCCCCTGGATGCGGTTGGTCCCGTGTTCGAATCCATGCTGTGGCATACTTTTTTTCATTTTCACCCTTTTTCTATGGATCTCCAAAAAGTCAACTTTGACTTTTTCTGAGTCTGGAGGAATTCAAGGGGAGTTTTCAAGGGACTCTACCCGCCTTATGAGGCACTATTTTTGAATGCTTTTTTCCATTTTCACCCTTTTTCTATGGATCTCCAAAAAGTGAACTTTTACATTTTCTGAGTCTGGAGGAATTCATGGGGAGTTTTCAGGGGAGTGCATTCTCTCTGCCATCTCCTCCCTGTGTGTGCGTTGCTGCATGCAGCAGCTGCGTGTGTGTGTGTAAACTGCCCCTCCCCTTCGCAAGCAGGCGGGGGAGAGAGAGATGTTTCGTCTCGATTTACACATGCTATGACTCCGGGGTTACTTCCATTCGCTTCGTCTTGATCTGTTGATGTTATTTCATGTCTCGTTTGTCCATTGTGACGGTGGGAAAGCCAGGGAAATGTCCCGGAGATATACTGAGAAATCTTTGTAACAGCATTTTCCTGCGATCACAGCTGTTCACAGCTACGAGGCTGGGACCGCTTCCATTCGCTTCGTCTTGATCTGGAGATGTTATTTCATGTCTCATTTGTTCATTTTGATGGAGAAAAGGTTGTACATTTAGTGAATTCAGAATGTCTAAGATGCACAAGTAGGCATGTTTGAGTACTCAGGTCCAGTGGCTCACTGCGTTAACGCTCGCCCCTGGATGCGGTTGGTCGCGTGTTCGAATCCATGCTGTGGCATTATTTTTTTCATTTTCACCCTTTTTCTATGGATCTCCAAAAAGTCAACTTTGACTTTTTCTGAGTCTGGAGGAATTCAAGGGGAGTTTTCAAGGGACTCTACCCGCCTTATGAGGCACTATTTTCGAATACTTTTTTCCATTTTCACCCTTTTTCTATGGATCTCCAAAAAGTGAACTTTTGCATTTTCTGAGTCTGGAGGAATTCAAGGGGAGTTTTCAGGGGAGTGCATTCTCTCTGCCATCTCCTCCCTGTGTGTGCGTTGCTGCATGCAGCAGCTGCGTGTGTGTGTGTGTAAACTGCCCCTCCCCTTCGCAAGCAGGCGGGGGAGATAGAGATGTTTCGTCTCGATTTACACATGCTATGACTCCGGGGGTACTTCCATTCGCTTCGTCTTGATCTGTTGATGTTATTTCATGTCTCGTTTGTCCATTGTGACGGTGGGAAAGCCAGGGAAATGTCCCGGAGATATACTGAGAAATCTTTGTAACAGCATTTTCCTGCGATCACAGCTGTTCGCAGCTACGAGGCTGGGACCGCTTCCATTCGCTTCGTCTTGATCTGTAGATGTTATTTAATGTCTCATTTGTTCATTTTGATGGAGAAAAAGTTGTACATTTAGTAAATTCAGAGTGTCTAAGATGCACAAGTAGGCATGTTTGAGTACTCAGGTCCAGTGGCTCACTGTGTTAACGCTCGCCCCTGGATGCGGATGGTCGCGTGTTCGAATCCATGCTGTGGCATTCTTTTTTTCATTTTCACCCTTTTTCTATGGATCTCCAAAAAGTCAACTTTAACTTTTTCTGAGTCTGGAGGAATTCAAGGGGAGTTTTCAAGGGACTCTAACCGCCTTATGGGGCACTATTTTCGAATACTTTTTTCCATTTTCACCCTTTTTCTATGGATCTCCAAAAAGTGAACTTTTACATTTTCTGAGTCTGGAGGAATTCAAGGGGAGTTTTCAGGGTTGTGCGTTCTCTCTGCCATCTCCTCCCTGTGTGTGTGTTGCTGCATGCAGCAGCTGCGTGTGTGTGTAAACTGCCCCTCCCCCTCGCAAGCAGGCGGGGGAGAGAGAGATGTTTCGTCTCGATTTACAAATGCTATGACTCCGGGGGTACCTCCATTCGCTTCGTCTTGATCTGTTGATGTTATTTCATGTCTCGTTTGTCCATTGTGACGGTGGGAAAGCCAGGGAAATGTCCCGGAGATATACTGAGAAATCTTTGTAACAGCATTTTCCTGCGATCACAGCTGTTCACAGCTACGAGGCTGGGACCGCTTCCATTCGCTTCGTCTTGATCTGTTGATGTTATTTAATGTCTCATTTGTTCATTTTGATGGAGAAAAGGTTGTACATTTAGTGAATTCAGAGTTTCTAAGATGCAAAAGTAGGCATGTTTGTGTACTCAGGTCCAGTGGCTCACTGCGTTAACGCTCGCCCCTGGATGCAGTTGGTCGCGTGTTCGAATCCATGCTGTGGCATACTTTTTTTCATTTTCACCCTTTTTCTATGGATCTCCAAAAAGTCAACTTTGACTTTTTCTGAGTCTGGAGGAATTCAAGGGGAGTTTTCAAGGGACTCTACCCGCCTTATGAGGCACTATTTTCGAATACTTTTTTCCATTTTCACCCTTTTTCTATGGATCTCCAAAAAGTGAACTTTTGCATTTTCTGAGTCTGGAGGAATTCAAGGGGAGTTTTCAGGGGAGTGCATTCTCTCTGTCAACTCCTCCCTGTGTGTGCGTTGCTGCATGCAGCAGCTGCGTGTGTGTGTGTAAACTGCCCCTCCCCTTCGCAAGCAGGCGGGGGAGAGAGAGATGTTTCGTCTCGATTTACACATGCTATGACTCCGGGGGTACTTCCATTCGCTTCGTCTTGATCTGTTGATGTTATTTCATGTCTCGTTTGTCCATTGTGACGGTGGGAAAGCCAGGGAAATGTCCCGGAGATATACTGAGAAATCTTTGTAACAGCATTTTCCTGCGATCACAGCTGTTCACAGCTACGAGGCTGGGACCGCTTCCATTCGCTTCGTCTTGATCTGTAGATGTTATTTAATGTCTCATTTGTTCATTTTGATGGAGAAAAAGTTGTGAATTTAGTGAATTCAGAGTTTCTAAGATGCAAAAGTAGGCATGTTTGAGTACTCAGGTCCAGTGGCTCACTGCGTTAATGCTCGCCCCTGGATGCGGTTGGTCCCGTGTTCGAATCCATGCTGTGGCATACTTTTTTTCATTTTCACCCTTTTTCTATGGATCTCCAAAAAGTCAACTTTGACTTTTTCTGAGTCTGGAGGAATTCAAGGGGAGTTTTCAAGGGACTCTACCCGCCTTATGAGGCACTATTTTTGAATACTTTTTTCCATTTTCACCCTTTTTCTATGGATATCCAAAAAGTGAACTTTTACATTTTCTGAGTCCGGAGGAATTCATGGGGAGTTTTCAGGGGAGTGCATTCTCTCTGCCATCTCCTCCCTGTGTGTGCGTTGCTGCATGCAGCAGCTGCGTGTGTGTGTGTAAACTGCCCCTCCCCTTCGCAAGCAGGCGGGGGAGAGAGAGATGTTTCGTCTCGATTTACACATGCTATGACTCCGGGGTTACTTCCATTCGCTTCGTCTTGATCTGTTGATGTTATTTCATGTCTCGTTTGTCCATTGTGACGGTGGGAAAGCCAGGGAAATGTCCCGGAGATATACTGAGAAATCTTTGTAACAGCATTTTCCTGCGATCACAGCTGTTCACAGCTACGAGGCTGGGACCGCTTCCATTCGCTTCGTCTTGATCTGGAGATGTTATTTCATGTCTCATTTGTTCATTTTGATGGAGAAAAGGTTGTACATTTAGTGAATTCAGAATGTCTAAGATGCACAAGTAGGCATGTTTGAGTACTCAGGTCCAGTGGCTCACTGCGTTAACGCTCGCCCCTGGATGCGGTTGGTCCCGTGTTCGAATCCATGCTGTGGCATACTTTTTTTCATTTTCACCCTTTTTCTATGGATCTCCAAAAAGTCAACTTTGACTTTTTCTGAGTCTGGAGGAATTCAAGGGGAGTTTTCAAGGGACTCTACCCGCCTTATGAGGCACTATTTTTGAATGCTTTTTTCCATTTTCACCCTTTTTCTATGGATCTCCAAAAAGTGAACTTTTACATTTTCTGAGTCTGGAGGAATTCATGGGGAGTTTTCAGGGGAGTGCATTCTCTCTGCCATCTCCTCCCTGTGTGTGCGTTGCTGCATGCAGCAGCTGCGTGTGTGTGTGTAAACTGCCCCTCCCCTTCGCAAGCAGGCGGGGGAGAGAGAGATGTTTCGTCTCGATTTACAAATGCTATGACTCCGGGGGTACCTCCATTCGCTTCGTCTTGATCTGTTGATGTTATTTCATGTCTCGTTTGTCCATTGTGACGGTGGGAAAGCCAGGGAAATGTCCCGGAGATATACTGAGAAATCTTTGTAACAGCATTTTCCTGCGATCACAGCTGTTCACAGCTACGAGGCTGGGACCGCTTCCATTCGCTTCGTCTTGATCTGTTGATGTTATTTAATGTCTCATTTGTTCATTTTGATGGAGAAAAGGTTGTACATTTAGTGAATTCAGAGTTTCTAAGATGCAAAAGTAGGCATGTTTGTGTACTCAGGTCCAGTGGCTCACTGCGTTAACGCTCGCCCCTGGATGCAGTTGGTCGCGTGTTCGAATCCATGCTGTGGCATACTTTTTTTCATTTTCACCCTTTTTCTATGGATCTCCAAAAAGTCAACTTTGACTTTTTCTGAGTCTGGAGGAATTCAAGGGGAGTTTTCAAGGGACTCTACCCGCCTTATGAGGCACTATTTTCGAATACTTTTTTCCATTTTCACCCTTTTTCTATGGATCTCCAAAAAGTGAACTTTTGCATTTTCTGAGTCTGGAGGAATTCAAGGGGAGTTTTCAGGGGAGTGCATTCTCTCTGTCAACTCCTCCCTGTGTGTGCGTTGCTGCATGCAGCAGCTGCGTGTGTGTGTGTAAACTGCCCCTCCCCTTCGCAAGCAGGCGGGGGAGAGAGAGATGTTTCGTCTCGATGTACACATGCTATGACTCCGGGGGTACCTCCATTCGCTTCGTCTTGATCTGTTGATGTTATTTCATGTCTCGTTTCTGCATTGTGACGGTGGGAAAGCCAGGGAAATGTCCCGGAGATATACTGAGAAATCTTTGTAACAGCATTTTCCTGCGATCACAGCTGTTCACAGCTACGAGGCTGGGACCGCTTCCATTCGCTTCGTCTTGATCTGTAGATGTTATTTCATGTCTCATTTGTTCATTTTGATGGAGAAAAAGTTGTACATTTAGTGAATTCAGAGTTTCTAAGATGCAAAAGTAGGCATGTTTGAGTACTCAGGTCCAGTGGCTCACTGCGTTAATGCTCGCCCCTGGATGCGGTTGGTCGCGTGTTCGAATCCATGCTGTGGCATACTTTTTTTCATTTTCACCCTTTTTCTATGGATCTCCAAAAAGTCAACTTTGACTTTTTCTGAGTCTGGAGGAATTCAAGGGGAGTTTTCAAGGGACTCTACCCGCCTTATGAGGCACTATTTTCGAATACTTTTTTCCATTTTCACCCTTTTTCTATGGATCTCCAAAAAGTGAACTTTTACATTTTCTGAGTCTGGAGGAATTCAAGGGGAGTTTTCAGGGGAGTGCATTCTCTCTGCCATCTCCTCCCTGTGTGTGCGTTGCTGCATGCAGCAGCTGCGTGTGTGTGTGTAAACTGCCCCTCCCCTTCGCAAGCAGGCGGGGGAGAGAGATGTTTCGTCTCGATTTACAAATGCTATGACTCCGGGGGTACCTCCATTCGCTTCGTCTTGATCTGTTGATGTTATTTCATGTCTCGTTTGTCCATTGTGACGGTGGGAAAGCCAGGGAAATGTCCCGGAGATATACTGAGAAATCTTTGTAACAGCATTTTCCTGCGATCACAGCTGTTCACAGCTACGAGGCTGGGACCGCTTCCATTCGCTTCGTCTTGATCTGTTGATGTTATTTAATGTCTCATTTGTTCATTTTGATGGAGAAAAGGTTGTACATTTAGTGAATTCAGAGTTTCTAAGATGCAAAAGTAGGCATGTTTGTGTACTCAGGTCCAGTGGCTCACTGCGTTAACGCTCGCCCCTGGATGCAGTTGGTCGCGTGTTCGAATCCATGCTGTGGCATACTTTTTTTCATTTTCACCCTTTTTCTATGGATCTCCAAAAAGTCAACTTTGACTTTTTCTGAGTCTGGAGGAATTCAAGGGGAGTTTTCAAGGGACTCTACCCGCCTTATGAGGCACTATTTTCGAATACTTTTTTCCATTTTCACCCTTTTTCTATGGATCTCCAAAAAGTGAACTTTTGCATTTTCTGAGTCTGGAGGAATTCAAGGGGAGTTTTCAGGGGAGTGCATTCTCTCTGTCAACTCCTCCCTGTGTGTGCGTTGCTGCATGCAGCAGCTGCGTGTGTGTGTGTAAACTGCCCCTCCCCTTCGCAAGCAGGCGGGGGAGAGAGAGATGTTTCGTCTCGATGTACACATGCTATGACTCCGGGGGTACCTCCATTCGCTTCGTCTTGATCTGTTGATGTTATTTCATGTCTCGTTTCTGCATTGTGACGGTGGGAAAGCCAGGGAAATGTCCCGGAGATATACTGAGAAATCTTTGTAACAGCATTTTCCTGCGATCACAGCTGTTCACAGCTACGAGGCTGGGACCGCTTCCATTCGCTTCGTCTTGATCTGTAGATGTTATTTCATGTCTCATTTGTTCATTTTGATGGAGAAAAAGTTGTACATTTAGTGAATTCAGAGTTTCTAAGATGCAAAAGTAGGCATGTTTGAGTACTCAGGTCCAGTGGCTCACTGCGTTAATGCTCGACCCTGGATGCGGTTGGTCGCGTGTTCGAATCCATGCTGTGGCATACTTTTTTTCATTTTCACCCTTTTTCTATGGATCTCCAAAAAGTCAACTTTGACTTTTTCTGAGTCTGGAGGAATTCAAGGGGAGTTTTCAAGGGACTCTACCCGCCTTATGAGGCACTATTTTCGAATACTTTTTTCCATTTTCACCCTTTTTCTATGGATCTCCAAAAAGTGAACTTTTACATTTTCTGAGTCTGGAGGAATTCAAGGGGAGTTTTCAGGGGAGTGCATTCTCTCTGCCATCTCCTCCCTGTGTGTGCGTTGCTGCATGCAGCAGCTGCGTGTGTGTGTGTAAACTGCCCCTCCCCTTCGCAAGCAGGCGGGGGAGAGAGATGTTTCGTCTCGATTTACACATGCTATGACTCCGGGGGTACTTCCATTCGCTTCGTCTTGATCTGTTGATGTTATTTCATGTCGCGTTTGTCCATTGTGACGGTGGGAAAGCCAGGGAAATTTCCCGGAGATATACTGAGAAATCTTTGTAACAGCATTTTCCTGCGATCACAGCTGTTCACAGCTACGAGGCTGGGACCGCTTCCATTCGCTTCGTCTTGATCTGTAGATGTTATTTCATGTCTCATTTGTTCATTTTGATGGAGAAAAAGTTGTACATTTAGTGAATTCAGAGTGTCTAAGATGCACAAGTCGGCATATTTGAGTACTCAGGTCCAGTGGCTCACTGCGTTAACCCTGGCCCCTGGATGCGGTTGGTCGCGTGTTCGAATCCATACTGTGGCATACTTTTTTTCATTTTCACCCTTTTTCTATGGATCTCCAAAAAGTCAACTTTGACTTTTTCTGAGTCTGGAGGAATTCAAGGGGAGTTTTCAAGGGACTCCACCCGCCTTATGAGGCACTATTTTCGAATGCTTTTTTCCATTTTCACCCTTTTTCTATGGATCTCCAAAAAGTGAACTTTTACATTTTCTGAGTCTGGAGGAATTCAAGGGGAGTTTTCAGGGGAGTGCGTTCTCTCTGCCATCTCCTCCCTGTGTGTGTGTTGCTGCATGCAGCAGCTGCGTGTGTGTGTAAACTGCCCCTCCCCCTCGCAAGCAGGCGGGGGAGAGAGAGATGTTTCGTCTCAATTTACACATGCTATGACTCCGGGGGTACCTCCATTCGCTTCGTCTTGATCTGTTGATGTTATTTCATGTCTCGTTTGTCCATTGTGACGGTGGGAAAGCCAGGGAAATGTCCCGGAGATATACTGAGAAATCTTTGTAACAGCATTTTCCTGCGATCACAGCTGTTCACAGCTACGAGGCTGGGACAGCTTCCATTCGCTTCGTCTTGATCTGTAGATGTTATTTCATGTCTCATTTGTTCATTTTGATGGAGAAAAAGTTGTACATTTAGTGAATTCAGAGTGTCTAAGATGCAAAAGTAGGCATGTTTGAGTACTCATGTCCAGTGGCTCACTGCGTTAACGCTCGCCCCTGGATGCGGTTGGTCGCGTGTTCGAATCCATGTTGTGGCATACTTTTTTTCATTTTCACCCTTTTTCTATGGATCTCCAAAAAGTCAACTTTGACTTTTTCTGAGTCTGGAGGAATTCAAGGGGAGTTTTCAAGGGACTCTACCCGCCTTATGAGGCACTATTTTCGAATACTTTTTTCCATTTTCACCCTTTTTCTATGGATCTCCAAAAAGTGAACTTTGACTTTTTCTGAGTCTGGAGGAATTCAAGGGGAGTTTTCAAGGGACTCTACCCGCCTTATGAGGCACTATTTTCGAATACTTTTTTCCATTTTCACCCTTTTTCTATGGATCTCCAAAAAGTGAACTTTTACATTTTCTGAGTCTGGAGGAATTCAAGGGGAGTTTTCAGGGGAGTGCGTTCTCTCTGCCATCTCCTCCCTGTGTGTGCGATGCTGCATGCAGCAGCTGCGTGTGTGTGTAAACTGCCCCTCCCCTTCGCAAGCAGGCGGGGGAGAGAGAGATGTTTCGTCTCGATTTACAAATGCTATGACTCCGGGGGTACCTCCATTCGCTTCGTCTTGATCTGTTGATGTTATTTCATGTCTCGTTTGTCCATTGTGACGGTGGGAAAGCCAGGGAAATGTCCCGGAGATATACTGAGAAATCTTTGTAACAGCATTTTCCTGCGATCACAGCTGTTCACAGCTACGAGGCTGGGACCGCTTCCATTCGCTTCGTCTTGATCTGTATATGTTATTTAATGTCTCATTTGTTCATTTTGATGGAGAAAAGGTTGTACATTTAGTGAATTCAGAGTTTCTAAGATGCAAAAGTAGGCATGTTTGAGTACTCAGGTCCAGTGGCTCACTGCGTTAACGCTCGCCCCTGGATGCGGTTGGTCGCGTGTTCGAATCCATGCTGTGGCATACTTTTTTTCATTTTCACCCTTTTTCTATGGATCTCCAAAAAGTCAACTTTGACTTTTTCTGAGTCTGGAGGAATTCAAGGGGAGTTTTCAAGGGACTCTACCCGCCTTATGAGGCACTATTTTCGAATACTTTTTTCCATTTTCACCCTTTTTCTATGGATCTCCAAAAAGTGAACTTTTACATTTTCTGAGTCTGGAGGAATTCAAGGGGAGTTTTCAGGGGAGTGCGTTCTCTCTGCCATCTCCTCCCTATGTGTGTGTTGCTGCATGCAGCAGCTGCGTGTGTGTGTAAACTGCCCCTCCCCCTCGCAAGCAGGCGGGAGAGAGAGAGATGTTTCGTCTCGATTTACAAATGCTATGACTCCGGGGGTACCTCCATTCGCTTCGTCTTGATCTGTTGATGTTATTTCATGTCTCGTTTGTCCATTGTGAGGGTGGGAAAGCCAGGGCAATGTCCCGGAGATATACTGAAAAATCTTTGTAACAGCATTTTCCTGCGATCACAGCTGTTCACAGCTACGAGGCTGGGACCGCTTCCATTCGCTTCGTCTTGATCTGTAGATGTTATTTAATGTCTCATTTGTTCATTTTGATGGAGAAAAAGTTGTACATTTAGTGAATTCAGAGTTTATAAGATGCAAAAGTAGGCATGTTTGAGTACTCAGGTCCAGTGGCTCACTGCGTTAATGCTCGCCCCTGGATGCGGTTGGTCGCGTGTTCGAATCCATGCTGTGGCATACTTTTTTTCATTTTCACCCTTTTTCTATGGATCTCCAAAAAGTCAACTTTGACTTTTTCTGAGTCTGGAGGAATTCAAGGGGAGTTTTCAAGGGACTCTACCCGCCTTATGAGGCACTATTTTCGAATACTTTTTTCCATTTTCACCCTTTTTCTATGGATCTCCAAAAAGTGAACTTTTACATTTTCTGAGTCTGGAGGAATTCAAGGGGAGTTTTCAGGGGAGTGCATTCTCTCTGCCATCTCCTCCCTCTGTGTGCGTTGCTGCATGCAGCAGCTGCGTGTGTGTGTGTAAACTGCCCCTCCCCTTCGCAAGCAGGCGGGGGAGAGAGAGATGTTTCGTCTCGATTTACACATGCTATGACTCCGGGGGTACTTCCATTCGCTTCGTCTTGATCTGTTGATGTTATTTCATGTCTCGTTTGTCCATTGTGACGGTGGGAAAGCCAGGGAAATGTCCCGGAGATATACTGAGAAATCTTTGTAACAGCATTTTCCTGCGATCACAGCTGTTCGCAGCTACGAGGCTGGGACCGCTTCCATTCGCTTCGTCTTGATCTGTAGATGTTATTTAATGTCTCATTTGTTCATTTTGATGGAGAAAAAGTTGTACATTTAGTAAATTCAGAGTGTCTAAGATGCACAAGTAGGCATGTTTGAGTACTCAGGTCCAGTGGCTCACTGTGTTAACGCTCGCCCCTGGATGCAGTTGGTCGCGTGTTCGAATCCATGCTGTGGCATTCTTTTTTTCATGTTCACCCTTTTTCTATGGATCTCCAAAAAGTGATCTTTTACATTTTCTGAGTCTGGAGGAATTCAAGGGGAGTTTTCAGGGGAGTGCGTTCTCTCTGCCATCTCCTCCCTGTGTGTGTGTTGCTGCATGCAGCAGCTGCGTGTGTGTGTAAACTGCCCCTCCCCTTCGCAAGCAGGCGGGGGAGAGAGATATGTTTCGTCTCGATTTACACATGCTATGACTCCGGGGGTACCTCCATTCGCTTCGTCTTGATCTGTTGATGTTATTTCATGTCTCGTTTGTCCATTGTGACGGTGGGAAAGCCAGGGAAATGTCCCGGAGATATACTGATAAATCTTTGTAACAGCATTTTCCTGCGATCACAGCTGTTCACAGCTACGAGGCTGGGACCGCTTCCATTCGCTTCGTCTTGATCTGTAGATGTTATTTAATGTCTCATTTGTTCATTTTGATGGAGAAAAAGTTGTACATTTAGTGAATTCAGAGTTTCTAAGATGCAAAAGTAGGCATGTTTGAGTACTCAGGTCCAGTGGCTCACTGCGTTAACGCTCGCCCCTAGATGCGATTGGTCTCGTGTTCGAATCCATGCTGTGGCATACTTTTTTTCATTTTCACCCTTTTTTCTATGGATCTCCAAAAAGTCAACTTTGACATTTTCTGAGTCTGGAGGAATTCAAGGGGAGTTTTCAAGGGACTCTACCCGCCTTATGAGGCACTATTTTCGAATACTTTTTTCCATTTTCACCCTTTTTCTATGGATCTCCAAAAAGTGATCTTTTACATTTTCTGAGTCTGGAGGAATTCAAGGGGAGTTTTCAGGGGAGTGCGTTCTCTCTGCCATCTCCTCCCTATGTGTGTGTTGCTGCATGCAGCAGCTGCGTGTGTGTGTAAACTGCCCCTCCCCCTCGCAAGCAGGCGGGGGAGAGAGAGATGTTTCGTCTCGATTTACACATACTATGACTCCGGGGGTACCTCCATTCGCTTCGTCTTGATCTGTTGATGTTATTTCATGTCTCGTTTGTCCATTGTGACGGTGGGAAAGCTAGGGAAATGTCCCGGAGATATACTGAGAAATCTTTGTAACAGCATTTTCCTGCGATCACAGCTGTTCACAGCTACGAGGCTGGGACCGCTTCCATTCGCTTCGTCTTGATCTGTAGATGTCATTTAATGTCTCATTTGTTCATTTTGATGGAGAAAAAGTTGTACATTTAGTGAATTCAGAGTTTCTAAGATGCAAAAGTAGGCATGTTTGAGTACTCAGGTCCAGTGGCTCACTGCGTTAATGCTCGCACCTGGATGCGGTTGGTCGCGTGTTCGAATCCATGCTGTGGCATACTTTTTTTCATTTTCATCCTTTTTCTATGGATCTCCAAAAAGTCAACTTTGACTTTTTCTGAGTCTGGAGGAATTCAAGGGGAGTTTTCAAGGGACTCTACCCGCCTTATGAGGCACTATTTTCGAATACTTTTTTCCATTTTCACCATTTTTCTATGGATCTCCAGAAGTGAACTTTTACATTTTCTGAGTCTGGAGGAATTCAAGGGGTGTTTTCAGGGGAGTGCGTTATGTCTGCCATCTCCTCCCTGTGTGTGTGTTGCTGCATGCAGCAGCTGCGTGTGTGTGTGTAAACTGCCCCTCCCCTTTGCAAGCAGGCGGGGGAGAGAGAGATGTTTCGTCTCGATTTACACATGCTATGACTCCGGGGGTACTTCCATTCGCTTCGTCTTGATCTGTTGATGTTATTTCATGTCTCGTTTGTCCATTGTGACGGTGGGAAAGCCAGGGAAATGTCCCGGAGATATACTGAGAAATCTTTGTAACAGCATTTTCCTGCGATCCCAGCTGTTCGCAGCTACGAGGCTGGGACCGCTTCCATTCGCTTCGTCTTGATCTGTAGATGTTATTTAATGTCTCATTTGTTCATTTTGATGGAGAAAAAGTTGTACATTTAGTGAATTCAGAGTTTCTAAGATGCACAAGTAGGCATGTTTGAGTACTCAGGTCCAGTGGCTCACTGCGTTAATGCTCGCCCCTGGATGCGGTTGGTCGCGTGTTCGAATCCATGCTGTGGCATACTTTTTTCATTTTCACCCTTTTTCTATGGATCTCCAAAAAGTCAACTTTGACTTTTTCTGAGTCTGGAGGAATTCAAGGGGAGTTTTCAAGGGACTCTACCCGCCTTATGAGGCACTATTTTCGAATACTTTTTTCCATTTTCACCCTTTTTCTATGGATCTCCAAAAAGTGAACTTTTACATTTTCTGAGTCTGGAGGAATTCAAGGGGAGTTTTCAGGGGAGTGCATTCTCTCTGTCAACTCCTCCCTGTGTGTGCGTTGCTGCATGCAGCAGCTGCGTGTGTGTGTGTAAACTGCCCCTCCCCTTCGCAAGCAGGCGGGGGAGAGAGAGATGTTTCGTCTCGATTTACACATGCTATGACTCCGGGGGTACTTCCATTCGCTTCGTCTTGATCTGTTGATGTTATTTCATGTCTCGTTTGTCCATTGTGACGGTGGGAAAGCCATGGAAATGTCCCGGAGATATACTGAGAAATCTTTGTAACAGCATTTTCCTGCGATCACAGCTGTTCACAGCTACGAGGCTGGGACCGCTTCCATTCGCTTCGTCTTGATCTGTAGATGTTATTTAATGTCTCATTTGTTCATTTTGATGGAGAAAAAGTTGTGAATTTAGTGAATTCAGAGTTTCTAAGATGCAAAAGTAGGCATGTTTGAGTACTCAGGTCCAGTGGCTCACTGCGTTAATGCTCGCCCCTGGATGCGGTTGGTCCCGTGTTCGAATCCATGCTGTGGCATACTTTTTTTCATTTTCACCCTTTTTCTATGGATCTCCAAAAAGTCAACTTTGACTTTTTCTGAGTCTGGAGGAATTCAAGGGGAGTTTTCAAGGGACTCTACCCGCCTTATGAGGCACTATTTTTGAATACTTTTTTCCATTTTCACCCTTTTTCTATGGATCTCCAAAAAGGGAACTTTTACATTTTCTGAGTCTGGAGGAATTCATGGGGAGTTTTCAGGGGAGTGCATTCTCTCTGCCATCTCCTCCCTGTGTGTGCGTTGCTGCATGCAGCAGCTGCGTGTGTGTGTGTGTGTAAACTGCCCCTCCCCTTCGCAAGCAGGCGGGGGAGAGAGAGATGTTTCGTCTCGATTTACACATGCTATGACTCCGGGGTTACTTCCATTCGCTTCGTCTTGATCTGTTGATGTTATTTCATGTCTCGTTTGTCCATTGTGACGGTGGGAAAGCCAGGGAAATATCCCGGAGATATACTGAGAAATCTTTGTAACAGCATTTTCCTGCGATCACAGCTGTTCACAGCTACGAGGCTGGGACCGCTTCCATTCGCTTCGTCTTGATCTGGAGATGTTATTTCATGTCTCATTTGTTCATTTTGATGGAGAAAAGGTTGTACATTTAGTGAATTCAGAATGTCTAAGATGCACAAGTAGGCATGTTTGAGTACTCAGGTCCAGTGGCTCACTGCGTTAACGCTCGCCCCTGGATGCGGTTGGTCCCGTGTTCGAATCCATGCTGTGGCATACTTTTTTTCATTTTCACCCTTTTTCTATGGATCTCCAAAAAGTCAACTTTGACTTTTTCTGAGTCTGGAGGAATTCAAGGGGAGTTTTCAAGGGACTCTACCCGCCTTATGAGGCACTATTTTTGAATGCTTTTTTCCATTTTCACCCTTTTTCTATGGATCTCCAAAAAGTGAACTTTTACATTTTCTGAGTCTGGAGGAATTCATGGGGAGTTTTCAGGGGAGTGCATTCTCTCTGCCATCTCCTCCCTGTGTGTGCGTTGCTGCATGCAGCAGCTGCGTGTGTGTGTGTAAACTGCCCCTCCCCTTCGCAAGCAGGCGGGGGAGAGAGAGATGTTTCGTCTCGATTTACACATGCTATGACTCCGGGGTTACTTCCATTCGCTTCGTCTTGATCTGTTGATGTTATTTCATGTCTCGTTTGTCCATTGTGACGGTGGGAAAGCCAGGGAAATGTCCCGGAGATATACTGAGAAATCTTTGTAACAGCATTTTCCTGCGATCACAGCTGTTCACAGCTACGAGGCTGGGACCGCTTCCATTCGCTTCGTCTTGATCTGGAGATGTTATTTCATGTCTCATTTGTTCATTTTGATGGAGAAAAGGTTGTACATTTAGTGAATTCAGAATGTCTAAGATGCACAAGTAGGCATGTTTGAGTACTCAGGTCCAGTGGCTCACTGCGTTAACGCTCGCCCCTGGATGCGGTTGGTCGCGTGTTCGAATCCATGCTGTGGCATTATTTTTTTCATTTTCACCCTTTTTCTATGGATCTCCAAAAAGTCAACTTTGACTTTTTCTGAGTCTGGAGGAATTCAAGGGGAGTTTTCAAGGGACTCTACCCGCCTTATGAGGCACTATTTTCGAATACTTTTTTCCATTTTCACCCTTTTTCTATGGATCTCCAAAAAGTGAACTTTTGCATTTTCTGAGTCTGGAGGAATTCAAGGGGAGTTTTCAGGGGAGTGCATTCTCTCTGTCAACTCCTCCCTGTGTGTGCGTTGCTGCATGCAGCAGCTGCGTGTGTGTGTGTAAACTGCCCCTCCCCTTCGCAAGCAGGCGGGGGAGAGAGAGATGTTTCGTCTCGATTTACACATGCTATGACTCCGGGGGTACTTCCATTCGCTTCGTCTTGATCTGTTGATGTTATTTCATGTCTCGTTTGTCCATTGTGACGGTGGGAAAGCCAGGGAAATGTCCCGGAGATATACTGAGAAATCTTTGTAACAGCATTTTCCTGCGATCACAGCTGTTCACAGCTACGAGGCTGGGACCGCTTCCATTCGCTTCGTCTTGATCTGGAGATGTTATTTCATGTCTCATTTGTTCATTTTGATGGAGAAAAGGTTGTACATTTAGTGAATTCAGAATGTCTAAGATGCACAAGTAGGCATGTTTGAGTACTCAGGTCCAGTGGCTCACTGCGTTAACGCTCGCCCCTGGATGCGGTTGGTCCCGTGTTCGAATCCATGCTGTGGCATACTTTTTTTCATTTTCACCCTTTTTCTATGGATCTCCAAAAAGTCAACTTTGACTTTTTCTGAGTCTGGAGGAATTCAAGGGGAGTTTTCAAGGGACTCTACCCGCCTTATGAGGCACTATTTTTGAATGCTTTTTTCCATTTTCACCCTTTTTCTATGGATCTCCAAAAAGTGAACTTTTACATTTTCTGAGTCTGGAGGAATTCATGGGGAGTTTTCAGGGGAGTGCATTCTCTCTGCCATCTCCTCCCTGTGTGTGCGTTGCTGCATGCAGCAGCTGCGTGTGTGTGTGTAAACTGCCCCTCCCCTTCGCAAGCAGGCGGGGGAGAGAGAGATGTTTCGTCTCGATTTACACATGCTATGACTCCGGGGTTACTTCCATTCGCTTCGTCTTGATCTGTTGATGTTATTTCATGTCTCGTTTGTCCATTGTGACGGTGGGAAAGCCAGGGAAATGTCCCGGAGATATACTGAGAAATCTTTGTAACAGCATTTTCCTGCGATCACAGCTGTTCACAGCTACGAGGCTGGGACCGCTTCCATTCGCTTCGTCTTGATCTGGAGATGTTATTTCATGTCTCATTTGTTCATTTTGATGGAGAAAAGGTTGTACATTTAGTGAATTCAGAATGTCTAAGATGCACAAGTAGGCATGTTTGAGTACTCAGGTCCAGTGGCTCACTGCGTTAACGCTCGCCCCTGGATGCGGTTGGTCGCGTGTTCGAATCCATGCTGTGGCATTATTTTTTTCATTTTCACCCTTTTTCTATGGATCTCCAAAAAGTCAACTTTGACTTTTTCTGAGTCTGGAGGAATTCAAGGGGAGTTTTCAAGGGACTCTACCCGCCTTATGAGGCACTATTTTCGAATACTTTTTTCCATTTTCACCCTTTTTCTATGGATCTCCAAAAAGTGAACTTTTGCATTTTCTGAGTCTGGAGGAATTCAAGGGGAGTTTTCAGGGGAGTGCATTCTCTCTGCCATCTCCTCCCTGTGTGTGCGTTGCTGCATGCAGCAGCTGCGTGTGTGTGTGTGTAAACTGCCCCTCCCCTTCGCAAGCAGGCGGGGGAGATAGAGATGTTTCGTCTCGATTTACACATGCTATGACTCCGGGGGTACTTCCATTCGCTTCGTCTTGATCTGTTGATGTTATTTCATGTCTCGTTTGTCCATTGTGACGGTGGGAAAGCCAGGGAAATGTCCCGGAGATATACTGAGAAATCTTTGTAACAGCATTTTCCTGCGATCACAGCTGTTCGCAGCTACGAGGCTGGGACCGCTTCCATTCGCTTCGTCTTGATCTGTAGATGTTATTTAATGTCTCATTTGTTCATTTTGATGGAGAAAAAGTTGTACATTTAGTAAATTCAGAGTGTCTAAGATGCACAAGTAGGCATGTTTGAGTACTCAGGTCCAGTGGCTCACTGTGTTAACGCTCGCCCCTGGATGCGGATGGTCGCGTGTTCGAATCCATGCTGTGGCATTCTTTTTTTCATTTTCACCCTTTTTCTATGGATCTCCAAAAAGTCAACTTTAACTTTTTCTGAGTCTGGAGGAATTCAAGGGGAGTTTTCAAGGGACTCTACCCGCCTTATGGGGCACTATTTTCGAATACTTTTTTCCATTTTCACCCTTTTTCTATGGATCTCCAAAAAGTGAACTTTTACATTTTCTGAGTCTGGAGGAATTCAAGGGGAGTTTTCAGGGTTGTGCGTTCTCTCTGCCATCTCCTCCCTGTGTGTGTGTTGCTGCATGCAGCAGCTGCGTGTGTGTGTAAACTGCCCCTCCCCCTCGCAAGCAGGCGGGGGAGAGAGAGATGTTTCGTCTCGATTTACAAATGCTATGACTCCGGGGGTACCTCCATTCGCTTCGTCTTGATCTGTTGATGTTATTTCATGTCTCGTTTGTCCATTGTGACGGTGGGAAAGCCAGGGAAATGTCCCGGAGATATACTGAGAAATCTTTGTAACAGCATTTTCCTGCGATCACAGCTGTTCACAGCTACGAGGCTGGGACCGCTTCCATTCGCTTCGTCTTGATCTGTTGATGTTATTTAATGTCTCATTTGTTCATTTTGATGGAGAAAAGGTTGTACATTTAGTGAATTCAGAGTTTCTAAGATGCAAAAGTAGGCATGTTTGTGTACTCAGGTCCAGTGGCTCACTGCGTTAACGCTCGCCCCTGGATGCAGTTGGTCGCGTGTTCGAATCCATGCTGTGGCATACTTTTTTTCATTTTCACCCTTTTTCTATGGATCTCCAAAAAGTCAACTTTGACTTTTTCTGAGTCTGGAGGAATTCAAGGGGAGTTTTCAAGGGACTCTACCCGCCTTATGAGGCACTATTTTCGAATACTTTTTTCCATTTTCACCCTTTTTCTATGGATCTCCAAAAAGTGAACTTTTGCATTTTCTGAGTCTGGAGGAATTCAAGGGGAGTTTTCAGGGGAGTGCATTCTCTCTGTCAACTCCTCCCTGTGTGTGCGTTGCTGCATGCAGCAGCTGCGTGTGTGTGTGTAAACTGCCCCTCCCCTTCGCAAGCAGGCGGGGGAGAGAGAGATGTTTCGTCTCGATTTACACATGCTATGACTCCGGGGGTACTTCCATTCGCTTCGTCTTGATCTGTTGATGTTATTTCATGTCTCGTTTGTCCATTGTGACGGTGGGAAAGCCAGGGAAATGTCCCGGAGATATACTGAGAAATCTTTGTAACAGCATTTTCCTGCGATCACAGCTGTTCACAGCTACGAGGCTGGGACCGCTTCCATTCGCTTCGTCTTGATCTGTAGATGTTATTTAATGTCTCATTTGTTCATTTTGATGGAGAAAAAGTTGTGAATTTAGTGAATTCAGAGTTTCTAAGATGCAAAAGTAGGCATGTTTGAGTACTCAGGTCCAGTGGCTCACTGCGTTAATGCTCGCCCCTGGATGCGGTTGGTCCCGTGTTCGAATCCATGCTGTGGCATACTTTTTTTCATTTTCACCCTTTTTCTATGGATCTCCAAAAAGTCAACTTTGACTTTTTCTGAGTCTGGAGGAATTCAAGGGGAGTTTTCAAGGGACTCTACCCGCCTTATGAGGCACTATTTTTGAATACTTTTTTCCATTTTCACCCTTTTTCTATGGATATCCAAAAAGTGAACTTTTACATTTTCTGAGTCCGGAGGAATTCATGGGGAGTTTTCAGGGGAGTGCATTCTCTCTGCCATCTCCTCCCTGTGTGTGCGTTGCTGCATGCAGCAGCTGCGTGTGTGTGTGTAAACTGCCCCTCCCCTTCGCAAGCAGGCGGGGGAGAGAGAGATGTTTCGTCTCGATTTACACATGCTATGACTCCGGGGTTACTTCCATTCGCTTCGTCTTGATCTGTTGATGTTATTTCATGTCTCGTTTGTCCATTGTGACGGTGGGAAAGCCAGGGAAATGTCCCGGAGATATACTGAGAAATCTTTGTAACAGCATTTTCCTGCGATCACAGCTGTTCACAGCTACGAGGCTGGGACCGCTTCCATTCGCTTCGTCTTGATCTGGAGATGTTATTTCATGTCTCATTTGTTCATTTTGATGGAGAAAAGGTTGTACATTTAGTGAATTCAGAATGTCTAAGATGCACAAGTAGGCATGTTTGAGTACTCAGGTCCAGTGGCTCACTGCGTTAACGCTCGCCCCTGGATGCGGTTGGTCCCGTGTTCGAATCCATGCTGTGGCATACTTTTTTTCATTTTCACCCTTTTTCTATGGATCTCCAAAAAGTCAACTTTGACTTTTTCTGAGTCTGGAGGAATTCAAGGGGAGTTTTCAAGGGACTCTACCCGCCTTATGAGGCACTATTTTTGAATGCTTTTTTCCATTTTCACCCTTTTTCTATGGATCTCCAAAAAGTGAACTTTTACATTTTCTGAGTCTGGAGGAATTCATGGGGAGTTTTCAGGGGAGTGCATTCTCTCTGCCATCTCCTCCCTGTGTGTGCGTTGCTGCATGCAGCAGCTGCGTGTGTGTGTGTAAACTGCCCCTCCCCTTCGCAAGCAGGCGGGGGAGAGAGAGATGTTTCGTCTCGATTTACACATGCTATGACTCCGGGGTTACTTCCATTCGCTTCGTCTTGATCTGTTGATGTTATTTCATGTCTCGTTTGTCCATTGTGACGGTGGGAAAGCCAGGGAAATGTCCCGGAGATATACTGAGAAATCTTTGTAACAGCATTTTCCTGCGATCACAGCTGTTCACAGCTACGAGGCTGGGACCGCTTCCATTCGCTTCGTCTTGATCTGGAGATGTTATTTCATGTCTCATTTGTTCATTTTGATGGAGAAAAGGTTGTACATTTAGTGAATTCAGAATGTCTAAGATGCACAAGTAGGCATGTTTGAGTACTCAGGTCCAGTGGCTCACTGCGTTAACGCTCGCCCCTGGATGCGGTTGGTCGCGTGTTCGAATCCATGCTGTGGCATTATTTTTTTCATTTTCACCCTTTTTCTATGGATCTCCAAAAAGTCAACTTTGACTTTTTCTGAGTCTGGAGGAATTCAAGGGGAGTTTTCAAGGGACTCTACCCGCCTTATGAGGCACTATTTTCGAATACTTTTTTCCATTTTCACCCTTTTTCTATGGATCTCCAAAAAGTGAACTTTTGCATTTTCTGAGTCTGGAGGAATTCAAGGGGAGTTTTCAGGGGAGTGCATTCTCTCTGCCATCTCCTCCCTGTGTGTGCGTTGCTGCATGCAGCAGCTGCGTGTGTGTGTGTGTAAACTGCCCCTCCCCTTCGCAAGCAGGCGGGGGAGATAGAGATGTTTCGTCTCGATTTACACATGCTATGACTCCGGGGGTACTTCCATTCGCTTCGTCTTGATCTGTTGATGTTATTTCATGTCTCGTTTGTCCATTGTGACGGTGGGAAAGCCAGGGAAATGTCCCGGAGATATACTGAGAAATCTTTGTAACAGCATTTTCCTGCGATCACAGCTGTTCACAGCTACGAGGCTGGGACCGCTTCCATTCGCTTCGTCTTGATCTGTTGATGTTATTTAATGTCTCATTTGTTCATTTTGATGGAGAAAAGGTTGTACATTTAGTGAATTCAGAGTTTCTAAGATGCAAAAGTAGGCATGTTTGTGTACTCAGGTCCAGTGGCTCACTGCGTTAACGCTCGCCCCTGGATGCAGTTGGTCGCGTGTTCGAATCCATGCTGTGGCATACTTTTTTTCATTTTCACCCTTTTTCTATGGATCTCCAAAAAGTCAACTTTGACTTTTTCTGAGTCTGGAGGAATTCAAGGGGAGTTTTCAAGGGACTCTACCCGCCTTATGAGGCACTATTTTCGAATACTTTTTTCCATTTTCACCCTTTTTCTATGGATCTCCAAAAAGTGAACTTTTACATTTTCTGAGTCTGGAGGAATTCAAGGGGAGTTTTCAGGGGAGTGCGTTCTCTCTGCCATCTCCTTCCTGTGTGTGCGTTGCTGCATGCAGCAGCTGCGTGTGTGTGTAAACTGCCCCTCCCCTTCGCAAGCAGGCGGGGGAGAGAGAGATGTTTCGTCTCGATTTACACATGCTATGACTCCGGGGGTACCTCCATTCGCTTCGTCTTGATCTGTTGATGTTATTTCATGTCTCGTTTGTCCATTGTGACGGTGGGAAAGCCAGGGAAATGTCCCGGAGATATACTGAGAAATCTTTGTAACAGCATTTTCCTGCGATCACAGCTGTTCACAGTTACGAGGCTGGGACCGCTTCCATTCGCTTCGTCTTGATCTGTAGATGTTATTTAATGTCTCATTTGTTCATTTGTATGGAGAAAAAGTTGTACATTTAGTGAATTCAGAGTTTCTAAGATGCAAAAGTAGGCATGTTTGAGTACTCAGGTCCAGTGGCTCACTGCGTTAATGCTCGCCCCTGGATGCGGTTGGTCGCGTGTTCGAATCCATGCTGTGGCATACTTTTTTTCATTTTCACCCTTTTTCTATGGATCTCCAAAAAGTCAACTTTGACTTTTTCTGAGTCTGGAGGAATTCAAGGGGAGTTTTCAAGGGACTCTACCCGCCTTATGAGGCACTATTTTCGAATACTTTTTTCCATTTTCACCCTTTTTCTATGGATCTCCAAAAAGTGATCTTTTACATTTTCTGAGTCTGGAGGAATTCAAGGGGAGTTTTCAGGGGAGTGCATTCTCTCTGCCATCTCCTCCCTCTGTGTGCGTTGCTGCATGCAGCAGCTGCGTGTGTGTGTGTAAACTGCCCCTCCCCTTCGCAAGCAGGCGGGGGAGAGAGAGATGTTTCGTCTCGATTTACACATGCTATGACTCCGGGGGTACTTCCATTCGCTTCGTCTTGATCTGTTGATGTTATTTCATGTCTCGTTTGTCCATTGTGACGGTGGGAAAGCCAGGGAAATGTCCCGGAGATATACTGAGAAATCTTTGTAACAGCATTTTCCTGCGATCACAGCTGTTCGCAGCTACGAGGCTGGGAACGCTTCCATTCGCTTCGTCTTGATCTGTAGATGTTATTTAATGTCTCATTTGTTCATTTTGATGGAGAAAAAGTTGTACATTTAGTAAATTCAGAGTGTCTAAGATGCACAAGTAGGCATGTTTGAGTACTCAGGTCCAGTGGCTCACTGTGTTAACGCTCGCCCCTGGATGCAGTTGGTCGCGTGTTCGAATCCATGCTGTGGCATTCTTTTTTTCATTTTCACCCTTTTTCTATGGATCTCCAAAAAGTGATCTTTTACATTTTCTGAGTCTGGAGGAATTCAAGGGGAGTTTTCAGGGGAGTGCGTTCTCTCTGCCATCTCCTCCCTGTGTGTGTGTTGCTGCATGCAGCAGCTGCGTGTGTGTGTAAACTGCCCCTCCCCCTTGCAAGCAGGCGGGGGAGAGAGAGATGTTTCGTCTCGATTTACACATGCTATGACTCCGGGGGTACCTCCATTCGCTTCGTCTTGATCTGTTGATGTTATTTCATGTCTCGTTTGTCCATTGTGTCGGTGGGAAAGCCAGGGAAATGTCCCGGAGATATACTGAGAAATCTTTGTAACAGCATTTTCCTGCGATCACAGCTGTTCACAGCTACGAGGCTGGGACCGCTTCCATTCGCTTCGTCTTGATCTGTAGATGTTATTTAATGTCTCATTTGTTCATTTTGATGGAGAAAAGGTTGTACATTTAGTGAATTCAGAGTTTCTAAGATGCAAAAGTAGGCATGTTTGAGTACTCAGGTCCAGTGGCTCACTGCGTTAACGCTCGCCCCTGGATGCGGTTGGTCGCGTGTTCGAATCCATGCTGTAGCATACTTTTTTTCATTTTCACCCTTTTTCTATGGATCTCCAAAAAGTCAACTTTGACTTTTTCTGAGTCTGGAGGAATTCAAGGGGAGTTTTCAAGGGACTCTACCCGCCTTATGAGGCACTATTTTCGAATACTTTTTTCCATTTTCACCCTTTTTCTATGGATCTCCAAAAAGTGAACTTTTACATTTTCTGAGTCTGGAGGAATTCAAGGGGAGTTTTCAGGGGAGTGCGTTCTCTCTGCCATCTCCTCCCTGTGTGTGTGTTGCTGCATGCAGCAGCTGCGTGTGTGTGTAAACTGCCCCTCCCCCTCGCAAGCAGGCGGGGGAGAGAGAGATGTTTCGTCTCGATTTACAAATGCTATGACTCCGGGGGTACTTCCATTCGCTTCGTCTTGATCTGTTGATGTTATTTCATGTCTCGTTTGTCCATTGTGACGGTGGGAAAGCCAGGGAAATGTCCCGGAGATATACTGAGAAATCTTTGTAACAGCATTTTCCTGCGATCACAGCTGTTCGCAGCTACGAGGCTGGGACCGCTTCCATTCGCTTCGTCTTGATCTGTAGATGTTATTTAATGTCTCATTTGTTCATTTTGATGGAGAAAAAGTTGTACATTTAGTAAATTCAGAGTGTCTAAGATGCACAAGTAGGCATGTTTGAGTACTCAGGTCCAGTGGCTCACTGTGTTAACGCTCGCCCCTGGATGCGGATGGTCGCGTGTTCGAATCCATGCTGTGGCATTCTTTTTTTCATTTTCACCCTTTTTCTATGGATCTCCAAAAAGTCAACTTTAACTTTTTCTGAGTCTGGAGGAATTCAAGGGGAGTTTTCAAGGGACTCTACCCGCCTTATGGGGCACTATTTTCGAATACTTTTTTCCATTTTCACCCTTTTTCTATGGATCTCCAAAAAGTGAACTTTTACATTTTCTGAGTCTGGAGGAATTCAAGGGGAGTTTTCAGGGGAGTGCATTCTCTCTGCCATCTCCTCCCTCTGTGTGCGTTGCTGCATGCAGCAGCTGCGTGTGTGTGTGTAAACTGCCCCTCCCCTTCGCAAGCAGGCGGGGGAGAGAGAGATGTTTCGTCTCGATTTACACATGCTATGACTCCGGGGGTACTTCCATTCGCTTCGTCTTGATCTGTTGATGTTATTTCATGTCTCGTTTGTCCATTGTGACGGTGGGAAAGCCAGGGAAATGTCCCGGAGATATACTGAGAAATCTTTGTAACAGCATTTTCCTGCGATCACAGCTGTTCGCAGCTACGAGGCTGGGAACGCTTCCATTCGCTTCGTCTTGATCTGTAGATGTTATTTAATGTCTCATTTGTTCATTTTGATGGAGAAAAAGTTGTACATTTAGTAAATTCAGAGTGTCTAAGATGCACAAGTAGGCATGTTTGAGTACTCAGGTCCAGTGGCTCACTGTGTTAACGCTCGCCCCTGGATGCAGTTGGTCGCGTGTTCGAATCCATGCTGTGGCATTCTTTTTTTCATTTTCACCCTTTTTCTATGGATCTCCAAAAAGTGATCTTTTACATTTTCTGAGTCTGGAGGAATTCAAGGGGAGTTTTCAGGGGAGTGCGTTCTCTCTGCCATCTCCTCCCTGTGTGTGTGTTGCTGCATGCAGCAGCTGCGTGTGTGTGTAAACTGCCCCTCCCCCTTGCAAGCAGGCGGGGGAGAGAGAGATGTTTCGTCTCGATTTACACATGCTATGACTCCGGGGGTACCTCCATTCGCTTCGTCTTGATCTGTTGATGTTATTTCATGTCTCGTTTGTCCATTGTGTCGGTGGGAAAGCCAGGGAAATGTCCCGGAGATATACTGAGAAATCTTTGTAACAGCATTTTCCTGCGATCACAGCTGTTCACAGCTACGAGGCTGGGACCGCTTCCATTCGCTTCGTCTTGATCTGTAGATGTTATTTAATGTCTCATTTGTTCATTTTGATGGAGAAAAGGTTGTACATTTAGTGAATTCAGAGTTTCTAAGATGCAAAAGTAGGCATGTTTGAGTACTCAGGTCCAGTGGCTCACTGCGTTAACGCTCGCCCCTGGATGCGGTTGGTCGCGTGTTCGAATCCATGCTGTAGCATACTTTTTTTCATTTTCACCCTTTTTCTATGGATCTCCAAAAAGTCAACTTTGACTTTTTCTGAGTCTGGAGGAATTCAAGGGGAGTTTTCAAGGGACTCTACCCGCCTTATGAGGCACTATTTTCGAATACTTTTTTCCATTTTCACCCTTTTTCTATGGATCTCCAAAAAGTGAACTTTTACATTTTCTGAGTCTGGAGGAATTCAAGGGGAGTTTTCAGGGGAGTGCGTTCTCTCTGCCATCTCCTCCCTGTGTGTGTGTTGCTGCATGCAGCAGCTGCGTGTGTGTGTAAACTGCCCCTCCCCCTCGCAAGCAGGCGGGGGAGAGAGAGATGTTTCGTCTCGATTTACAAATGCTATGACTCCGGGGGTACTTCCATTCGCTTCGTCTTGATCTGTTGATGTTATTTCATGTCTCGTTTGTCCATTGTGACGGTGGGAAAGCCAGGGAAATGTCCCGGAGATATACTGAGAAATCTTTGTAACAGCATTTTCCTGCGATCACAGCTGTTCGCAGCTACGAGGCTGGGACCGCTTCCATTCGCTTCGTCTTGATCTGTAGATGTTATTTAATGTCTCATTTGTTCATTTTGATGGAGAAAAAGTTGTACATTTAGTAAATTCAGAGTGTCTAAGATGCACAAGTAGGCATGTTTGAGTACTCAGGTCCAGTGGCTCACTGTGTTAACGCTCGCCCCTGGATGCGGATGGTCGCGTGTTCGAATCCATGCTGTGGCATTCTTTTTTTCATTTTCACCCTTTTTCTATGGATCTCCAAAAAGTCAACTTTAACTTTTTCTGAGTCTGGAGGAATTCAAGGGGAGTTTTCAAGGGACTCTACCCGCCTTATGGGGCACTATTTTCGAATACTTTTTTCCATTTTCACCCTTTTTCTATGGATCTCCAAAAAGTGAACTTTTACATTTTCTGAGTCTGGAGGAATTCAAGGGGAGTTTTCAGGGTTGTGCGTTCTCTCTGCCATCTCCTCCCTGTGTGTGTGTTGCTGCATGCAGCAGCTGCGTGTGTGTGTAAACTGCCCCTCCCCCTCGCAAGCAGGCGGGGGAGAGAGAGATGTTTCGTCTCGATTTACAAATGCTATGACTCCGGGGGTACCTCCATTCGCTTCGTCTTGATCTGTTGATGTTATTTCATGTCTCGTTTGTCCATTGTGACGGTGGGAAAGCCAGGGAAATGTCCCGGAGATATACTGAGAAATCTTTGTAACAGCATTTTCCTGCGATCACAGCTGTTCACAGCTACGAGGCTGGGACCGCTTCCATTCGCTTCGTCTTGATCTGTTGATGTTATTTAATGTCTCATTTGTTCATTTTGATGGAGAAAAGGTTGTACATTTAGTGAATTCAGAGTTTCTAAGATGCAAAAGTAGGCATGTTTGTGTACTCAGGTCCAGTGGCTCACTGCGTTAACGCTCGCCCCTGGATGCAGTTGGTCGCGTGTTCGAATCCATGCTGTGGCATACTTTTTTTCATTTTCACCCTTTTTCTATGGATCTCCAAAAAGTCAACTTTGACTTTTTCTGAGTCTGGAGGAATTCAAGGGGAGTTTTCAAGGGACTCTACCCGCCTTATGAGGCACTATTTTCGAATACTTTTTTCCATTTTCACCCTTTTTCTATGGATCTCCAAAAAGTGATCTTTTACATTTTCTGAGTCTGGAGGAATTCAAGGGGAGTTTTCAGGGGAGTGCATTCTCTCTGCCATCTCCTCCCTCTGTGTGCGTTGCTGCATGCAGCAGCTGCGTGTGTGTGTGTAAACTGCCCCTCCCCTTCGCAAGCAGGCGGGGGAGAGAGAGATGTTTCGTCTCGATTTACACATGCTATGACTCCGGGGGTACTTCCATTCGCTTCGTCTTGATCTGTTGATGTTATTTCATGTCTCGTTTGTCCATTGTGACGGTGGGAAAGCCAGGGAAATGTCCCGGAGATATACTGAGAAATCTTTGTAACAGCATTTTCCTGCGATCACAGCTGTTCGCAGCTACGAGGCTGGGAACGCTTCCATTCGCTTCGTCTTGATCTGTAGATGTTATTTAATGTCTCATTTGTTCATTTTGATGGAGAAAAAGTTGTACATTTAGTAAATTCAGAGTGTCTAAGATGCACAAGTAGGCATGTTTGAGTACTCAGGTCCAGTGGCTCACTGTGTTAACGCTCGCCCCTGGATGCAGTTGGTCGCGTGTTCGAATCCATGCTGTGGCATTCTTTTTTTCATTTTCACCCTTTTTCTATGGATCTCCAAAAAGTGATCTTTTACATTTTCTGAGTCTGGAGGAATTCAAGGGGAGTTTTCAGGGGAGTGCGTTCTCTCTGCCATCTCCTCCCTGTGTGTGTGTTGCTGCATGCAGCAGCTGCGTGTGTGTGTAAACTGCCCCTCCCCCTTGCAAGCAGGCGGGGGAGAGAGAGATGTTTCGTCTCGATTTACACATGCTATGACTCCGGGGGTACCTCCATTCGCTTCGTCTTGATCTGTTGATGTTATTTCATGTCTCGTTTGTCCATTGTGTCGGTGGGAAAGCCAGGGAAATGTCCCGGAGATATACTGAGAAATCTTTGTAACAGCATTTTCCTGCGATCACAGCTGTTCACAGCTACGAGGCTGGGACCGCTTCCATTCGCTTCGTCTTGATCTGTAGATGTTATTTAATGTCTCATTTGTTCATTTTGATGGAGAAAAGGTTGTACATTTAGTGAATTCAGAGTTTCTAAGATGCAAAAGTAGGCATGTTTGAGTACTCAGATCCAGTGGCTGACTGCGTTAACGCTCGCCCCTGGATGCGGTTGGTCGCGTGTTCGAATCCATGCTGTAGCATACTTTTTTTCATTTTCACCCTTTTTCTATGGATCTCCAAAAAGTCAACTTTGACTTTTTCTGAGTCTGGAGGAATTCAAGGGGAGTTTTCAAGGGACTCTACCCGCCTTATGAGGCACTATTTTCGAATACTTTTTTCCATTTTCACCCTTTTTCTATGGATCTCCAAAAAGTGAACTTTTACATTTTCTGAGTCTGGAGGAATTCAAGGGGAGTTTTCAGGGGAGTGCGTTCTCTCTGCCATCTCCTCCCTGTGTGTGTGTTGCTGCATGCAGCAGCTGCGTGTGTGTGTAAACTGCCCCTCCCCCTCGCAAGCAGGCGGGGGAGAGAGAGATGTTTCGTCTCGATTTACAAATGCTATGACTCCGGGGGTACCTCCATTCGCTTCGTCTTGATCTGTTGATGTTATTTCATGTCTCGTTTGTCCATTGTGACGGTGGGAAAGCCAGGGAAATGTCCCGGAGATATACTGAGAAATCTTTGTAACAGCATTTTCCTGCGATCACAGCTGTTCACAGCTACGAGGCTGGGACCGCTTCCATTCGCTTCGTCTTGATCTGGAGATGTTATTTCATGTCTCATTTGTTCATTTTGATGGAGAAAAGGTTGTACATTTAGTGAATTCAGAATGTCTAAGATGCACAAGTAGGCATGTTTGAGTACTCAGGTCCAGTGGCTCACTGCGTTAACGCTCGCCCCTGGATGCGGTTGGTCCCGTGTTCGAATCCATGCTGTGGCATACTTTTTTTCATTTTCACCCTTTTTCTATGGATCTCCAAAAAGTCAACTTTGACTTTTTCTGAGTCTGGAGGAATTCAAGGGGAGTTTTCAAGGGACTCTACCCGCCTTATGAGGCACTATTTTTGAATGCTTTTTTCCATTTTCACCCTTTTTCTATGGATCTCCAAAAAGTGAACTTTTACATTTTCTGAGTCTGGAGGAATTCATGGGGAGTTTTCAGGGGAGTGCATTCTCTCTGCCATCTCCTCCCTGTGTGTGCGTTGCTGCATGCAGCAGCTGCGTGTGTGTGTGTAAACTGCCCCTCCCCTTCGCAAGCAGGCGGGGGAGAGAGAGATGTTTCGTCTCGATTTACACATGCTATGACTCCGGGGTTACTTCCATTCGCTTCGTCTTGATCTGTTGATGTTATTTCATGTCTCGTTTGTCCATTGTGACGGTGGGAAAGCCAGGGAAATGTCCCGGAGATATACTGAGAAATCTTTGTAACAGCATTTTCCTGCGATCACAGCTGTTCACAGCTACGAGGCTGGGACCGCTTCCATTCGCTTCGTCTTGATCTGGAGATGTTATTTCATGTCTCATTTGTTCATTTTGATGGAGAAAAGGTTGTACATTTAGTGAATTCAGAATGTCTAAGATGCACAAGTAGGCATGTTTGAGTACTCAGGTCCAGTGGCTCACTGCGTTAACGCTCGCCCCTGGATGCGGTTGGTCGCGTGTTCGAATCCATGCTGTGGCATTATTTTTTTCATTTTCACCCTTTTTCTATGGATCTCCAAAAAGTCAACTTTGACTTTTTCTGAGTCTGGAGGAATTCAAGGGGAGTTTTCAAGGGACTCTACCCGCCTTATGAGGCACTATTTTCGAATACTTTTTTCCATTTTCACCCTTTTTCTATGGATCTCCAAAAAGTGAACTTTTGCATTTTCTGAGTCTGGAGGAATTCAAGGGGAGTTTTCAGGGGAGTGCATTCTCTCTGCCATCTCCTCCCTGTGTGTGCGTTGCTGCATGCAGCAGCTGCGTGTGTGTGTGTGTAAACTGCCCCTCCCCTTCGCAAGCAGGCGGGGGAGATAGAGATGTTTCGTCTCGATTTACACATGCTATGACTCCGGGGGTACTTCCATTCGCTTCGTCTTGATCTGTTGATGTTATTTCATGTCTCGTTTGTCCATTGTGACGGTGGGAAAGCCAGGGAAATGTCCCGGAGATATACTGAGAAATCTTTGTAACAGCATTTTCCTGCGATCACAGCTGTTCGCAGCTACGAGGCTGGGACCGCTTCCATTCGCTTCGTCTTGATCTGTAGATGTTATTTAATGTCTCATTTGTTCATTTTGATGGAGAAAAAGTTGTACATTTAGTAAATTCAGAGTGTCTAAGATGCACAAGTAGGCATGTTTGAGTACTCAGGTCCAGTGGCTCACTGTGTTAACGCTCGCCCCTGGATGCGGATGGTCGCGTGTTCGAATCCATGCTGTGGCATTCTTTTTTTCATTTTCACCCTTTTTCTATGGATCTCCAAAAAGTCAACTTTAACTTTTTCTGAGTCTGGAGGATTTCAAGGGGAGTTTTCAAGGGACTCTAACCGCCTTATGGGGCACTATTTTCGAATACTTTTTTCCATTTTCACCCTTTTTCTATGGATCTCCAAAAAGTGAACTTTTACATTTTCTGAGTCTGGAGGAATTCAAGGGGAGTTTTCAGGGTTGTGCGTTCTCTCTGCCATCTCCTCCCTGTGTGTGTGTTGCTGCATGCAGCAGCTGCGTGTGTGTGTAAACTGCCCCTCCCCCTCGCAAGCAGGCGGGGGAGAGAGAGATGTTTCGTCTCGATTTACAAATGCTATGACTCCGGGGGTACCTCCATTCGCTTCGTCTTGATCTGTTGATGTTATTTCATGTCTCGTTTGTCCATTGTGACGGTGGGAAAGCCAGGGAAATGTCCCGGAGATATACTGAGAAATCTTTGTAACAGCATTTTCCTGCGATCACAGCTGTTCACAGCTACGAGGCTGGGACCGCTTCCATTCGCTTCGTCTTGATCTGTTGATGTTATTTAATGTCTCATTTGTTCATTTTGATGGAGAAAAGGTTGTACATTTAGTGAATTCAGAGTTTCTAAGATGCAAAAGTAGGCATGTTTGTGTACTCAGGTCCAGTGGCTCACTGCGTTAACGCTCGCCCCTGGATGCAGTTGGTCGCGTGTTCGAATCCATGCTGTGGCATACTTTTTTTCATTTTCACCCTTTTTCTATGGATCTCCAAAAAGTCAACTTTGACTTTTTCTGAGTCTGGAGGAATTCAAGGGGAGTTTTCAAGGGACTCTACCCGCCTTATGAGGCACTATTTTCGAATACTTTTTTCCATTTTCACCCTTTTTCTATGGATCTCCAAAAAGTGAACTTTTGCATTTTCTGAGTCTGGAGGAATTCAAGGGGAGTTTTCAGGGGAGTGCATTCTCTCTGTCAACTCCTCCCTGTGTGTGCGTTGCTGCATGCAGCAGCTGCGTGTGTGTGTGTAAACTGCCCCTCCCCTTCGCAAGCAGGCGGGGGAGAGAGAGATGTTTCGTCTCGATTTACACATGCTATGACTCCGGGGGTACTTCCATTCGCTTCGTCTTGATCTGTTGATGTTATTTCATGTCTCGTTTGTCCATTGTGACGGTGGGAAAGCCAGGGAAATGTCCCGGAGATATACTGAGAAATCTTTGTAACAGCATTTTCCTGCGATCACAGCTGTTCACAGCTACGAGGCTGGGACCGCTTCCATTCGCTTCGTCTTGATCTGTAGATGTTATTTAATGTCTCATTTGTTCATTTTGATGGAGAAAAAGTTGTGAATTTAGTGAATTCAGAGTTTCTAAGATGCAAAAGTAGGCATGTTTGAGTACTCAGGTCCAGTGGCTCACTGCGTTAATGCTCGCCCCTGGATGCGGTTGGTCCCGTGTTCGAATCCATGCTGTGGCATACTTTTTTTCATTTTCACCCTTTTTCTATGGATCTCCAAAAAGTCAACTTTGACTTTTTCTGAGTCTGGAGGAATTCAAGGGGAGTTTTCAAGGGACTCTACCCGCCTTATGAGGCACTATTTTTGAATACTTTTTTCCATTTTCACCCTTTTTCTATGGATCTCCAAAAAGTGAACTTTTACATTTTCTGAGTCTGGAGGAATTCATGGGGAGTTTTCAGGGGAGTGCATTCTCTCTGCCATCTCCTCCCTGTGTGTGCGTTGCTGCATGCAGCAGCTGCGTGTGTGTGTGTAAACTGCCCCTCCCCTTCGCAAGCAGGCGGGGGAGAGAGAGATGTTTCGTCTCGATTTACACATGCTATGACTCCGGGGTTACTTCCATTCGCTTCGTCTTGATCTGTTGATGTTATTTCATGTCTCGTTTGTCCATTGTGACGGTGGGAAAGCCAGGGAAATGTCCCGGAGATATACTGAGAAATCTTTGTAACAGCATTTTCCTGCGATCACAGCTGTTCACAGCTACGAGGCTGGGACCGCTTCCATTCGCTTCGTCTTGATCTGGAGATGTTATTTCATGTCTCATTTGTTCATTTTGATGGAGAAAAGGTTGTACATTTAGTGAATTCAGAATGTCTAAGATGCACAAGTAGGCATGTTTGAGTACTCAGGTCCAGTGGCTCACTGCGTTAACGCTCGCCCCTGGATGCGGTTGGTCCCGTGTTCGAATCCATGCTGTGGCATACTTTTTTTCATTTTCACCCTTTTTCTATGGATCTCCAAAAAGTCAACTTTGACTTTTTCTGAGTCTGGAGGAATTCAAGGGGAGTTTTCAAGGGACTCTACCCGCCTTATGAGGCACTATTTTTGAATGCTTTTTTCCATTTTCACCCTTTTTCTATGGATCTCCAAAAAGTGAACTTTTACATTTTCTGAGTCTGGAGGAATTCATGGGGAGTTTTCAGGGGAGTGCATTCTCTCTGCCATCTCCTCCCTGTGTGTGCGTTGCTGCATGCAGCAGCTGCGTGTGTGTGTGTAAACTGCCCCTCCCCTTCGCAAGCAGGCGGGGGAGAGAGAGATGTTTCGTCTCGATTTACACATGCTATGACTCCGGGGTTACTTCCATTCGCTTCGTCTTGATCTGTTGATGTTATTTCATGTCTCGTTTGTCCATTGTGACGGTGGGAAAGCCAGGGAAATGTCCCGGAGATATACTGAGAAATCTTTGTAACAGCATTTTCCTGCGATCACAGCTGTTCACAGCTACGAGGCTGGGACCGCTTCCATTCGCTTCGTCTTGATCTGGAGATGTTATTTCATGTCTCATTTGTTCATTTTGATGGAGAAAAGGTTGTACATTTAGTGAATTCAGAATGTCTAAGATGCACAAGTAGGCATGTTTGAGTACTCAGGTCCAGTGGCTCACTGCGTTAACGCTCGCCCCTGGATGCGGTTGGTCGCGTGTTCGAATCCATGCTGTGGCATTATTTTTTTCATTTTCACCCTTTTTCTATGGATCTCCAAAAAGTCAACTTTGACTTTTTCTGAGTCTGGAGGAATTCAAGGGGAGTTTTCAAGGGACTCTACCCGCCTTATGAGGCACTATTTTCGAATACTTTTTTCCATTTTCACCCTTTTTCTATGGATCTCCAAAAAGTGAACTTTTGCATTTTCTGAGTCTGGAGGAATTCAAGGGGAGTTTTCAGGGGAGTGCATTCTCTCTGCCATCTCCTCCCTGTGTGTGCGTTGCTGCATGCAGCAGCTGCGTGTGTGTGTGTGTAAACTGCCCCTCCCCTTCGCAAGCAGGCGGGGGAGAGAGAGATGTTTCGTCTCGATTTACACATGCTATGACTCCGGGGGTACCTCCATTCGCTTCGTCTTGATCTGTTGATGTTATTTCATGTCTCGTTTGTCCATTGTGACGGTGGGAAAGCCAGGGAAATGTCCCGGAGATATACTGAGAAATCTTTGTAACAGCATTTTCCTGCGATCACAGCTGTTCACAGTTACGAGGATGGGACCGCTTCCATTCGCTTCGTCTTGATCTGTAGATGTTATTTAATGTCTCATTTGTTCATTTGTATGGAGAAAAAGTTGTACATTTAGTGAATTCAGAGTTTCTAAGATGCAAAAGTAGGCATGTTTGAGTACTCAGGTCCAGTGGCTCACTGCGTTAATGCTCGCCCCTGGATGCGGTTGGTCGCGTGTTCGAATCCATGCTGTGGCATACTTTTTTTCATTTTCACCCTTTTTCTATGGATCTCCAAAAAGTCAACTTTGACTTTTTCTGAGTCTGGAGGAATTCAAGGGGAGTTTTCAAGGGACTCTACCCGCCTTATGAGGCACTATTTTCGAATACTTTTTTCCATTTTCACCCTTTTTCTATGGATCTCCAAAAAGTGATCTTTTACATTTTCTGAGTCTGGAGGAATTCAAGGGGAGTTTTCAGGGGAGTGCATTCTCTCTGCCATCTCCTCCCTCTGTGTGCGTTGCTGCATGCAGCAGCTGCGTGTGTGTGTGTAAACTGCCCCTCCCCTTCGCAAGCAGGCGGGGGAGAGAGAGATGTTTCATCTCGATTTACACATGCTATGACTCCGGGGGTACTTCCATTCGCTTCGTCTTGATCTGTTGATGTTATTTCATGTCTCGTTTGTCCATTGTGACGGTGGGAAAGCCAGGGAAATGTCCCGGAGATATACTGAGAAATCTTTGTAACAGCATTTTCCTGCGATCACAGCTGTTCGCAGCTACGAGGCTGGGAACGCTTCCATTCGCTTCGTCTTGATCTGTAGATGTTATTTAATGTCTCATTTGTTCATTTTGATGGAGAAAAAGTTGTACATTTAGTAAATTCAGAGTGTCTAAGATGCACAAGTAGGCATGTTTGAGTACTCAGGTCCAGTGGCTCACTGTGTTAACGCTCGCCCCTGGATGCAGTTGGTCGCGTGTTCGAATCCATGCTGTGGCATTCTTTTTTTCATTTTCACCCTTTTTCTATGGATCTCCAAAAAGTGATCTTTTACATTTTCTGAGTCTGGAGGAATTCAAGGGGAGTTTTCAGGGGAGTGCGTTCTCTCTGCCATCTCCTCCCTGTGTGTGTGTTGCTGCATGCAGCAGCTGCGTGTGTGTGTAAACTGCCCCTCCCCCTTGCAAGCAGGCGGGGGAGAGAGAGATGTTTCGTCTCGATTTACACATGCTATGACTCCGGGGGTACCTCCATTCGCTTCGTCTTGATCTGTTGATGTTATTTCATGTCTCGTTTGTCCATTGTGTCGGTGGGAAAGCCAGGGAAATGTCCCGGAGATATACTGAGAAATCTTTGTAACAGCATTTTCCTGCGATCACAGCTGTTCACAGCTACGAGGCTGGGACCGCTTCCATTCGCTTCGTCTTGATCTGTAGATGTTATTTAATGTCTCATTTGTTCATTTTGATGGAGAAAAGGTTGTACATTTAGTGAATTCAGAGTTTCTAAGATGCAAAAGTAGGCATGTTTGAGTACTCAGGTCCAGTGGCTCACTGCGTTAACGCTCGCCCCTGGATGCGGTTGGTCGCGTGTTCGAATCCATGCTGTAGCATACTTTTTTTCATTTTCACCCTTTTTCTATGGATCTCCAAAAAGTCAACTTTGACTTTTTCTGAGTCTGGAGGAATTCAAGGGGAGTTTTCAAGGGACTCTACCCGCCTTATGAGGCACTATTTTCGAATACTTTTTTCCATTTTCACCCTTTTTCTATGGATCTCCAAAAAGTGAACTTTTACATTTTCTGAGTCTGGAGGAATTCAAGGGGAGTTTTCAGGGGAGTGCGTTCTCTCTGCCATCTCCTCCCTGTGTGTGTGTTGCTGCATGCAGCAGCTGCGTGTGTGTGTAAACTGCCCCTCCCCCTCGCAAGCAGGCGGGGGAGAGAGAGATGTTTCGTCTCGATTTACAAATGCTATGACTCCGGGGGTACTTCCATTCGCTTCGTCTTGATCTGTTGATGTTATTTCATGTCTCGTTTGTCCATTGTGACGGTGGGAAAGCCAGGGAAATGTCCCGGAGATATACTGAGAAATCTTTGTAACAGCATTTTCCTGCGATCACAGCTGTTCGCAGCTACGAGGCTGGGACCGCTTCCATTCGCTTCGTCTTGATCTGTAGATGTTATTTAATGTCTCATTTGTTCATTTTGATGGAGAAAAAGTTGTACATTTAGTAAATTCAGAGTGTCTAAGATGCACAAGTAGGCATGTTTGAGTACTCAGGTCCAGTGGCTCACTGTGTTAACGCTCGCCCCTGGATGCGGATGGTCGCGTGTTCGAATCCATGCTGTGGCATTCTTTTTTTCATTTTCACCCTTTTTCTATGGATCTCCAAAAAGTCAACTTTAACTTTTTCTGAGTCTGGAGGAATTCAAGGGGAGTTTTCAAGGGACTCTACCCGCCTTATGGGGCACTATTTTCGAATACTTTTTTCCATTTTCACCCTTTTTCTATGGATCTCCAAAAAGTGAACTTTTACATTTTCTGAGTCTGGAGGAATTCAAGGGGAGTTTTCAGGGTTGTGCGTTCTCTCTGCCATCTCCTCCCTGTGTGTGTGTTGCTGCATGCAGCAGCTGCGTGTGTGTGTAAACTGCCCCTCCCCCTCGCAAGCAGGCGGGGGAGAGAGAGATGTTTCGTCTCGATTTACAAATGCTATGACTCCGGGGGTACCTCCATTCGCTTCGTCTTGATCTGTTGATGTTATTTCATGTCTCGTTTGTCCATTGTGACGGTGGGAAAGCCAGGGAAATGTCCCGGAGATATACTGAGAAATCTTTGTAACAGCATTTTCCTGCGATCACAGCTGTTCACAGCTACGAGGCTGGGACCGCTTCCATTCGCTTCGTCTTGATCTGTTGATGTTATTTAATGTCTCATTTGTTCATTTTGATGGAGAAAAGGTTGTACATTTAGTGAATTCAGAGTTTCTAAGATGCAAAAGTAGGCATGTTTGTGTACTCAGGTCCAGTGGCTCACTGCGTTAACGCTCGCCCCTGGATGCAGTTGGTCGCGTGTTCGAATCCATGCTGTGGCATACTTTTTTTCATTTTCACCCTTTTTCTATGGATCTCCAAAAAGTCAACTTTGACTTTTTCTGAGTCTGGAGGAATTCAAGGGGAGTTTTCAAGGGACTCTACCCGCCTTATGAGGCACTATTTTCGAATACTTTTTTCCATTTTCACCCTTTTTCTATGGATCTCCAAAAAGTGATCTTTTACATTTTCTGAGTCTGGAGGAATTCAAGGGGAGTTTTCAGGGGAGTGCATTCTCTCTGCCATCTCCTCCCTCTGTGTGCGTTGCTGCATGCAGCAGCTGCGTGTGTGTGTGTAAACTGCCCCTCCCCTTCGCAAGCAGGCGGGGGAGAGAGAGATGTTTCGTCTCGATTTACACATGCTATGACTCCGGGGGTACTTCCATTCGCTTCGTCTTGATCTGTTGATGTTATTTCATGTCTCGTTTGTCCATTGTGACGGTGGGAAAGCCAGGGAAATGTCCCGGAGATATACTGAGAAATCTTTGTAACAGCATTTTCCTGCGATCACAGCTGTTCGCAGCTACGAGGCTGGGAACGCTTCCATTCGCTTCGTCTTGATCTGTAGATGTTATTTAATGTCTCATTTGTTCATTTTGATGGAGAAAAAGTTGTACATTTAGTAAATTCAGAGTGTCTAAGATGCACAAGTAGGCATGTTTGAGTACTCAGGTCCAGTGGCTCACTGTGTTAACGCTCGCCCCTGGATGCAGTTGGTCGCGTGTTCGAATCCATGCTGTGGCATTCTTTTTTTCATTTTCACCCTTTTTCTATGGATCTCCAAAAAGTGATCTTTTACATTTTCTGAGTCTGGAGGAATTCAAGGGGAGTTTTCAGGGGAGTGCGTTCTCTCTGCCATCTCCTCCCTGTGTGTGTGTTGCTGCATGCAGCAGCTGCGTGTGTGTGTAAACTGCCCCTCCCCCTTGCAAGCAGGCGGGGGAGAGAGAGATGTTTCGTCTCGATTTACACATGCTATGACTCCGGGGGTACCTCCATTCGCTTCGTCTTGATCTGTTGATGTTATTTCATGTCTCGTTTGTCCATTGTGTCGGTGGGAAAGCCAGGGAAATGTCCCGGAGATATACTGAGAAATCTTTGTAACAGCATTTTCCTGCGATCACAGCTGTTCACAGCTACGAGGCTGGGACCGCTTCCATTCGCTTCGTCTTGATCTGTAGATGTTATTTAATGTCTCATTTGTTCATTTTGATGGAGAAAAGGTTGTACATTTAGTGAATTCAGAGTTTCTAAGATGCAAAAGTAGGCATGTTTGAGTACTCAGATCCAGTGGCTCACTGCGTTAACGCTCGCCCCTGGATGCGGTTGGTCGCGTGTTCGAATCCATGCTGTAGCATACTTTTTTTCATTTTCACCCTTTTTCTATGGATCTCCAAAAAGTCAACTTTGACTTTTTCTGAGTCTGGAGGAATTCAAGGGGAGTTTTCAAGGGACTCTACCCGCCTTATGAGGCACTATTTTCGAATACTTTTTTCCATTTTCACCCTTTTTCTATGGATCTCCAAAAAGTGAACTTTTACATTTTCTGAGTCTGGAGGAATTCAAGGGGAGTTTTCAGGGGAGTGCGTTCTCTCTGCCATCTCCTCCCTGTGTGTGTGTTGCTGCATGCAGCAGCTGCGTGTGTGTGTAAACTGCCCCTCCCCCTCGCAAGCAGGCGGGGGAGAGAGAGATGTTTCGTCTCGATTTACAAATGCTATGACTCCGGGGGTACCTCCATTCGCTTCGTCTTGATCTGTTGATGTTATTTCATGTCTCGTTTGTCCATTGTGACGGTGGGAAAGCCAGGGAAATGTCCCGGAGATATACTGAGAAATCTTTGTAACAGCATTTTCCTGCGATCACAGCTGTTCACAGCTACGAGGCTGGGACCGCTTCCATTCGCTTCGTCTTGATCTGTTGATGTTATTTAATGTCTCATTTGTTCATTTTGATGGAGAAAAGGTTGTACATTTAGTGAATTCAGAGTTTCTAAGATGCAAAAGTAGGCATGTTTGTGTACTCAGGTCCAGTGGCTCACTGCGTTAACGCTCGCCCCTGGATGCAGTTGGTCGCGTGTTCGAATCCATGCTGTGGCATACTTTTTTTCATTTTCACCCTTTTTCTATGGATCTCCAAAAAGTCAACTTTATCTTTTTCTGAGTCTGGAGGAATTCAAGGGGAGTTTTCAAGGGACTCTACCCGCCTTATGAGGCACTATTTTCGAATACTTTTTTCCATTTTCACCCTTTTTCTATGGATCTCCAAAAAGTGAACTTTTACATTTTCTGAGTCTGGAGGAATTCAAGGGGAGTTTTCAGGGGAGTGCGTTCTCTCTGCCATCTCCTCCCTGTGTGTGCGTTGCTGCATGCAGCAGCTGCGTGTGTGTGTAAACTGCCCCTCCCCTTCGCAAGCAGGCGGGGGAGAGAGAGATGTTTCGTCTCGATTTACACATGCTATGACTCCGGGGGTACCTCCATTCGCTTCGTCTTGATCTGTTGATGTTATTTCATGTCTCGTTTGTCCATTGTGACGGTGGGAAAGCCAGGGAAATGTCCCGGAGATATACTGAGAAATCTTTGTAACAGCATTTTCCTGCGATCACAGCTGTTCACAGCTACGAGGCTGGGACCGCTTCCATTCGCTTCGTCTTGATCTGTAGATGTTATTTAATGTCTCATTTGTTCATTTTGATGGAGAAAAAGTTGTACATTTAGTGAATTCAGAGTTTCTAAGATGCAAAAGTAGGCATGTTTGAGTACTCAGGTCCAGTGGCTCACTGCGTTAACGCTCGCCCCTGGATGCGGTTGGTCGCGTGTTCGAATCCATGCTGTAGCATACTTTTTTTCATTTTCACCCTTTTTCTATGGATCTCCAAAAAGTCAACTTTGACTTTTTCTGAGTCTGGAGGAATTCAAGGGGAGTTTTCAAGGGACTCTACCCGCCTTATGAGGCACTATTTTCGAATACTTTTTTCCATTTTCACCCTTTTTCTATGGATCTCCAAAAAGTGAACTTTTACATTTTCTGAGTCTGGAGGAATTCAAGGGGAGTTTTCAGGGGAGTGCGTTCTCTCTGCCATCTCCTCCCTGTGTGTGCGTTGCTGCATGCAGCAGCTGCGTGTGTGTGTAAACTGTCCCTCCCCTTCGCAAGCAGGCGGGGGAGAGAGAGATGTTTCGTCTCGATTTACACATGCTATGACTCCGGGGGTACCTCCATTCGCTTCGTCTTGATCTGTTGATGTTATTTCATGTCTCGTTTGTCCATTGTGACAGTGGGAAAGCCAGGGAAATAACCCGGAGATATACTGAGAAATCTTTGTAACAGCATTTTCCTGCGATCACATCTGTTCACAGCTACGAGGCTGGGACCGCTTCCATTCGCTTCGTCTTGATCTGTAGATGTTATTTCATGTCTCATTTGTTCATTTTGATGGAGAAAAAGTTGTACATTTAGTGAATTCAGAGTGTCTAAGATGCAAAAGTAGGCATGTTTGAGTACTCATGTCCAGTGGCTCACTGCGTTAACGCTCGCCCCTGGATGCGGTTGGTCGCGTGTTCGAATCCATGCTGTGGCATACTTTTTTTCATTTTCACCCTTTTTCTATGGATCTCCAAAAAGTCAACTTTGACTTTTTCTGAGTCTGGAGGAATTCAAGGGGAGTTTTCAAGGGACTCTACCCGCCTTATGAGGCACTATTTTCGAATACTTTTTTCCATTTTCACCCTTTTTCTATGGATCTCTAAAAAGTGAACTTTTACATTTTCTGAGTCTGGAGGAATTCAAGGGGAGTTTTCAGGGGAGTGCGTTCTCTCTGCCATCTCCTTCCTGTGTGTGCGTTGCTGCATGCAGCAGCTGCGTGTGTGTGTAAACTGCCCCTCCCCTTCGCAAGCAGGCGGGGGAGAGAGAGATGTTTCGTCTCGATTTACACATGCTATGACTCCGGGGGTACCTCCATTCGCTTCGTCTTGATCTGTTGATGTTATTTCATGTCTCGTTTGTCCATTGTGACGGTGGGAAAGCCAGGGAAATGTCCCGGAGATATACTGAGAAATCTTTGTAACAGCATTTTCCTGCGATCACAGCTGTTCGCAGCTACGAGGCTGGGAACGCTTCCATTCGCTTCGTCTTGATCTGTAGATGTTATTTAATGTCTCATTTGTTCATTTTGATGGAGAAAAAGTTGTACATTTAGTAAATTCAGAGTGTCTAAGATGCACAAGTAGGCATGTTTGAGTACTCAGGTCCAGTGGCTCACTGTGTTAACGCTCGCCCCTGGATGCAGTTGGTCGCGTGTTCGAATCCATGCTGTGGCATTCTTTTTTTCATTTTCACCCTTTTTCTATGGATCTCCAAAAAGTGATCTTTTACATTTTCTGAGTCTGGAGGAATTCAAGGGGAGTTTTCAGGGGAGTGCGTTCTCTCTGCCATCTCCTCCCTGTGTGTGTGTTGCTGCATGCAGCAGCTGCGTGTGTGTGTAAACTGCCCCTCCCCCTTGCAAGCAGGCGGGGGAGAGAGAGATGTTTCGTCTCGATTTACACATGCTATGACTCCGGGGGTACCTCCATTCGCTTCGTCTTGATCTGTTGATGTTATTTCATGTCTCGTTTGTCCATTGTGACGGTGGGAAAGCCAGGGAAATGTCCCGGAGATATACTGAGAAATCTTTGTAACAGCATTTTCCTGCGATCACAGCTGTTCACAGCTACGAGGCTGGGACCGCTTCCATTCGCTTCGTCTTGATCTGTAGATGTTATTTAATGTCTCATTTGTTCATTTTGATGGAGAAAAAGTTGTACATTTAGTGAATTCAGAGTTTCTAAGATGCAAAAGTAGGCATGTTTGAGTACTCAGGTCCAGTGGCTCACTGCGTTAATGCTCGCCCCTGGATGCGGTTGGTCGCGTGTTCGAATCCATGCTGTGGCATACTTTTTTTCATTTTCACCCTTTTTCTATGGATCTCCAAAAAGTCAACTTTGACTTTTTCTGAGTCTGGAGGAATTCAAGGGGAGTTTTCAAGGGACTCTACCCGCCTTATGAGGCACTATTTTCGAATACTTTTTTCCATTTTCACCCTTTTTCTATGGATCTCCAAAAAGTGAACTTTTACATTTTCTGAGTCTGGAGGAATTCAAGGGGAGTTTTCAGGGTAGTGCATTCTCTCTGCCATCTCCTCCCTCTGTGTGCGTTGCTGCATGCAGCAGCTGCGTGTGTGTGTGTAAACTGCCCCTCCCCTTCGCAAGCAGGCGGGGGAGAGAGAGATGTTTCGTCTCGATTTACACATGCTATGACTCCGGGGGTACTTCCATTCGCTTCGTCTTGATCTGTTGATGTTATTTCATGTCTCGTTTGTCCATTGTGACGGTGGCAAAGCCAGGGAAATGTCCCGGAGATATACTGAAAAATCTTTGTAACAGCATTTTCCTGCGATCACAGCTGTTCACAGCTACGAGGCTGGGACCGCTTCCATTCGCTTCGTCTTGATCTGTAGATGTTATTTCATGTCTCATTTGTTCATTTTGATGGAGAAAAAGTTGTACATTTAGTGAATTCAGAGTGTCTAAGATGCAAAAGTAGGCATGTTTGAGTACTCATGTCCAGTGGCTCACTGCGTTAACGCTCGCCCCTGGATGCGGTTGGTCGCGTGTTCGAATCCATACTCTGGCATACTTTTTTTCATTTTCACCCTTTTTCTATGGATCTCCAAAAAGTCAACTTTGACTTTTTCTGAGTCTGGAGGAATTCAAGGGGAGTTTTCAAGGGACTCTACCCGCCTTATGAGGCACTATTTTCGAATACTTTTTTCCATTTTCACCCTTTTTCTTTGGATCTCCAAAAAGTGAACTTTTACATTTTCTGAGTCTGGAGGAATTCATGGGGAGTTTTCAGGGGAGTGCATTCTCTCTGCCATCTCCTCCCTGTGTGTGCGTTGCTGCATGCAGCAGCTGCGTGTGTGTGTGTAAACTGCCCCTCCCCTTCGCAAGCAGGCGGGGGAGAGAGAGATGTTTCGTCTCGATTTACACATGCTATGACTCCGGGGTTACTTCCATTCGCTTCGTCTTGATCTGTTGATGTTATTTCATGTCTCGTTTGTCCATTGTGACGGTGGGAAAGCCAGGGAAATGTCCCGGAGATATACTGAGAAATCTTTGTAACAGCATTTTCCTGCGATCACAGCTGTTCGCAGCTACGAGGCTGGGAACGCTTCCATTCGCTTCGTCTTGATCTGTAGATGTTATTTAATGTCTCATTTGTTCATTTTGATGGAGAAAAAGTTGTACATTTAGTAAATTCAGAGTGTCTAAGATGCACAAGTAGGCATGTTTGAGTACTCAGGTCCAGTGGCTCACTGTGTTAACGCTCGCCCCTGGATGCAGTTGGTCGCGTGTTCGAATCCATGCTGTGGCATTCTTTTTTTCATTTTCACCCTTTTTCTATGGATCTCCAAAAAGTGATCTTTTACATTTTCTGAGTCTGGAGGAATTCAAGGGGAGTTTTCAGGGGAGTGCGTTCTCTCTGCCATCTCCTCCCTGTGTGTGTGTTGCTGCATGCAGCAGCTGCGTGTGTGTGTAAACTGCCCCTCCCCCTTGCAAGCAGGCGGGGGAGAGAGAGATGTTTCGTCTCGATTTACACATGCTATGACTCCGGGGGTACCTCCATTCGCTTCGTCTTGATCTGTTGATGTTATTTCATGTCTCGTTTGTCCATTGTGACGGTGGGAAAGCCAGGGAAATGTCCCGGAGATATACTGAGAAATCTTTGTAACAGCATTTTCCTGCGATCACAGCTGTTCACAGCTACGAGGCTGGGACCGCTTCCATTCGCTTCGTCTTGATCTGTAGATGTTATTTAATGTCTCATTTGTTCATTTTGATGGAGAAAAAGTTGTACATTTAGTGAATTCAGAGTTTCTAAGATGCAAAAGTAGGCATGTTTGAGTACTCAGGTCCAGTGGCTCACTGCGTTAATGCTCGCCCCTGGATGCGGTTGGTCGCGTGTTCGAATCCATGCTGTGGCATACTTTTTTTCATTTTCACCCTTTTTCTATGGATCTCCAAAAAGTCAACTTTGACTTTTTCTGAGTCTGGAGGAATTCAAGGGGAGTTTTCAAGGGACTCTACCCGCCTTATGAGGCACTATTTTCGAATACTTTTTTCCATTTTCACCCTTTTTCTATGGATCTCCAAAAAGTGAACTTTTACATTTTCTGAGTCTGGAGGAATTCAAGGGGAGTTTTCAGGGTAGTGCATTCTCTCTGCCATCTCCTCCCTCTGTGTGCGTTGCTGCATGCAGCAGCTGCGTGTGTGTGTGTAAACTGCCCCTCCCCTTCGCAAGCAGGCGGGGGAGAGAGAGATGTTTCGTCTCGATTTACACATGCTATGACTCCGGGGGTACTTCCATTCGCTTCGTCTTGATCTGTTGATGTTATTTCATGTCTCGTTTGTCCATTGTGACGGTGGCAAAGCCAGGGAAATGTCCCGGAGATATACTGAAAAATCTTTGTAACAGCATTTTCCTGCGATCACAGCTGTTCACAGCTACGAGGCTGGGACCGCTTCCATTCGCTTCGTCTTGATCTGTAGATGTTATTTCATGTCTCATTTGTTCATTTTGATGGAGAAAAAGTTGTACATTTAGTGAATTCAGAGTGTCTAAGATGCAAAAGTAGGCATGTTTGAGTACTCATGTCCAGTGGCTCACTGCGTTAACGCTCGCCCCTGGATGCGGTTGGTCGCGTGTTCGAATCCATACTCTGGCATACTTTTTTTCATTTTCACCCTTTTTCTATGGATCTCCAAAAAGTCAACTTTGACTTTTTCTGAGTCTGGAGGAATTCAAGGGGAGTTTTCAAGGGACTCTACCCGCCTTATGAGGCACTATTTTCGAATACTTTTTTCCATTTTCACCCTTTTTCTTTGGATCTCCAAAAAGTGAACTTTTACATTTTCTGAGTCTGGAGGAATTCAAGGGGAGTTTTCAGGGGAGTGCATTCTCTCTGCCATCTCCTCCCTCTGTGTGCGTTGCTGCATGCAGCAGCTGCGCGTGTGTGTGTAAACTGCCCCTCCCCTTCGCAAGCAGGCGGGGGAGAGAGAGATGTTTCGTCTCGATTTACACATGCTATGACTCCGGGGGTACTTCCATTCGCTTCGTCTTGATCTGTTGATGTTATTTCATGTCTCGTTTGTCCATTGTGACGGTGGCAAAGCCAGGGAAATGTCCCGGAGATATACTGAGAAATCTTTGTAACAGCATTTTCCTGCGATCACAGCTGTTCACAGCTACGAGGCTGGGACCGCTTCCATTCGCTTCGTCTTGATCTGTAGATGTTATTTAATGTCTCATTTGTTCATTTTGATGGAGGAAAAGTTGTACATTTAGTGAATTCAGAGTGTCTAAGATGCAAAAGTAGGCATGTTTGAGTACTCATGTCCAGTGGCTCACTGCGTTAACGCTCGCCCCTGGATGCGGTTGGTCGCGTGTTCGAATCCATGCTGTGGCATACTTTTTTTCATTTTCACCCTTTTTCTATGGATCTCCAAAAAGTCAACTTTGACTTTTTCTGAGTCTGGAGGAATTCAAGAGGAGTTTTCAAAGGACTCTACCCGCATTATGAGGAACTATTTTCGAATACTTTTTTCCATTTTCACCCTTTTTCTATAGATCTCCAAAAAGTGAACTTTTACATTTTCTGAGTCTGGAGGAATTCAAGGGGAGCTTTCAGGGGAGTGCATTCTCTCTGCCATATCCTCCCTGTGTGTGCGTTGCTGCATGCAGCAGCTGCGTGTGTGTGTTTAAACTGCCCCTCCCCTTCGCAAGCAGGCGGGGGAGAGAGAGATGTTTCGTCTCGATTTACACATGCTATGACTCCGGGGGTACTTCCATTCGCTTCGTCTTGATCTGTTGATGTTATTTCATGTCTCGTTTGTCCATTGTGACGGTGGGAAAGCCAGGGAAATGTCCCGGAGATATACTGAGAAATCTTTGTAACAGCATTTTCCTGCGATCACAGCTGTTCGCAGCTACGAGGCTGGGACCGCTTCCATTCGCTTCGTCTTGATCTGTAGATGTTATTTAATGTCTCATTTGTTCATTTTGATGGAGAAAAAGTTGTACATTTAGTAAATTCAGAGTGTCTAAGATGCACAAGTAGGCATGTTTGAGTACTCAGGTCCAGTGGCTCACTGGGTTAACGCTCGCCCCTGGATGCGGTTGGTCGAGTGTTTGAATCCATGCTGTGGCATTCTTTTTTTCATTTTCACCCTTTTTCTATGGATCTCCAAAAAGTGATCTTTTACATTTTCTGAGTCTGGAGGAATTCAAGGGGAGTTTTCAGGGGAGTGTGTTCTCTCTGCCATCTCCTCCCTGTGTGTGTGTTGCTGCATGCAGCAGCTGCGTGTGTGTGTAAACTGCCCCTCCCCTCGCAAGCAGGCGGGGGAGAGAGAGATGTTTCGTCTCGATTTACACATGCTATGACTCCGGGGGTACCTCCATTCGCTTCGTCTTGATCTGTTGATGTTATTTCATGTCTCGTTCGTCCATTGTGACGGTGGGAAAGCCAGGGAAATGTCCCGGAGATATACTGAGAAATCTTTGTAGCCTAACAGCATTTTCCTGCGATCACAGCTGTTCACAGCTACGAGGCTGGGACCGCTTCCATTCGCTTCGTCTTGATCTGGAGATGTTATTTCATGTCTCATTTGTTCATTTTGATGGAGAAAAAGTTGTACATTTAGTGAATTCAGAGGTTCTAAGATGCAAAAGTAGGCATGTTTGAGTACTCAGGTCCAGTGGCTCACTGCGTTAATGCTCGCCCCTGGTTGGTCGCGTGTTCGAATCCATGCTGTGGCATACTTTTTTTCATGTTCACCCTTTTTTCTATGGATCTCCAAAAAGTCAACTTTGACTTTTTCTGAGTCTGGAGGAATTCAAGGGGAGTTTTCAAGGGACTCTAGCCGCCTTATGAGGCACTATTTTCGAATACTTTTTTCCATTTTCACCCTTTTTCTATGGATCTCCAAAAAGTGAACTTTTACATTTTCTGAGTCTGAAGGAATTCATGGGGAGTTTTCAGGGGAGTGCATTCTCTCTGCCATCTCCTCCCTGTGTGTGCGTTGCTGCATGCAGCAGCTTCGTGTGTGTGTGTAAACTGCCCCTCCCCTTCGCAAGCAGGCGGGGGAGAGAGAGATGTTTCGTCTCGATTTACACATGCTATGACTCCGGGGGTACTTCAATTCGCTTCGTCTTGATCTGTTGATGTTATTTCATGTCTCGTTTGTCCATTGTGATGGTGGGAAAGCCAGGGAAATGTCCCGGAGATATACTGAGAAATCTTTGTAACAGCATTTTCCTGCGATCACAGCTGTTCGCAGCTACGAGGCTGGGACCGCTTCCATTCGCTTCGTCTTGATCTGGAGATGTTATTTCATGTCTCATTTGTTCATTTTGATGGAGAAAAGGTTGCACATTTAGTGAATTCAGAGTGTCTAAGATGCACAAGTAGGCATGTTTGAGTACTCAGGTCCAGTGGCTCACTGCGTTAACGCTCGCCCCTGGATGCGGTTGGTCGCGTGTTCGAATCCATGCTGTGGCATACTTTTTTTCATTTTCACCCTTTTTCTATGGATCTCCAAAAAGTCAACTTTGACTTTTTCTGAGTCTGGAGGAATTCAAGGGGAGTTTTCAAGGGACTCTACCCGCCTTATGAGGCACTATTTTCGAATACTTTTTTCCATTTTCACCCTTTTTCTATGGATCTCCAAAAAGTGATCTTTTACATTTTCTGAGTCTGGAGGAATTCAAGGGGAGTTTTCAGGGGAGTGCGTTCTCTCTGCCGTCTCCTCCCTATGTGTGTGTTGCTGCATGCAGCAGCTGCGTGTGTGTGTAAACTGCCCCTCCCCCTCGCAAGCAGGCGGGGGAGAGAGAGATGTTTCGTCTAGATTTACACATGCTATGACTCCGGGGGTACCTCCATTCGCTTCGTCTTGATCTGTTGATGTTATTTCATGTCTCGTTTGTCCATTGTGACGGTGGGAAAGCCAGGGAAATGTCCCGGAGATATACTGAGAAATCTTTGTAACAGCATTTTCCTGCGATCACAGCTGTTCACAGCTACGAGGCTGGGACCGCTTCCATTCGCTTCGTCTTGATTTGTAGATGTCATTTCATGTCTCATTTGTTCATTTTGATGGAGAAAAAGTTGTACATTTAGTGAATTCAGAGTTTCTAAGATGCAAAAGTAGGCATGTTTGAGTACTCAGGTCCAGTGGCTCACTGCGTTAATGCTCGCACCTGGATGCGGTTGGTCGCGTGTTCGAATCCATGCTGTGGCATACTTTTTTTCATTTTCATCCTTTTTCTATGGATCTCCAAAAAGTCAACTTTGACTTTTTCTGAGTCTGGAGGAATTCAAGGGGAGTTTTCAAGGGACTCTACCCGCCTTATGAGGCACTATTTTCGAATACTTTTTTCCATGTTCACCCTTTTTCTATGGATCTCCAAAAAGTCAACTTTTACATTTTCTGAGTCTGGAGGAATTCAAGGGGAGTTTTCAGGGGAGTGCGTTCTCTCTGCCATCTCCTCCCTGTGTGTGTGTTGCTGCATGCAGCAGCTGCGTGTGTGTGTGTAAACTGACCCTCCCCTTCGCAAGCAGGCGGGGGAGAGAGAGATGTTTCGTCTCGATTTACACATGCTATGACTCCGGGGGTACTTCCATTCGCTTCGTCTTGATCTGTTGATGTTATTTCATGTCTCGTTTGTCCATTGTGACGGTGGGAAAGCCAGGGAAATGTCCCGGAGATATACTGAGAAATCTTTGTAACAGCATTTTCCTGCGATCACAGCTGTTCGCAGCTACGAGGCTGGGACCGCTTCCATTCGCTTCGTCTTGATCTGTAGATGTTATTTAATGTCTCATTTGTTCATTTTCATGGAGAAAAAGTTGTACATTTAGTAAATTCAGAGTGTCTAAGATGCACAAGTAGGCATGTTTGAGTACTCAGGTCCAGTGGCTCACTGCGTTAATGCTCGCCCCTGGATGCGGTTGGTCGCGTGTTCGAATCCATGCTGTGGCATACTTTTTTTCATTTTCACCCTTTTTTCTATGGATCTCCAAAAAGTCAACTTTGACTTTTTCTGAGTCTGGAGGAATTCAAGGGGAGTTTTCAAGGGACTCTACCCGCCTTATGAGGCACTATTTTCGAATACTTTTTTCCATTTTCACCCTTTTTCTATGGATCTCCAAAAAGTGATCTTTTATATTTTCTGAGTCTGGAGGAATTCAAGGGGAGTTTTCAGGGGAGTGCGTTCTCTCTGCCATCTCCTCCCTATGTGTGTGTTGCTGCATGCAGCAGCTGCGTGTGTGTGTAAACTGCCCCTCCCCCTCGCAAGCAGGCGGGGGAGAGAGAGATGTTTCGTCTAGATTTACACATGCTATGACTCCGGGGGTACCTCCATTCGCTTCGTCTTGATCTGTTGATGTTATTTCATGTCTCGTTTGTCAATTGTGACGGTGGGAAAGCCAGGGAAATGTCCCGGAGATATACTGAGAAATCTTTGTAACAGCATTTTCCTGCGATCCCAGCTGTTCGCAGCTACGAGGCTGGGACCGCTTCCATTCGCTTCGTCTTGATCTGGAGATGTTATTTCATGTCTCATTTGTTCATGTTGATGGAGAAAAAGTTGTACATTTAGTGAATTCAGAGTGTCTAAGATGCACAAGTAGGCATGTTTGAGTACTCAGGTCCAGTGGCTCACTGCGTTAACGCTCGCCCCTGGATGCGGTTGGTCGCGTGTTCGAATCCATGCTGTGGCATTCTTTTTTTCATTTTCACCCTTTTTCTATGGATCTCCAAAAAGTCAACTTTGACTTTTTCTGAGTCTGGAGGAATTCAAGAGGAGTTTTCAAAGGACTCTACCCGCATTATGAGGCACTATTTTCGAATACTTTTTTCCATTTTCACCCTTTTTCTATGGATCTCCAAAAAGTGAACTTTTACATTTTCTGAGTCTGGAGGAATTCAAGGGGAGCTTTCAGGGGAGTGCATTCTCTCTGCCATCTCCTCCCTGTGTGTGCGTTGCTGCATGCAGCAGCTGCGTGTGTGTGTGTAAACTGCCCCTCCCCTTCGCAAGCAGGAGGGGGAGAGAGAGATGTTTCGTCTCGATTTACACATGCTATGACTCCGGGGGTACTTCCATTCGCTTCGTCTTGATCTGTTGATGTTATTTCATGTCTCGTTTGTCCATTGTGACGGTGGGAAAGCCAGGGAAATGTCCCGGAGATATACTGAGAAATCTTTGTAACAGCATTTTCCTGCGATCACAGCTATTCGCAGCTACGAGGCTGGGACCGCTTCCATTCGCTTCGTCTTGATTTGTAGATGTTATTTCATGTCTCATTTGTTCATTTTGATGGAGAAAAAGTTGTACATTTAGTGAATTCAGAGTGTCTAAGATGCACAAGTAGGCATGTTTGAGTACTCAGGTCCAGTGGCTCACTGCGTTAATGCTCGCCCCTGGATGCGGTTGGTCGCGTGTTCGAATCCATGCTGTGGCATACTTTTTTTCATTTTCACCCTTTTTCTATGGATCTCCAAAAAGTGAACTTTTACATTTTCTGAGTCTGGAGGAATTCAAGGGGAGTTTTCAGGGGAGTGCATTCTCTCTGCCATCTCCTCCCTCTGTGTGCGTTGCTGCATGCAGCAGCTGCGCGTGTGTGTGTAAACTGCCCCTCCCCTTCGCAAGCAGGCTGGGGAGAGAGAGATGTTTCGTCTCGATTTACACATGCTATGACTCCGGGGGTACCTCCATTCGCTTCGTCTTGATCTGTTGATGTTATTTCATGTCTCGTTTGTTCATGCTGATAGAGAAAAAGTTGTACATTTAGTAAATTCAGAGTGTCTAAGATGCACAAGTAGGCATGTTTGAGTACTCAGGTCCAGTGGCTCACTGCGTTAATGCTCGCCCCTGGATGCGGTTGGTCGCGTGTTCGAATCCATGCTGTGGCATACTTTTTTCATTTTCACCCTTTTTCTATGGATCTCCAAAAAGTCAACTTTGACTTTTTCTGAGTCTGGAGGAATTCAAGGGGAGTTTTCAAGGGACTCTACCCGCCTTATGAGGCACTATTTTCGAATACTTTTTTCCATTTTCACCCTTTTTCTATGGATCTCCAAAAAGTGAACTTTTACATTTTCTGAGTCTGGAGGAATTCAAGGGGAGTTTTCAGGGGAGTGCATTCTCTCTGCCATCTCCTCCCTGTGTGTGCGTTGCTGCATGCAGCAGCTGCGTGTGTGTGTGTGTAAACTGCCCCTCCCCTTCGCAAGCAGGCGGGGGAGAGAGAGATGTTTCGTCTCGATTTACACATGCTATGACTCCGGGGGTACTTCCATTCGCTTCGTCTTGATCTGTTGATGTTATTTCATGTCTCGTGTGTCCATTGTGACGGTGGGAAAGCCAGGGAAATGTCCCGGAGATATACTGAGAAATCTTTGTAACAGCATTTTCCTGCGATCACAGCTGTTCACAGCTACGAGGCTGGGACCGCTTCCATTCGCTTCGTCTTGATCTGTTGATGTTATTTAATGTCTCATTTGTTCATTTTGATGGAGAAAAAGTTGTACATTTAGTGAATTCAGAGTTTTTAAGATGCACAAGTAGGCATGTTTGAGTACTCAGGTCCAGTGGCTCACTGCGTTAATGCTCACCCCTGGATGCGGTTGGTCGCGTGTTCGAATCCATGCTGTGGCATACTTTTTTCATTTTCACCCTTTTTCTATGGATCTCCAAAAAGTCAACTTTTACATTTTCTGAGTCTGGAGGAATTCAAGGGGAGTTTTCAGGGGAGTGCGTTCTCTCTGCCATCTCCTCCCTGTGTGTGTGTTGCTGCATGCAGCAGCTGCGTGTGTGTGTAAACTGCCCCTCCCCCTCGCAAGCAGGCGGGGGAGAGAGAGATGTTTCGTCTCGATTTACACATGCTATGACTCCGGGGGTACCTCCATTCGCTTCGTCTTGATCTGTTGATGTTATTTCATGTCTCGTTTGTCCATTGTGATGGTGGGAAAGCCAGGGAAATGTCCCGGAGATATACTGAGAAATCTTTGTAACAGCATTTTCCTGCGATCACAGCTGTTCACAGCTACGAGGCTGGGACCGCTTCCATTTGCTTCGTCTTGATCTGTAGATGTTATTTAATGTCTCATTTGTTCATTTTGATGGAGAAAAAGTTGTACATTTAGTGAATTCCGAGTTTCTAAGATGCACAAGTAGGCATGTTTGAGTACTCAGGTCCAGTGGCTCACTGTGTTAATGCTCGCCCCTGGATGCGGTTGGTCGCGTGTTCGAATCCATGCTGTGGCATACTTTTTTCATTTTCACCCTTTTTCTATGGATCTCCAAAAAGTCAACTTTGACTTTTTCTGAGTCTGGAGGAATTCAAGGGGAGTTTTCAAGGGACTCTACCCGCCTTATGAGGCACTATTTTCGAATACTTTTTTCCATTTTCACCCTTTTTCTATGGATCTCCAAAAAGTGAACTTTTACATTTTCTGAGTCTGGAGGAATTCAAGGGGAGTTTTCAGGGGAGTGCATTCTCTCTGCCATCTCCTCCCTGTGTGTGCGTTGCTGCATGCAGCAGCTGCGTGTGTGTGTGTAAACTGCCCCTCCCCTTCGCAAGCAGGCGGGGGAGAGAGAGATGTTTCGTCTCGATTTACACATGCTATGACTCCGGGGGTACTTCCATTCGCTTCGTCTTGATCTGTTGATGTTATTTCATGTCTCGTTTGTCCATTGTGACGGTGGGAAAGCGAGGGAAATGTCCCGGAGATATACTGAGAAATCTTTGTAACACCATTTTCCTGCGATCACAGCTAAGAGGCTGGGACCGCTTCCATTCGCTTCGTCTTGATCTGTAGATGTTATTTAATGTCTCATTTGTTCATTTTGATGGAGAAAAAGTTGTACATTTAGTAAATTCAGAGTGTCTAAGATGCACAAGTAGGCATGTTTGAGTACTCAGGTCCAGTGGCTCACTGTGTTAACGCTCGCCCCTGGATGCGGTTGGTCGCGTGTTCGAATCCATGCTGTGGCATTCTTTTTTTCATTTTCACCCTTTTTCTATGGATCTCCAAAAAGTGATCTTTTACATTTTCTGAGTCTGGAGGAATTCAAGGGGAGTTTTCAGGGGAGTGCGTTCTCTCTGCCATCTCCTCCCTGTGTGTGTGTTGCTGCATGCAGCAGCTGCGTGTGTGTGTAAACTGCCCCTCCCCCTCGCAAGCAGGCGGGGGAGAGAGAGATGTTTCGTCTCGATTTACACATGCTATGACTCCGGGGGTACCTCCATTCGCTTCGTCTTGATCTGTTGATGTTATTTCATGTCTCGTTTGTCCATTGTGACGGTGGGAAAGCCAGGGAAATGTCCCGGAGATATACTGAGAAATCTTTGTAACAGCATTTTCCTGCGATCACAGCTGTTCGCAGCTACGAGGCTGGGACCGCTTTCATTCGCTTCGTCTTGATCTGTAGATGTTATTTCATGTCTCATTTGTTCATTTTGATGGAGAAAAAGTTGTACATTTAGTGAATTCAGAGTGTCTAAGATGCACAAGTAGGCATGTTTGAGTACTCAGGTCCAGTGGCTCACTGCGTTAATGCTCGCCCCTGGATGCGGTTGGTCGCGTGTTCGAATCCATGCTGTGGCATACTTTTTTTCATTTTCACCCTTTTTCTATGGATCTCCAAAAAGTCAACTTTGACTTTTTCTGAGTCTGGAGGAATTCAAGAGGAGTTTTCAAAGGACTCTACCCGCATTATGAGGCACTATTTTCGAATACTTTTTTCCATTTTCACCCTTTTTCTATGGATCTCCAAAAAGTGAACTTTTACATTTTCTGAGTCTGGAGGAATTCAAGGGGAGCTTTCAGGGGAGTGCATTCTCTCTGCCATCTCCTCCCTGTGTGTGCGTTGCTGCATGCAGCAGCTGCGCGTGTGTGTGTAAACTGCCCCTCCCCTTCGCAAGCAGGCTGGGGAGAGAGAGATGTTTCGTCTCGATTTACACATGCTATGACTCCGTGGGTACCTCCATTCGCTTCGTCTTGATCTGTTGATGTTATTTCATGTCTCGTTTGTTCATGTTGATAGAGAAAAAGTTGTACATTTAGTAAATTCAGAGTGTCTAAGATGCACAAGTAGGCATGTTTGAATACTCAGGTCCAGTGGCTCACTGCGTTAATGCTCGCCCCTGGATGCGGTTGGTCGCGTGTTCGAATCCATGCTGTGGCATACTTTTTTCATTTTCACCCTTTTTCTATGGATCTCCAAAAAGTCAACTTTGACTTTTTCTGAGTCTGGAGGAATTCAAGAGGAGTTTTCAAAGGACTCTACCCGCATTATGAGGCACTATTTTCGAATACTTTTTTCCATTTTCACCCTTTTTCTATGGATCTCCAAAAAGTGATCTTTTACATTTTCTGAGTCTGGAGGAATTCAAGGGGAGTTTTCAGGGGAGTGCGTTCTCTCTGCCATCTCCTCCCTATGTGTGTGTTGCTGCATGCAGCAGCTGCGTGTGTGTGTAAACTGCCCCTCCCCCTCGCAAGCAGGCGGGGGAGAGAGAGATGTTTCGTCTAGATTTACACATGCTATGACTCCGGGGGTACCTCCATTCGCTTCGTCTTGATCTGTTGATGTTATTTCATGTCTCGTTTGTCCATTGTGACGGTGGGAAAGCCAGGGAAATGTCCCGGAGATATACTGAGAAATCTTTGTAACAGCATTTTCCTGCGATCCCAGCTGTTCGCAGCTACGAGGCTGGGACCGCTTCCATTCGCTTCGTCTTGATCTGGAGATGTTATTTCATGTCTCATTTGTTCATGTTGATGGAGAAAAAGTTGTACATTTAGTGAATTCAGAGTGTCTAAGATGCACAAGTAGGCATGTTTGAGTACTCAGGTCCAGTGGCTCACTGCGTTAACGCTCGCCCCTGGATGCGGTTGGTCGCGTGTTCGAATCCATGCTGTGGCATTCTTTTTTTCATTTTCACCCTTTTTCTATGGATCTCCAAAAAGTCAACTTTGACTTTTTCTGAGTCTGGAGGAATTCAAGAGGAGTTTTCAAAGGACTCTACCCGCATTATGAGGCACTATTTTCGAATACTTTTTTCCATTTTCACCCTTTTTCTATGGATCTCCAAAAAGTGAACTTTTACATTTTCTGAGTCTGGAGGAATTCAAGGGGATCTTTCAGGGGAGTGCATTCTCTCTGCCATCTCCTCCCTGTGTGTGCGTTGCTGCATGCAGCAGCTGCGCGTGTGTGTGTAAACTGCCCCTCCCCTTCGCAAGCAGGCTGGGGAGAGAGAGATGTTTCGTCTCGATTTACACATGCTATGACTCCGTGGGTACCTCCATTCGCTTCGTCTTGATCTGTTGATGTTATTTCATGTCTCGTTTGTTCATGTTGATAGAGAAAAAGTTGTACATTTAGTAAATTCAGAGTGTCTAAGATGCACAAGTAGGCATGTTTGAGTACTCAGGTCCAGTGGCTCACTGCGTTAATGCTCGCCCCTGGATGCGGTTGGTCGCGTGTTCGAATCCATGCTGTGGCATACTTTTTTCATTTTCACCCTTTTTCTATGGATCTCCAAAAAGTCAACTTTGACTTTTTCTGAGTCTGGAGGAATTCAAGAGGAGTTTTCAAAGGACTCTACCCGCATTATGAGGCACTATTTTCGAATACTTTTTTCCATTTTCACCCTTTTTCTATGGATCTCCAAAAAGTGAACTTTTACATTTTCTGAGTCTGGAGGAATTCAAGGGGAGCTTTCAGGGGAGTGCATTCTCTCTGCCATCTCCTCCCTGTGTGTGCGTTGCTGCATGCAGCAGCTGCGTGTGTGTGTGTAAACTGCCCCTCCCCTTCGCAAGCAGGCGGGGGAGAGAGAGATGTTTCGTCTCGATTTACACATGCTATGACTCCGGGGGTAGTTCCATTCGCTTCGTAAACTGCCCCTCCCCTTTGCAAGCAGGTGGGGGAGAGAAAGATGTTTCGTCTCGATTTACACATGCTATGACTCCGGGGGTACCTCCATTCGCTTCGTCTTGATCTGTTGATGTTATTTCATGTTTCGTATGTCCATTGTGACGGTGGGAAAGCCAGGTAAATGTCCCGGAGATATACTGAGAAATCTTTGTAACAGCATTTTCCTGCGATCACAGCTGTTCACAGCTACGAGGCTGGGACCGCTTCCATTCGCTTCGTCTTGATCTGTAGATGTTATTTCATGTCTCATTTGTTCATTTTGATGGAGAAAAAGTTGTACATTTAGTGAATTCAGAGTGTCTAAGATGCAAAAGTAGGCATGTTTGAGTACTCATGTCCAGTGGCTCACTGCGTTAACGCTCGCCCCTGGATGCGGTTGGTCGCGTGTTCGAATCCATGCTGTGGCATACTTTTTTTCATTTTCACCCTTTTTCTATGGATCTCCAAAAAGTGAACTTTTACATTTTCTGAGTCTGGAGGAATTCAAGGGGAGTTTTCAGGGGAGTGCGTTCTCTCTGCCATCTCCTCCCTGTGTGTGCGTTGCTGCATGCAGCAGCTGCGTGTGTGTGTAAACTGCCCCTCCCCTTCGCAAGCAGGTGGGGGAGAGAAAGATGTTTCGTCTCGATTTACACATGCTATGACTCCGGGGGTACCCCCATTCACTTCGTCTTGATCTGTTGATGTTATTTCATGTCTCGTTTGTCCATTGTGACGGTGGGAAAGCCAGGGAAATGTCCCGGAGATATACTGAGAAATCTTTGTAACAGCATTTTCCTGCGATCACAACTGTTCACAGCTTCGAGGCTGGGACCGCTTCCATTCGCTTCGTCTTGATCTGTAGATGTTATTTAATGTCTCATTTGTTCATTTTGATGGAGAAAAAGTTGTACATTTAGTGAATTCAGAGTTTCTAAGATGCACAAGTAGGCATGTTTGAGTACTCAGGTCCAGTGGCTCACTGCGTTAATGCTCGCCCCTGGATGCGGTTGGTCGTGTGTTCGAATCCATGCTGTGGCATACCTTTTTTCATTTTCACCCTTTTTCTATGGATCTCCAAAAAGTCAACTTTGACTTTTTCTGAGTCTGGAGGAATTCAAGGGGAGTTTTCAAGGGACTCTACCCGCCTTATGAGGCACTATTTTCGAATACTTTTTTCCATTTTCACCCTTTTTCTATGGATCTCCAAAAAGTGAACTTTTACATTTTCTGAGTCTGGAGGAATTCAAGGGGAGTTTTCAGGGGAGTGCCTTCTCTCTGCCATCTCCTCCCTGTGTGTGCGTTGCTGCATGCAGCAGCTGCGTGTGTGTGTAAACTGCCCCTCCCCTTCGCAAGCAGGTGGGGGAGAGAAAGATGTTTCGTCTCGATTTACAAATGCTATGACTCCGGGGGTACCTCCATTCGCTTCGTCTTGATCTGTTGATGTTATTTCATGTCTCGTTTGTCCATTGTGACGGTGGGAAAGCCAGGGAAATGTCCCGGAGATATACTGAGAAATCTTTGTAACAGTATTTTCCTGCGATCACAGCTGTTCACAGCTACGAGGCTGGGACCGCTTCCATTCGCTTCGTCTTGATCTGTAGATGTTATTTAATGTCTCAGTTGTTCATTTTGATGGAGAAAACGTTGTACATTTAGTGAATTCAGAGTTTCTAAGATGCAAAAGTAGGCATGTTTGAGTACTCAGGTCCAGTGGCTCACTGCGTTAATGCTCGCCCCTGGATGCGGTTGGTCGCGTGTTCGAATCCATGCTGTGGCATACTTTTTTTCATTTTCACCCTTTTTCTATGGATCTCCAAAAAGTCAACTTTGACTTTTTCTGAGTCTGGAGGAATTCAAGGGGAGTTTTCAAGGGACTCTACCCGCCTTATGAGGCACTATTTTCGAATACTTTTTTCCATTTTCACCCTTTTTCTATGGATCTCCAAAAAGTGAACTTTTACATTTTCTGAGTCTGGAGGAATTCAAGGGGAGTTTTCAGGGGAGTGCCTTCTCTCTGCCATCTCCTCCCTGTGTGTGCGTTGCTGCATGCAGCAGCTGCGTGTGTGTGTAAACTGCCCCTCCCCTTCGCAAGCAGGTGGGGGAGAGAAAGATGTTTCGTCTCGATTTACAAATGCTATGACTCCGGGGGTACCTCCATTCGCTTCGTCTTGATCTGTTGATGTTATTTCATGTCTCGTTTGTCCATTGTGACGGTGGGAAAGCCAGGGAAATGTCCCGGATATATACTGAGAAATCTTTGTAACAGTATTTTCCTGCGATCACAGCTGTTCACAGCTACGAGGCTGGGACCGCTTCCATTCGCTTCGTCTTGATCTGTAGATGTTATTTAATGTCTCAGTTGTTCATTTTGATGGAGAAAACGTTGTACATTTAGTGAATTCAGAGTTTCTAAGATGCAAAAGTAGGCATGTTTGAGTACTCAGGTCCAGTGGCTCACTGCGTTAATGCTCGCCCCTGGATGCGGTTGGTCGCGTGTTCGAATCCATGCTGTGGCATACTTTTTTTCATTTTCACCCTTTTTCTATGGATCTCCAAAAAGTCAACTTTGACTTTTTCTGAGTCTGGAGGAATTCAAGGGGAGTTTTCAAGGGACTCTACCCGCCTTATGAGGCACTATTTTCGAATACTTTTTTCCATTTTCACCCTTTTTCTATGGATCTCCAAAAAGTGAACTTTTACATTTTCTGAGTGTGGAGGAATTCAAGGGGAGTTTTCAGGGGAGTGAGTTCTCTCTGCCATCTCCTCCCTGTGTGTGCGTTGCTGCATGCATCAGCTGCGTGTGTGTGTAAACTGCCCCTCCCCTTCGCAAGCAGGTGGGGGAGAGAAAGATGTTTCGTCTCGATTTACACATGCTATGACTCCGTGGGTAGTTCCATTCGCTTCGTCTTGATCTGTTGATGTTATTTCATGTCTCGTTTGTCCATTGTGACGGTGGGAAAGCCAGGGAAATGTCCCGGAGATATACTGAGAAATCTTTGTAACAGCATTATCCTGCGATCACAGCTGTTCACAGCTACGAGGCTGGGACCGCTTCCATTCGCTTCGTCTTGATCTGTAGATGTTATTTAATGTCTCATTTGTTCATTTTGATGGAGAAAAGGTTGTACATTTAGTGAATTCAGAGTTTCTAAGATGCAAAAGTAGGCATGTTTGAGTACTCAGGTCCAGTGGCTCACTGCGTTAATGCTCGCCCCTGGATGCGGTTGGTCGCGTGTTCGAATCAATGCTGTGGCATACTTTTTTTCATTTTCACCCTTTTTCTATGGATCTCCAAAAAGTCAACTTTGACTTTTTCTGAGTCTGGAGGAATTCAAGGGGAGTTTTCAAGGGACTCTACCCGCCTTATGAGGCACTATTTTCGAATAATTTTTTCCATTTTCACCCTTTTCTATGGATCTCCAAAAAGTGAACTTTTACATTTTCTGAGTCTGGAGGAATTCAAAGGGGAGTTTTCAGGGGAGTGCATTCTCTCTGCCATCTCCTCCCTCTGTGTGCGTTGCTGCATGCAGCAGCTGCGTGTGTGTGTAAACTGCCCCTCCCCTTCGCAAGCAGGTGGGGGAGAGAAAGATGTTTCGTCTCGATGTACACATGCTATGACTCCGGGGGTACCTCCATTCGCTTCGTCTTGATCTGTTGATGTTATTTCATGTCTCGTTTGTCCATTGTGACGGTGGGAAAGCCAGGGAAATGTCCCGGAGATATACTGAGAAATCTTTGTAACAGCATTTTCCTGCGATCACAGCTGTTCACAGCTACGAGGCTGGGATCGCTTCCATTCGCTTCGTCTTGATCTGTAGATGTTATTTAATGTCTCATTTGTTCATTTTGATGGAGAAAAAGTTGTACATTTAGTGAATTCAGAGTTTCTAAGATGCACAAGTAGGCATGTTTGAGTACTCAGGTCCAGTGGCTCACTGCTTTAATGCTCGCCCCTGGATGCGGTTGGTCGCGTGTTTGAATCCATGCTGTGGCATACTTTTTTTCATTTTCACCCTTTTTCTATGGATCTCCAAAAAGTCAACTTTGACTTTTTCTGAGTCTGGAGGAATTAAAGGGGAGTTTTCAAGGGACTCTACCCGCCTTATGAGGCACTATTTTCGAATACTTGTTTCCATTTTCACCCTTTTTCTATGGATCTCCAAAAAGTGAACTTTTACATTTTCTGAGTCTGGAGGAATTCAAGGGGAGTTTTCAGGGGAGTGCGTTCTCTCTGCCATCTCCTCCCTGTGTGTGCGTTGCTGCATGCAGCAGCTGCATGTGTGTGTAAACTGCCCCTCCCCTTCGCAAGCAGGCGGGGAGAGAAAGATGTTTCGTCTCGATGTACACATGCTATGACTCCGGGGGTACCTCCATTCGCTTCGTCTTGATCTGTTGATGTTATTTCATGTCTCGTTTGTCCATTGTGACGGTGGGAAAGCCAGGGAAATGTCCCGGAGATATACTGAGAAATCTTTGTAACAGCATTTTCCTGCGATCACAGCTGTTCACAGCTACGAGGCTGGGATCGCTTCCATTCGCTTCGTCTTGATCTGTAGATGTTATTTAATGTCTCATTTGTTCATTTTGATGGAGAAAAAGTTGTACATTTAGTGAATTCAGAGTTTCTAAGATGCACAAGTAGGCATGTTTGGGTACTCAGGTCCAGTGGCTCACTGCGTTAATGCTCGCCCCTGGATGTGGTTGGTCGCGTGTTCGAATCCATGCTGTGGCATACTTTTTTTCATTTTCACCCTTTTTCTATGGATCTCCAAAAAGTCAACTTTGACTTTTTCTGAGTCTGGAGGAATTCAAGGGGAGTTTTCAAGGGACTCTACCCGCCTTATGAGGCACTATTTTCGAATACATTTTTCCATTTTCACCCTTTTTCTATGGATCTCCAAAAAGTGAACTTTTACATTTTCTGAGTCTGGAGGAATTCAAGGGGAGTTTTCAGGGGAGTGCGTTCTCTCTGCCATCTCCTCCCTGTGTGTGCGTTGCTGCATGCAGCAGCTGCGTGTGTGTGTAAACTGCCCCTCCCCTTCGCAAGCAGGTGGGGGAGAGAAAGATGTTTCGTCTCGATTTACACATGCTATGACTCCGGGGGTACCTCCATTTGCTTCGTCTTGATCTGTTGATGTTATTTCATGTCTCGTTTGTCCATTGTGACGGTGGGAAAGCTAGGGAAATGTCCCGGAGATATACTGAGAAATCTTTGTAACAGCATTTTCCTGCGATCACAGCTGTTCAGAGCTACGAGGCTGGGACCGCTTCCATTCGCTTCGTCTTGATCTGTAGATGTTATTTAATGTCTCATTTGTTCATTTTGATGGAGAAAAAGTTGTACATTTAGTGAATTCAGAGTTTCTAAGATGCACAAGTAGGCATTTTCCTGCGATCACAGCTGTTCACAGCTACGAGGCTGGGATCGCTTCCATTCGCTTCGTCTTGATCTGTAGATGTTATTTAATGTCTCATTTGTTCATTTTGATGGAGAAAAAGTTGTACATTTAGTGAATTCAGAGTTTCTAAGATGCACAAGTAGGCATGTTTGAGTACTCAGGTCCAGTGGCTCACTGCGTTAATGCTCGCCCCTGGATGCGGTTGGTCGCGTGTTCGAATCCATGCTGTGGCATACTTTTTTTCATTTTCACCCTTTTTCTATGGATCTCCAAAAAGTGAACTTTTACATTTTCTGAGTCTGGAGGAATTCAAGGGGAGTTTTCAGGGGAGTGCGTTCTCTCTGCCATCTCCTCCCTGTGTGTGTGTTGCTGCATGCAGCAGCTGCGTGTGTGTGTAAACTGCCCCTCCCCTTCGCCTTCAGGTGGGGGAGAGAAAGATGTTTCGTCTCGATTTACACATGCTATGACTCCGGGGGTAGCTCCATTCGCTTCGTCTTGATCTGTTGATGTTATTTCATGTCTCGTTTGTCCATTGTGACGGTGGGAAAGCCAGGGAAATGTCCCGGAGATATACTGAGAAATCATTGTAACAGTATTTTCCTGCGATCACAGCTGTTCACAGCTACGAGGCTGGGACCGCTTCCATTCGCTTCGTCTTGATCTGTAGATGTTATTTAATGTCTCAGTTGTTCATTTTGATGGAGAAAAAGTTGTACATTTAGTGAATTCAGAGTTTCTAAGATGCACAAGTAGGCATGTTTGAGTACTCAGGTCCAGTGACTCACTGCTTTAATGCTCGCCCCTGGATGCGGTTGGTCGCGTGTTTGAATCCATGCTGTGGCATACTTTTTTTCATTTTCACCCTTTTTCTATGGATCTCCAAAAAGTCAACTTTGACTTTTTCTGAGTCTGGAGGAATTAAAGGGGAGTTTTCAAGGGACTCTACCCGCCTTATGAGGCACTATTTTCGAATACTTGTTTCCATTTTCACCCTTTTTCTATGGATCTCCAAAAAGTGAACTTTTACATTTTCTGAGTCTGGAGGAATTCAAGGGGAGTTTTCAGGGGAGTGCGTTCTCTCTGCCATCTCCTCCCTGTGTGTGCGTTGCTGCATGCAGCAGCTGCGTGTGTGTGTAAACTGCCCCTCCCCTTCGCAAGCAGGCGGGGAGAGAAAGATGTTTCGTCTCGATGTACACATGCTATGACTCCGGGGGTACCTCCATTCGCTTCGTCTTGATCTGTTGATGTTATTTCATGTCTCGTTTGTCCATTGTGACGGTGGGAAAGCCAGGGAAATGTCCCGGAGATATACTGAGAAATCTTTGTAACAGCATTTTCCTGCGATCACAGCTGTTCACAGCTACGAGGCTGGGATCGCTTCCATTCGCTTCGTCTTGATCTGTAGATGTTATTTAATGTCTCATTTGTTCATTTTGATGGAGAAAAAGTTGTACATTTAGTGAATTCAGAGTTTCTAAGATGCACAAGTAGGCATGTTTGAGTACTCAGGTCCAGTGGCTCACTGCGTTAATGCTCGCCCCTGGATGTGGTTGGTCGCGTGTTCGAATCCATGCTGTGGCATACTTTTTTTCATTTTCACCCTTTTTCTATGGATCTCCAAAAAGTCAACTTTGACTTTTTCTGAGTCTGGAGGAATTCAAGGGGAGTTTTCAAGGGACTCTACCCGCCTTATGAGGCACTATTTTCGAATACATTTTTCCATTTTCACCCTTTTTCTATGGATCTCCAAAAAGTGAACTTTTACATTTTCTGAGTCTGGAGGAATTCAAGGGGAGTTTTCAGGGGAGTGCGTTCTCTCTGCCATCTCCTCCCTGTGTGTGCGTTGCTGCATGCAGCAGCTGCGTGTGTGTGTAAACTGCCCCTCCCCTTCGCAAGCAGGTGGGGGAGAGAAAGATGTTTCGTCTCGATTTACACATGCTATGACTCCGGGGGTACCTCCATTCGCTTCGTCTTGATCTGTTGATGTTATTTCATGTCTCGTTTGTCCATTGTGACGGTGGGAAAGCCAGGGAAATGTCCCGGAGATATACTGAGAAATCTTTGTAACAGCATTTTCCTGCGATCACAGCTGTTCAGAGCTACGAGGCTGGGACCGCTTCCATTCGCTTCGTCTTGATCTGTAGATGTTATTTAATTTCTCATTTGTTCATTTTGATGGAGAAAAAGTTGTACATTTAGTGAATTCAGAGTTTCTAAGATGCACAAGTAGGCATTTTCCTGCGATCACAGCTGTTCACAGCTACGAGGCTGGGATCGCTTCCATTCGCTTCGTCTTGATCTGTAGATGTTATTTAATGTCTCATTTGTTCATTTTGATGGAGAAAAAGTTGTACATTTAGTGAATTCAGAGTTTCTAAGATGCACAAGTAGGCATGTTTGAGTACTCAGGTCCAGTGGCTCACTGCGTTAATGCTCGCCCCTGGATGCGGTTGGTCGCGTGTTCGAATCCATGCTGTGGCATACTTTTTTTCATTTTCACCCTTTTTCTATGGATCTCCAAAAAGTGAACTTTTACATTTTCTGAGTCTGGAGGAATTCAAGGGGAGTTTTCAGGGGAGTGCGTTCTCTCTGCCATCTCCTCCCTGTGTGTGCGTTGCTGCATGCAGCAGCTGCGTGTGTGTGTAAACTGCCCCTCCCCTTCGCAAGCAGGTGGTGGAGAGAAAGATGTTTCGTCTCGATTTACACATGCTATGACTCCGGGGGTACCTCCATTCGCTTCGTCTTGATCTGTTGATATTATTTAATGTCTCGTTTGTCCATTGTGACGGTGGGAAAGCCAGGGAAATGTCCCGGAGATATACTGAGAAATCTTTGTAACAGCATTTTCCTGCGATCACAGCTGTTCACAGCTACGAGGCTGGGACCGCTTCCATTCGCTTCGTCTTGATCTGTAGATGTTATTTCATGTCTCATTTGTTCATTTTGATGGATAAAAAGTTGTACATTTAGTGAATTCAGAGTGTCTAAGATGCAAAAGTAGGCATGTTTGAGTACTCATGTTCAGTGGCTCACTGCGTTAACGCTCGCCCCTGGATGCGGTTGGTCGCGTGTTCGAATCCATGCTGTGGCATACTTTTTTTCATTTTCACCCCTTTTTCTATGGATCTCCAAAAAGTGAACTTTTACATTTTCTGAGTCTGGAGGAATTCAAGGGGAGTTTTCAGGGGAGTGCGTTCTCTCTGCCATCTCCTCCCTGTGTGTGCGTTGCTGCATGCAGCAGCTGCGTGTGTGTGTAAACTGCCCCTCCCCTTCGCAAGCAGGTGGGGGAGAGAAAGATGTTTCGTCTCGATTTACACATGCTATGACTCCGGGGGTACCTCCATACGCTTCGTCTTGATCTGTTGATGTTATTTCATGTCTCCTTTGTCCATTGTGACGGTGGGAAAGCCAGGGAAATGTCCCGGAGATATACTGAGAAATCTTTGTAACAGCATTTTCCTGCGATCACAGCTGTTCAGAGCTACGAGGCTGGGACCGCTTCCATTCGCTTCGTCTTGATCTGTAGATGTTATTTAATGTATCATTTGTTCATTTTGATGGAGAAAAAGTTGTACATTTAGTGAATTCAGAGTTTCTAAGATGCAAAAGTAGGCATGTTTGAGTACTCAGGTCCAGTGGCTCACTGCGTTAATGCTCGCCCCTGGATGCGGTTGGTCGAGTGTTCGAATCCATGCTGTGGCATACTTTTTTTCATTTTCACCCTTTT